>NC_143032.1:49824166-50180000 GCF_057628025.1 Oncorhynchus mykiss
GGGAAATATTATATATTATATATTTCTACTGTAAATACAGGCACCAAAACACATTAGGCTACTCTTGTTCCATGCGCATATGGGCAGTGTGCATCGTGTCTGGATAGGTTGCGCTTCCGCTGTAAAAATGAATGCCTTAACCAACTGCGTTACTGCTAAAAAACAGCTTTTGGTTGGTCAGAAATATCCCTATAAGCGCTGCCTGAAATTAGCACTGTCGATCATATTTTTAAGGACACATCTCAAATATTTCCACCCCGCCCATCTGAGCGCAAGTGAGCTGATATAAGACAGATAAATTGCCAAACCTGGCGTTAGGGCTGGAAAATGCTAATGTAACAGTTTTTTACATGAAATGGACATTTAAAAAATAACGTGTGTTTGACGTTAGTGGCGCCTTAACGGCAACCGGAAGTAGAGCCCCACATGAGTAAACAATGCTGTCTGACACAATTTGTTAATTGTACATTTGCACATACATATGTATCTATTTTCACATATTAAGTTAGCGTATTTTCACATATTAAGTTAGCGTATTTTCACATATTAAGTTAGCGTATTTTCACATAGACGTGTATTTGGACGTATTAAGGCGATGTTAAGTTTACGCATGCTAGCGAGTGGTTAAGGTAAGGGTTAGGGTAACATTAAGAAAACAAAAACATGCCAAAAAAACAAACAAATACCTGGATTCGAACGGCTGCCACTCAGGGAATAGAAGTCCTGGATGTTAAGCCTTCAACCACTATCAAGCTACCAATCTGTTTGCCACTTCCGGTTGACACGTTTAATCTCGCCACTAATATGTTCACAAACACAAACTGAGCTTCCATACAAACAACAACTTGAAACGAAACCACTCACTTAACACAACCTGTCTTAGAATTGATTTCCAGTTCATGTTTGAGTGAATTTCTTCAACCCCCCCCCCCCCATTTTAGAAAAATACTGTGTTTCTTTCAATATGAGACACCAGTACGATTTTTAAAGACAAAAAAAAAAATGACTGAAGATTTGTTGTTTTTGTTAAATCGCCCCAATGTCTGTACCCCTAATGTGAGCACATACAGTGCGAACAGATCAAATGTCACCACTGATCTCTAGTCACCCATATCTTACACTCAGGGCATATTTAGCATTTAAGCCTCCCGAACCAGGACTGCTAACATTTAACGCCAGGGAAGGGACACTGGCGGAGGTGTCCTCAGGCTCTCTGGATGGGCCAAGGGGAAGCTTTAATTCCTGCCATCATGGTTCATTTGTTTCCCAGATTCCCCAACTGAATCCCTGCAATGGCCACTCATGTGTGCATCCCCAATGAATTATTTAGGACAGGGAAGAGGAGGGGAAAGGGGAGGAGATGTGAGAGGAGAGGAGATGAGGGAAGCTTGGAGTAGGGGGAGGACAGGTGTGGAGAGGAAAGATGTGAGGTGCATGGGTGGGGGGAGAGTTGAGAAGAGAAGCGGGAGAAAAGGTGCTTGAGTGAGAAGTGACCGTGAAGAACAGGAAAGTGAAAATACTACAGAGTGACCGAGGTCCTCTAAGCACTGACTGAGACTTTATAACAAGAATGATAACTGAATACTTCCAGGTATACTATCTGCTGCATGTATGCGTGTGTACGTGAGGTATGTCTCTTACATTCGTGCTCTGCTACTTTCAACATCCTTTTCGGGTTGTATTGCTAATTTTCATTATTCATGAGACGTTCTCTCTCTTTCTCTGCTAATTAATTTATCTCTCCTCTGTACAGATTCACCCATTTGCCAGTGACATTGAATACCAGTGACTGTGTGCTGCATTGGAGAGCTAAAGACTCTTTGTCTCAGTTGGATCAGATACAATTCTAATGGAATAGGATGAACGCGTTAATAGCATGATATACTATAGATGGTATATCACAGTGTATTTGAATTAGAGTAGCGGTCACCAACCTTTTCGGAGTCAGAATCCAAGCCAAAGATCTACTGCTCAATTCTTTCAACATGACTTAAAAAATCTTAGCCTGTGCAACATGAACCTAATAAAAACAGTTCTGTAGGCTGGGGTTTGTGCAGTAGGCTTAATACATTATCAAAATCATATTGGCTATACTTGGCCTGCCAATATTGTTCTTCGCAGACCATATTATATTTCAAAACATGAGCTACGATAACAGCTATGATATCAGTTGTTGTATTGCTTGGGAGGCACAGCTGGGCATAACAATTCCATTGAAATAATTAGTTTTTTTGTATTACTTGATTTTTCTGATGATCAGTCTCAGCAGAAGGAAGGACAGAGCAGCAGGGGGTTCCGTTCTCTCTCCCTTCCAATGGTGAGTCTGGCCAGAGAGATGGGACACCGTCTTCAACCTGATGGCAAAACTCCAGTCGCACGGCATTATTTCTGCCTCATGCACAAATTCATGTTGCTGTTCCTACGGCCAGAGAAAGTGAAATAATCCTTGATATTAAAATAGACACGACGAGACGGTAATAATATAAATGCAGGCCTATTGACAGGCTACCTTTGGCTACTCATTCATTGCAGCTGCATTGCTGGTTGGTTGTAGCGAGAGTGGAAGTAGGGAGAAGCACGTTTTACGGTTTGTCAAAGTGTTGAATGAAAACCATGTTAACAGTGCTGAATACAAATGCATTAAACGTGAACTCACTCATAAAAACAGCAGCTCTCTGTTGCATTCTTCAACAATCTCTCTCTGTTCATAGTTTTGGGGCGGCAGGTAGCCTGGCGGGTAGGAGCATTTGGCCAGTAACCGAAAGGTTGCTGGATCGAATTCCTGAGCTGACAAGGGCAGTTAACCCACTGTTCCCGGGCGAAGAAGATGTGGATGTCCATTAAGGCAGCCCTCTACACCTCTCTGATTCAGAGGTTAAATGCGGAAGACACATTTCAGTTGAATGCATTCAGTTGTACAACTGACTAGGTGTCCCTTTCCTGTTTAAAAGTAATGTGAACAGTCAGATAGCTAGCAACAATGACGAGAAGCTGCCATGTGGGAAGTCGCACAATTAGGTGGCTCATTTCAGCTAGTTTTATCTTGATCTTGATACCATGTCTTCTTTTGAGGTGTTTAGACTAATTTCATGTTAATGCTAATATGGAACAACATTTTATAGTTAGCTAACCAACAACTGTAATGATGTATTTGAGAAACAACAAGTGTTCATTGTGCAAATGTATTTACAGTATGTTTTCAATAAACATTTGGAGACTAAATATACTATAGTTTACATGTTGTCAACAATTTAAGCCAAGCCTGTCTGTTTTGCCCCATAGTTGCACATGTGTTGTTGCTAAACAACCAACCCGTCTATAAGTACTCTTGATTTAGCTCTCTGGGCCCACTGTGTAGGTGGAGTTTGTACCTTCGCCTACCTGGCGTGCACGGCAGCTGAATCAAGTGCACCTACCGCCAACAGCGCAATACGAATTTAAAACAAATCGGAGCGGGAGTCTTTTTTGATGGCATTTCTACATAAATGTTTGGCAATCAACTAAGAATGCCTTGAAGATCGACCAGTTGATCGTGATCTACATGTTGGTGACCACTGAATTAGAGGAAGTGACAGACAATCATAGCTTAATTTATTTGGTGGGTGGAATAAAAGAAAAATAGCTAGCAAATTAGCTAGCTTTGCTAGTTTGCTAGCAGTAAGATGTATGGTTACCAGCTAACTGTAAATAAGTGAATAGTTTTGTCCCACAGTTAGTCACGATGGTTAGCTAGCTAGCTAAACTGGTTTGCAACTGCTTAATTAGCAACCGCTCCTATACTCCTTTGCTAGCTCCTGTAAAGCTCTTATATCAAATGATGAGGTGTCTCCAGTTGTGTTTGCATTTTACCGATTGTGACGCAATCCACTTTCCAAGAATATTACTTTGACCCATTGCCGTTCATTCTAAAACGGCATAGTAAAAGTTGAGTAGGCAGAGTAAAGCTGGGCTGGTAGACACGTCATAGTCTCTACCTGCAATCAACCTGCAATTAGGTGACATAACCAACTCAATGTGGGTTGGGTGAGAACTGGGCACAAAGTAACACTTTCAGTCTTTTGCTTATTTATGAAAATATAATTTCAGTTAGATTAAGAATGTTTTATTATATTATACAAATAATATACATATCTCAGCTACTTTTACACACTGTAATTACTTTTCTAAGACATACTAGTCATTTACAATTCCACTGAAAGTGGTGGAAGTCAAAATATTACACTGTCTTCAATGATAAAAAATGAAAATAATTCTCATTTGAAACGGATAGTTGGTTGAAAATACACAAAACTGACAGGAATATATTTCAATTCAATCTTTTAAGCATGTCATATTGACCAAAAACAGAGTAGCCAGAATGTATATATTATTTAGTTGTTACACCAGTCTCCCCTACCTCATTGCATACAGTACTGACAATGACCTGTCTCCAAGTGAGAGAGAGGCTTTGAAAACGTAAAGGTGGAACCCACCCATAAGTGGTTGAAACATTGTCAAATAAATCACATGGGAGCATCGAATGCAGTGTCTCTCTTTTCACCTTTTATGGAACATTTTGATATCCACCTGCTCAGAGACAGTACATGTGCGTAATGTACAGTACCAGTGAAATGTTTGGACACACCTACTCATTCAAGGGTTTTTCATTATTTTTACTCATTTCTACATTGCAGAATAATGGTGAAGACATCAAAACTATGAAATAACACACATGGAATCATGTAGTAACCCAAAAATAAATCCAAATATATTTTATATTTGAGATTCCTCAAAGTAGTCACCCTTTGCCTTGGTGACAGCTTTATATATTCTTGGCATTCTCTCAACCAGCTTCATGAGGCAGTCACCTGCAATGCATTTCCATTAAAAGTGAATTTGTGGAATTTCTTTCCTTTTTAATGTTTGTGCCAATCAGTTGTGTTGTGAGAAGGTAGGGGTTGTATACAGAAGATAGCCCTATTTGATAAAATACCAAGTCAATATTATGGCAAAAATAGCACAAATAAGAAAAGAGAAATGACATGAAGGTCAGTCAATGCGGAAAATGTCCATAACTTTGAAAGTTTCTTCGATTGCAGTATCAAAAAACATCAAGCGCTATGATGAAACTGTCTCTCATGAGGACTGCCACGGGAAAGGAAGACCCAGAGTTACCTCTGCTGCAGAGGATAAGTTCATTAGAGTTAACTGCACCTCAGATTGCATCCCAAATAAATGTTTCACAGATTTCAAGCAAAAGACACTTCTCAACATCAACTGTTCAGAGGAGACTGTGTGAATCAGGCCTTCAATTGCTTCAAAGAAACCACTACTAAAGGACAATAACAAGAAGAAGAGACTTGCTTGGCCCAAGAAACACAAGCAATTGACATTAGACTGGTGGAAATCTGTCCTTTCGTCTGATGAGTCAAAATGTTAGATTTTGGGTTCCAACCGCTGTGTCTTTGTGAGACGCAGAGTCATGTGTGGTTCCCACCGTGAAGTATGGAGGAGGAGGTGTGATGGTGTAGGGGTGCTTTGCTGGTGACACTGTCTGTGATTTATTTAGAATTCAAGCCATATTTAACCAGCATGGCTACCACAGCATTATGCAGCAATAAGCCATCCCATCTGGTTTGCTCTTCATTTGTTTTTCAACAGGCCAATGACCCAACACACCTCCAGGCTGTGTTAGGGTTTGAAGGAGAATGATGGTGCTGCATCAGATGACCTGGCCTCCACAATCACCCAACCTCAATTCAATTGAGATTGTTTGGGATGAGTTGGAGAGCGTGCCAAGCTATCATCAGACAAGGGCTTGGCTACTTTGAAGAATCTAAAATCTAAAATATATTTTGATTTGTTCAACACTTTTTTGGTTACTACATGATTCCATATGCGTTATTTCATAGTATTGATAGCTTCACTATGATTCTACAATGTAGATAATAGTGAAAATAAAAAATAAACCTTGAACGAGTAGGTGTGTCCAAACTTTTGTCTGGTACTGTATGTATCTAATCCTTTCCTACCCCACTCATAAGAGCATGCACTCACACACACACACACACACACACACACACACACACACACACACACACACACACACACACACACACACACACACACACACACACACACACACACACACACACGCGCGCGCGCGCGCACCAGTGCCTTGTCTGAAAACCTGTACCTTATTTTTGACTTGCTATATTACTCTTTCACTACTGTAAACACCCGCTAAATAACCATTCCACTAGGAGGGTGAAGAGGATAGGATGGGGGGTTAGAACATCCTCATGGGGTACGAGCTGATTGGATCCCCCCCTCCTCTCTGGCTCTGTCTGGGGGAGGTACAGTAAGCCCTGGCGGATTTGAGAGAGGCCCGGATTGCTCATTAATAAAGAAAGGATGAGACTCGGAGTAGGGGTTAGGGGGGAAGGGGCTGACTAAAAGGGAGTGGGAGAGAAAGAGAAGGGGAAAGACAATGTAGAGATAGAGAGGGGGAGGGGGAGAAGAGGGCTACTTCATATTAGACAGTAATTAAATAATCATGTTTCCCTTGTTCACCTCCTCCCCTCCGCCTCCATAAGCACCAGCGGCCACAACACCTGTCACAACTCATCGCCCTCACACACGCGCGCACACACACACACACACACACACACACACACACACACACACACACACACACACACACACACACACACACTGCCTCATACTGTAAACATTGCACAGAGACACACCTAAACACAAAAAAATAACTCACACAAACACAAAACAGTGATGTGTGTGAGTACTGTATGATGATGCTTTTGTGGATCAGTATATCTTATGGGAACTACTTAGGGGGTTTTAAGGACAGGGGTCTTCAAAAAAATAGGGTATACCCCCCCACTGTGTAACGGATATCTCCCAAGGTGGGGTTAAGCTCTGATCAGGCATGGGTGATCGGGGGACGAGTGACGGGGGTGAGGAGCCACGGTACCGGGTGTTGAGGGGGTGGTAGACTGAGGGCTGGAACTGTATCAACAGTAATTAAAAACAACCCACACCAGGACAGAGCAGATTACTATGAAGACAATCACACACGCGCACGCACACACACACACGCACACACACACACGCACACACACACTCAACATCAGATTAGGCTGCAAATCATCAATAACAACAGCTATGTCTAGTGTATGTACTATTGTCTCTAGATAATAGTGTTTATTAATGTTAATACCTCCAATGTGGATTTACTCATGAGGTTATCTACAGTGCTTTATTTGTAAATTGGTAGGTGACGGAACATCATTGAGCGTGAGAGGGGGTGTTGGTCCGGGGGTCTCCGAGATACCTGAAAGCATGAGAAGAAAAGTGTCAAACACAACGTAGCATCGCAATAGACGGATAAAACAGTCAGGTAGCTTTTTATGGTGCTAAAATGGAAAGCGCTCTCCGGCGCTGAATAATTCAAATAATGTTTGATGTCATTACAGGGCCTAATTTCCTATGAAATAGGAACAATGGTCATTTCCTTTAACAGAATACCGTAAAACATATGAGATTAAAAAAGTGTTAAACACAATGTAGCAGCGCAGCAGATCTATGTATGGTGCTGAAATGGACAGCGCTCGCCAAGGTGCTGATTAATTCAAAGCATTTTATACGGCACTGCTAAACACTCGTCATACGCATATGCCCAGATACTCAGCCGTGGGGCTTACCCGAACGTCATATCACTTCAAATAAAATAGGTTAATATAGAATAGAGCAGAACACACATAAGAATGTATAGGCCTGTCACCTGTCCATGTGATAATATGAAGCGCATATGTCACAAGTGACAAGGACTCTTACTAAACTAGAGACAGCCAATCAGCATGACTTATTATTTGACATCATATCTATTAATGAGTGCCTTTTAATCACGTGTACTGTGTGTTTACAATGATTGCCTTTCACTTAATTCCTTACATTCTCCCACATGAGAACCTCTTACAAGACAGCCATTGCCTTGTGAGTCTTCTCCTCCCGATTTCGTGTTTGGCTCCTGGTGTCTGTGCCATATCTGTGTCATTTAGCAATCCATGAACTCACATAGGGGACGAGGTGGAATTTGGTCAGGGAAGGACAAACAAGATTCAGAAAAAGTAGCTCTGATATGGTGGAGGTGTGCAGAGAGGCGAGGGTTGAGGTGCAAATCAGGTTCATTTGAGAAAATCCCTGCTCGCATTCTGCACTGGAGATGGGAACGGTGCTGACCACCGCCAACGGCTCCATCAGTCCATCTGGAAAGTGTCCATTACCATTGTTGTCCCTGTACTGTCTGTAGGCCTGCATGACCGTGTGTGGACTGTCAATGCTAAACTGCTGGCATCGAGATTCTGAGGACTCTTTATTTTTTTGTCATGCCTGAGGTAGAGGTTGCTGTACATTCCACCCACTCTTTTGCGAGTTTCCTTTTTGCGTGTTGTACAGACCAGTCTCAAATTTTGCATGTTTAGCCAGGGGTTATAGGCTTGCTTGTTCTTGAACTGAACCTCCTTCCAAATTGCACCTGCTCCGGGCACTTCGTTGGTGGATGCACCGTCCTCCTAGTCCCCCTCTCCCACCGAGTCTGTCTCGATAGTAGGCCTACTAGCTAATGGAGGTGGTATTGGTGATGCTGAACTGGCAGGATTAGCAGCGATGCTAGCAAAGTTATCGTCATCAGGAGCAGCTTCCTCAATCCTCTCCTCTGGCACTGGAAGTTCTCTGGCTTGTTTCAAGTTAGATGCTTCACCTTTTTGCTAGCCTTTTTTTAATCCCACGTTTCAAATTGAGAATGATCAATAGACAAGCGAAATGGCTAGCTAGCCTAGGCTACGTGACGTGATTATGTAGGGACCTCTTTTCTAGGCGACCACTACTAAGACCTGTTTCAAGATCAGGTACTTATCCCTCCGGCATCGCCATTAACCTCTATGTAAAAATAAGAGATCAGGTCTGAAATCAGTGTGGCAGGATAGGATGATTACACAAAAGGATCACCCTGCTTTTATGCAATGGTTTTTCTGGGAGGGGGAAGAAATAACCAGGAAGCAACTTGATTTAACTCTGATTGTTTTTCTTTATTATGTGTACTGGGCAAACAGAGAAAAAAAATCTAGTAAATCATGGCACATGGATCCAGGCAAATAGGTGCCATAATGAACAAGGTCAAATCTGAGAGGTGTCAGATCTTGTTCTATTTGTCACATGCGCTGAATACAACAGATGTAGACCTTACTGTGAAATGCTTACTTACAAGCCCTTAACCAACAATGCAGCTCAAGAAATAGAGTTAAGAAAATATTTAGTAAATAAACTAAAGTAAAACATTTAATAAAAAGTAACAATAAAATTACATAACAATAATCAAATCAAATCAAATGTATTTATATAGCCCTTCGTACATCAGCTGATATCTCAAAGTGCTGTACAGAAACCCAGCCTAAAACCCCAAACAGCAAGCAATGCAGGTGTAGAAGCACGGTGGCTAGGAAAAACTCCCTTGAAAGGCCAAAACCTAGGAAGAAACCTAGAGAGGAACCAGGCTATGTGGGGTGGCCAGTCCTCTTCTGGCTGTGCTGGGTGGAGATTATAACAGAACACGGCCAAGATGTTCAAATGTTCATAAATGACCAGCATGGTCAAATAATAATAATCACAGTAGTTGTCGAGGGTGCAACCTCTGGAGGAAATGTCAGTTGGCTTTTCATAGCTGATCATTGAGAGTATCTCTACCGCTCCTGCTGTCTCTAAAGAGTTGAAAAAAGCAGGTCTGGGACAGGTAGCACGTCCGGTGAACAGGTCAGGGTTCCATAGCCGCAGGCAGAACAGTTGAAACTGGAGCAGCAGCACGGCCAGGTGGACTGGGGACAGCAAGGAGTCATCATGTCAGGTAGTCCTGAGGCATGGTCCTGGGGCTCAGGTCCTCCGAGAGAGAGAAAGAAAGAGAGAATTAGAGAGAGCATATGTGGGGTGGCCAGTCCTCTTCTGGCTGTGCCGGGTGGAGATTATAACAGAACATGGCCAAGATTTTCAAATGTTCATAAATGACCAGCATGGTCGAATAATAATAAGGCAGAACAGTTGAAACTGGAGCAGCACGGCCAGGTGGACTGGGGACAGCAAGGAGTCATCATGTCAGGTAGTCCTGGGGCATAGCCATAGGGCTCAGGTGCTCCGAGAGAGAGAAAGAAAGAGAGAAGGAGAGAATTAGAGAACGCACACTTAGATTCACACAGGACACCGAATAGGACAGGAGAAGTACTCCAGATATAATAAACTGACCCTAGCCCCCCGACACATAAACTACTGCAGCATAAATACTGAAGGCTGAGACAGGAAGTGGCATTGAATGTGTCACTAGCTAGGTTTCCATCCAATTGGCAGATTTTCATGTGAATATTCTAAAATACGCATAAAGCATACATTTCCCACCAGTGGTGTTTCCACCGAACTGACTTGTTGCAGATAAAAAACAGTGTGTGATGACATGGTGAGCAAAATTATTTTTTATTCGCTTAAGTGTTCATGTACCAAATAAAAATCTAAAGTTCAATGTGTTTCCATTGTATTTTCAAATCCACCGATAGTTTTGTCACAAAAACTGTTGTGTTACATAGCAAATGTGCCCACTCTGGTCTTGGCACGTGTGCTGTAACATCAGATATAGTGTGGGTAGCCTAGCCTACATGCAAAGATTATTACGGATTAAAGCAAGATCCTTTTTATTTGTCAAACCGCAGCCAGGGATCGATCATCAGGTCACCAGAATAGATATTAATTGGAAAGGAGCATCAAACTCAACACCCTGCACTTTTACCATCCTGTGAAGTTCATCATAACATATACTGAACATAAATATAAATGCAACATGTTAAGTGTTGGTCCCATGATTAATGAGCTGAAATAAAAGTTATCAGAAATGTTCCGTATACACAAAAAGCTTATTTCTCTCAAATTTGGTGCACAAATGTGTTTACGTCACTGGTAGTAAGCATTTCTCCTTTGCCATAGATAATCCATCCACCTGACAGGTGTTGTGTATCAACAAGTTGATTAAACAGCATGATCATTGCACAGGTGCACCTTGTGCTGGGGACAAATTAAAGGCCACTCTAAAATGTGTTGTTTTGTCACACAACACGATGCCAACATTCCTGCAGTCAGCGTGCAATTGGCATGCTGACTGCAGGAATGTTCTCCAGAGCTGTTGCCAGAAGCCTCCTCCAATGTCATTTAGAGAATATGGCAGTAGGTCAAAGCAGCATCACAACCGCAGACCACGTGTGTGGCGTCGTGTGGGCGAGCGGTTTGCTGACGACAACGTTGTGAACAGAGTGCCCCATGGTGGCTGTGGGGTGATGGTATGGGCAGGCATAAGCTACGGACAACGAACACAATTGCATTTTATTGATGGCATTTTGAATGCACAGAGATACCATGACGAGATCCTGAGGCCCATTGTCGTGCCATTCATCTGCCGCCATCACCTCGTGTTTCAGCATGATAATGTACGGCCCCTGTACACAATTCCTGGAAGCTGAACATTTCCCAGTTCTTCCATGTCATGCATACACACCAGACATGTCTTTGAGCATGTTTGAGATGCTCTGGAACAATGTGCACGACAGAGTGTTCCAGTTCCCGCCAATATCCAGCAACTTCGCACAGCCATTGAAGAGAAGTGGGACAACATTCCACAGGCCATAATCAATAGCCTGATCAACTTTGTGTGAAGGAGATGTGTCGTGCCGCATGGGGCAAATGGTGGTCACACCGGATACTGACTGGTTTTCTGATCCACGCCACTACATTTTGTGACCAAGATGCATATCTGTATTCCCAGTCATGTGAAATCCAAAGATCAGGGCCTAATGAATTTATTTCAATTGACTGATTTCCTTATATGAACTGTAACTCAGTAAAGTCTTTGAAATGGTTGCATGTTGCGTTTATATTTTTGTTCAATATATTTCAGCTATAGCCTAATAAACTGCATGCTTTCCCGAGTTGAAAATGTAACGACAAATGTGTTGTTTCCGTCAGGCCTGTCGTGTCATTTCTTATCCAACATGTACTTTACTTGCATAAAAAAGTTTGATGGAAACATGGTTAGTGTCTGTCATCTTGATTACACCAATGTGTCTCTCGACCTGTGCACCTGCATTATAAACGTTAATTTGTAGTCTAGGTTGTAGCAACATGATGGGTATAGCGAAAATTTGAGTAGTAGCCTAAACCTATCGATGTTACATTGAGCTGGATGAATGGAATATGAATGAGAGTCATCAGGCCATGTTCGTAAAAAAAAATTGTCTTCCCTAATCATGAACGGCACTAACCGTGCCACTGGTTCAGATCACCCCCGTGACACCTGGTTGTGCCTCCGGATTACAGAGAGGGTGATGTCGGCAGGGATTCAAACAAAGGCACATAAACGATGTGTGCACTACTGATTGACCTTTACATTTTTTGGTATACTCGGTATATATTTTGGGTGCCTTATTCTAATTTTGCATCATTACGGTTTGCTGTGTTTCTCAGCTTGTGTTTCCTAATTTATTTGTTTATAGACTCCCCCTTGGCTGGTCTCCTTGGAGACGGGAGTTAGCCCAGGTCTGCCACACCTGGGCCTGATTTACTTATTATTAAGCTACCAGCTCACTCCTGGCTGCTGAGAGGCAGAGGGAGGGTTGAGATGGCGAGGGCAAAATTGTTGTTTGAAGATGAAAACACGTTGGGTACAGTTGGTGAGAAAGATGTGTGGACAACAGTGAAGTCCAAGAATGGAACAAAAAGGGCTAAAATTGTTGTGGAAAATGAGTCTGATGAATCGTTGCTTGTTGGAGTACGTTTTTTGGGGGGATGAGGATGTTCATTTGGGAAACCCTTTAGAAGTCACGAGGACGGTGAAGAAGGCGTTGGCATAAGTGGATGCAGTCAAAGTCCCCAGGATTGGTGTGGTGTTGATATCATGCGTATCTAAAGAGTACACTGTGGCTTGCGAAATTATCGATGCATGAAGTGGACAGCTTTGATTTTCGAAGCAGGGCGCCGGTGAAAGGTGTTATCTCTGCAGTGCCATTGGACATTGATAATCAATATCGTAGGCTGAAAATCCCAGGAGTAGTTCATACACGTTGCTTGACCTGTGTGGAGAATGGGCAAAATTGTTTTAAGAAGTCCAAGAAGGTGGACATCATTACATCTGCAGCTGAGAAGTTTTTGGGCCTCCGAGACATCATGTTAGAAATCCTGCAAGGACTTTTGGATCCTTCTGAGCCTGTGTTAGGGACCTGATTAGAACAGAAAAGCAGGCCGATTTAGTTTAAATCCAATTTCATTATTGATTGTTTGTATGGAAT
The DNA here is from genome assembly GCF_057628025.1 of Oncorhynchus mykiss. NCBI lineage: Eukaryota > Metazoa > Chordata > Actinopteri > Salmoniformes > Salmonidae > Oncorhynchus > Oncorhynchus mykiss. The sequence continues at coordinate 49,837,537 of NC_143032.1, forward strand.
TTTTTTCTATATTTATATGTGTTTTTTTTACCCCACATTATTTCCTTTTTTAGGATCTTCATTATCTACCTGTATAGCGGAATCTGGGACCGAGAAACTGAAAAACAGCTTCTATCTCAAGGCAATCAGACTGTTAAATAGCCATCACTAGCACCTTAGAGGCTGCTGCCCAATATACATAGACTTGAAATCACTAGTCACGTTAATAATGTTGACATATTTTGCATTACTCATCTGAAATGTATATACTGTATTCTATTGTATTTAAGTCTATGCCACTCCGACATTACTCATCTGAAATGTATATACTGTATTCTATTGTATTTAAGTCTATGCCACTCCGACATTGCTCATCCAAATATTAATATATTCTTAATTCCATTAATTTACTTTAGATTTGTGTCTATTGTTGTGACATTTTTTTGGTATTGCTTGTTCAATAATTACTGCACTGTTGGAGCTAGAAACACAAGCATTTCGCTACACCCGCAATAACATCTGCTAAACATGTATGACCAATAATATTTGATTTGGAATGTAACACCCAGGCACCGATGACCTTGCAACCGAAGTTGCACGCAACGTGTGAGTGTGGTCGAATACTTCTGTTCAGAATGGCTCCCTGCTCATGCATGGTCCCCCCTCCCCCCTCCCCCCCTGGGCTGGAAGTCAGACGCTTGATCAACAAGGACAAAGAGGAACGACTGCCAAACGACTACCGACTAAAAACCAACGGCAGATGACGAACCGACAAGTGGCGGCCGTGACCCTGAGATATTTGTATTAAAAACATTATTAGCCTAGGATCAAAAAAGCCTGTAACTTTGACATCAACACACACAAACATTCTACTAACACACATACATTACATGTCAAGCAACATCCATATTTGCTCCACCATAACATGCATTCCATACATTCCATACATTACACATATTAGATTCTACGCTTAATGTCAGATGTGCAACATACCCAACTATCCTTTAAACATCCCATACGTGATGGTGTAATACCCCAATCTCCATCTGCACAGAGCTACACCAGACTGAGTGCATACACACCCAAAAGCAATTACATTGGCAACACTCTGGATACCAAATAAACATGGAGGTTACATTATGTATAATTATACAACACCATATGGCTGTGTAGACTGCTGGCTGGGCCATCAGCGTTTGACTTTAAGGTTGTAGGTGGGCTGTGTAGCCGGTGCCTGTTCCATCACGCAGATCAAATCAAATCAAATCAAATCAAATCAAATTTTATTTGTCACATACACATGGTTAGCAGATGTTAATGCGAGTGTAGCGAAATGCTTGTGCTTCTAGTTCCGACAATGCAGTAATAACCAACAAGTAATCTAACTAACAATTCCAAAACTACTGTCTTGTACACAGTGTAAGGGGATAAAGAATATGTACATAAGGATATATGAATGAGTGATGGTACAGAGCAGCATAGGCAAGATACAGTAGATGGTATCGAGTACAGTATGTACAAATGAGATGAGTATGTAAACAAAGTGGCATAGTTTAAAGTGGCTAGTGATACATGTATTACATAAGGATACAGTCGATGATATAGAGTACAGTATATACGTATGCATATGAGATGAATAATGTAGGGTAAGTAACATTATATAAGGTAGCATTGTTTAAAGTGGCTAGTGATATATTTACATCATTTCCCATCAATTCCCATTATTAAAGTGGCTGGAGTTGAGTCAGTGACAGTGTGTTGGCAGCAGCCACTCAATGTTAGTGGTGGCTGTTTAACAGTCTGATGGCCTTGAGATAGAAGCTGTTTTTCAGTCTCTCGGTCCCAGCTTTGATGCACCTGTACTGACCTCGCCTTCTGGATGATAGCGGGGTGAACAGGCAGTGGCTCGGGTGGTTGATGTCCTTGATGATCTTTATGGCCTTCCTGTGACATCGGGTGGTGTAGGTGTCCTGGAGGGCAGGTAGTTTGCCCCCGGTGATGCGTTGTGCAGACCTCACCACCCTCTGGAGAGCCTTACGGTTGAGGGCGGAGCAGTTGCCGTACCAGGCGGTGATACAGCCCGCCAGGATGCTCTCGATTGTGCATCTGTAGAAGTTTGTGAGTGCTTTTGGTGACAAGCCAAATTTCTTCAGCCTCCTGAGGTTGAAGAGGCGCTGCTGCGCCTTCTTCACAATGCTGTCTGTGTGAGTGGACCAATTCAGTTTGTCTGTGATGTGTATGCCGAGGAACTTAAAACTTGCTACCCTCTCCACTACTGTTCCATCGATGTGGATAGGGGGGTGTTCCCTCTGCTGTTTCCTGAAGTCCACAATCATCTCCTTAGTTTTGTTGACGTTGAGTGTGAGGTTATTTTCCTGACACCACACTCCGAGGGCCCTCACCTCCTCCCTGTAGGCCGTCTCGTCGTTGTTGGTAATCAAGCCTACCACTGTTGTGTCGTCCGCAAACTTGATGATTGATTTGGAGGCGTGCGTGGCCACGCAGTCGTGGGTGAACAGGGAGTACAGGAGAGGGCTCAGAACGCACCCTTGTGGGGCCCCAGTGTTGAGGATCAGCGGGGAGGAGATGTTGTTGCCTACCCTCACCACCTGGGGGCGGCCCGTCAGGAAGTCTAGTACCCAGTTGCACAGGGCGGGGTCGAGACCCAGGGTCTCGAGCTTGATGACGAGCTTGGAGGGTACTATGGTGTTGAATGCCGAGCTGTAGTCAATGAACAGCATTCTCACATAGGTATTCCTCTTGTCCAGATGGGTTAGGGCGGTGTGCAGTGTGGTTGAGATTGCATTGTCTGTGGACCTATTTGGGCGGTAAGCAAATTGGAGTGGGTCTAGGGTGTCAGGTAGGGTGGAGGTGATATGGTCCTTGACTAGTCTCTCAAAGCACTTCATGATGACGGAAGTGAGTGCTACGGGGCGGTAGTCGTTTAGCTCAGTTACCTTAGCTTTCTTGGGAACAGGAGCAATGGTGGCCCTCTTGAAGCATGTGGGAACAGCAGACTGGTATAGGGATTGATTGAATATGTCCGTAAACACACCGGCCAGCTGGTCTGCGCATGCTCTGAGGGCGCGGCTGGGGATGCCGTCTGGGCCTGCAGCCTTGCGAGTGTTAACACGTTTAAATGTCTTACTCACCTCGGCTGCAGTGAAGGAGAGACCGCATGTTTTCGTTGCCGGCCGTGTCAGTGGCACTGTATTGTCCTCAAAGCGGGCAAAAAAGTTGTTTAGTCTGCCTGGGAGCAGGACATCCTGGTCCGTGACTGGGCTGGATTTCTTCCTGTAGTCCGTGATTGACTGTAGACCCTGCCACATGCCTCTTGTGTCTGAGCCGTTGAATTGAGATTCTACTTTGTCTCTGTACTGACGCTTAGCTTGTTTGATAGCCTTGCGGAGGGAATAGCTGCACTGTTTGTATTCGGTCATGTTACCAGACACCTTCCCCTGATTAAAAGCAGTGGTTCGCGCTTTCAGTTTCACGCGAATGCTGCCATCAATCCACGGTTTCTGGTTAGGGAATGTTTGAATCGTTGCTATGGGAACGACATCTTCAACGCACGTTCTAATGAACTCACACACCGAATCAGCGTATTCGTCAATGTTGTTGTCTGACGCAATACGAAACATGTCCCAGTCCACGTGGTGGAAGCAGTCTTGGAGTGTGGAGTCAGCTTGGTCGGACCAGCGTTGGACAGACCTCAGCGTGGGAGCCTCTTGTTTTAGTTTCTGTCTGTAGGCAGGGATCAACAAAATGGAGTCGTGGTCAGCTTTTCCGAAAGGGGGGCGGGGCAGGGCCTTATATGCGTCGCGGAAGTTAGAGTAACAATGATCCAAGGTCTTTCCACCCCTGGTTGCGCAATCGATATGCTGATAAAATTTAGGGAGTCTTGTTTTCAGATTAGCCTTGTTAAAATCCCCAGCTACAATGAATGCAGCCTCCGGATGAATGGTTTCCAGTTTGCAAAGAGTTAAATAAAGTTCGTTCAGAGCCATCGATGTGTCTGCTTGGGGGGGATGTATACGGCTGTGATTATAATCGAAGAGAATTCTCTTGGTAGATAATGCGGTCTACATTTGATTGTGAGGAATTCTAAATCAGGTGAACAGAAGGATTTGAGTTCCTGTATGTTTCTTTCATCACACCATGTCACGTTAGTCATAAGGCATACGCCCCCGCCCCTCTTCTTACCAGAAAGTTGTTTGTTTCTGTCTGCGCGATGTGTGGAGAAACCCGTTGGCTGCACCGCTTCGGATAGAGTCTCTCCAGTGAGCCACGTTTCCGTGAAGCAAAGAACGTTACAGTCTCTGATGTCCCTCTGGAATGCTACCCTTGCTCGGATTTCATCAACCTTGTTGTCAAGAGACTGGACATTGGCAAGAAGAATGCTAGGGAGTGGTGCACTATGTGCCCGTCTCCGGAGTCTGACCAGAAGACCGCCTCGTTTCCCTCTTTTTCGGAGTTGTTTTTTTTTTGGGTCGCTGCATGGAATCCACTCAGTTGTCCTGTTTGTAAGGCAGAACACAGGATCCGCGTCGCGAAAAACATATTCTTGGTAGTACTGATGGTGAGTTGATGCTGATCTTATATTCAGTAGTTCTTCTCGACTGTATGTAATGAAACCTAAGATGAGCTGGGGTACTAATGTAAGAAATAACACGTAAAAAAAACAAAAAACTGCATAGTTTCCTAGGAACGCGAAGCGAGGCGGCCATCTCTGTCGGCGCCGGAAGTAGTATGTGCCAGAGGCAGGGTAATGTAGCATATTGGTAGTATGGGCTGTTAATATGGCCACCATTAATGACGGTCATCTACAGTGGCTTGCAAAAGTATTCACCCCCCTTGGCCCTTTTCCTATTTTGTTGCCTTAAATCCTGGAATTAAAATTGCTAAATATTTTTTATTGTGAAACAAGAAATAAGACAAAAAAACTGAAAACTTGAGCGTGCATAACTATTCACCCCCCCAAAGTCAATACTTTGTAGAGCCAAGTCTCTTGGGGTATGTCTCTATAAGCTTGTCACATCTAGTCATTGGGATTTTTGCCCATTCTTCAAGGCAAAACGGCTCTAGCTCCTTCAAGGGTGATGGGTTCCGCTGGTGTAGTTTAGTTTATTAATTCGACCATTTAAAAAAAACAAGCACACATAAAACTTGAAAAATCCATACATGCACATGAATAAAATCATCAAGGATAACGCACAATAAAGTCTGGGACTTATTTCCGTTGTGGTCCTCTTGAGACAAGATGGCTAGACAAGATCCAACACAGAATGGCAGTAAAATAATAAAACAAAAACAGAGAAGAAGAACATCTATCTCGTCATTCCAGAGGACATCAAACATATTTTTACTTTATTTTTAAAGCTTCCCAGGGAGAACCTGTTTTTATGGGCAGAGGCAAATCATTCTATTTTGAGGCTCCAGCATACAAGAAAGTACCTTTACCAGCATTACTCCTGAACCTATATAAGCACATATCAGCAACACCTGATAGGGTGCTGTGATTGTGTGCATCCCTAACACGAGCAAAGTAATCACTTAGATATCTGGGCACAGGACCATAAATACCCCTCTAAACCGAACCTAGTCTAGTCTGGGACACACTAGCCTCAACAGGCAGCCAGTTTAGTTCTTGAAAGCAGCTCCTGCCTATGTGAGTACGTGGACTCACCTTTAATACTACCCTGATCAGCTTATTCTGGAGCTTCCACTTCATAAGTTTAGATAAGCCCCAAAACCAGGAAGTACTAGCATAGTCAAAATGGCATTGAATGAGGGCAGTAGCTAGCACTTTCATAGAGTCCTTATCAAGCAGCTTGGACTTTCTAGCCAAAAACTTAGTCCTGGCATTAACCTTACCTAGTACCTTATTGGCCATACTCACACCACCCAAGATTCCACCAAGGATACATCCCAAGTAGCTAACAGAGGTTTTAGTGGTCAGCACCTAACCCCCTAACTCCACTCTGATTTCAGACGACCTACACAATTTAGAACTGAATCCCAAAATAATTGCTTCTGTTTTCCCTAAATGCAGAGATAGCTTATTATCTCCAAGCCATTTGCTAATGTTAGTAAGCTCTGTGCTAAGTATGCTCTCCAACATAGTTTTACTTTTGTGAGACACCAGAAGTGTAGAGTCATCAGCATAAATAAAAAGATGGCAAGAACAAGCATCTTTCACATCTTTCATATAGTTAATATACTATAAAAACAACAGAAGCCCAAGCGCGCTCCCCTGTGGAACACCACAACTCATTGGTTTTGCTTGAGACAGTGAACCATTAACCTCTCCTACTTGCCAGAGGTGGGACCAAGTCATTGTTGTACAAGTCATAAGTAAGTCTCAAGTCTTAGCACTCAAGTCCCAAGTCAAGTCCCAAGTCAAGACAGGCAAGTCCGAGTCAAGTCTCAAGACAAGACCGTCAAGTATCAAGTCAAGTCTCAAGTCCTAAACTTTAAGTTTCGAGTTCTAAACAAGTCATAATGTGCTCTTCACCAAATTTAATACCTTTTCATATTTTTAACAAGAGTAATAGTATTTTACATTTACGCAAATCATGAATGCTTTTAAAAATATCTATATATTTATTACTTCCCAAATAAACATTATATTTCCATGGAAATACATGGGTAGCCATGAGAAAGACCCCCCCCCCCCCCCCCCCCCCACGTAGTGATCGACTATCGAGGATCGCTATGGGGCGCAATCAGGTAATGTAGGCTTGTACACAATCTCCCAACCTTAAAACACACTCACACACACACTCTCTCTCCGTGTGGTTACAGTAGGCTAACGTATGTCAATGGTTTTAGGAAAAGCAGTAACTTCAGGCAGGATTTAGGCTACCAACTGCCTAGCCAGTTGTAGCTCAATCTGGGTGCAATGATCACGTTCCCGCACTGACTGACTGTGTGGAGGCTCATTGATTTAACGTTATTTAACGTTAGCCTACATGATACACCAGTAAAGTAATAAAATATATAGCTGTTGGCTATATTGGCCACGACTTACCATTCTTTGTGCAGCTTCAAATGTTGAACAACGTTGGAAATTGTTGCGCCTCCGTCTGTAATTTTCTTCCTGCTTGTTTTGCAAGTTGCAATCTGTTTTTTGTTGATACAGCGTCGTCTTTATATCCAAAAATAATAATTTGGGGTATCATCTTTCCAAGCGCTCTGTCTGAATTCACCTGCAGACATTCATCTGCACTGCCACGCACAACTTTTTCACAGCTGGCACAATTAGATTGGCTGCTGTCCGATTCAAACTGTAATCCGTTAAATGAAGAGTTGATGCGCTGCACACTTTTTTTAATAGCATAATTTTTTATATTGGGGCTAGGGGAGGGTATCAAGTCAGGTCAAGTCATAATGCTCAAGTCCAAGTCAAGTCACGAGTCATTGGTGTTAAAGTCAACGTCGAGTTGCAAGTCATCATATTTGTGACTCGAGTCTGACGCAAGTCCAAGTCATGTGACTCGAGTCCACACCTCTGCTACTTGCTCCCTTCCTGATAAATAGGACTTTACCCAGCCTAGAGGGATACTGCTTAACCCCAGTGCCTCCAGTTTGGAGATTAGGAGACAGTGGTTAACTGTATCAAAGGCCTTCTGTGGGTCAAGCAGTATCATTCCAATCTTGTACACCAATCTTTAAATCATACCACAGATTCTCAATTGGATTGAGGTCTGGGCTTTGACTAGGCCATTCCAAGACATTTATATGTTTCCCCTTAAATCACTCGAGTGTTGCTTTAGCAGTATGCTTAGGGTCATTGTCCTGCTGGAAGGTGAACCTCCTTTCCCAGTCTCAAATCTCTGGAAGACTGAAACAGGTTTTCCCTCAAGAATTTCCCTGTATTTAGTGCCAACCATCATTCCTTCAATTCTGACCAGTTTCCCAGTCCCTACCGATGAAAAACATCCCCACTGCATGATGCTGCCACCACCATGCTTCACTGTGGGGATGTTGTTCTCGGGGCGATGAGAGGTGTTGGGTTTGCGCCAGATATAGCGTTTTCCTTGATGGCCAAAAAGCTCAATTTTAGTCTCATCTGATCAGAGTACCTTCTTCCATATGTTTGGGGAGTCTCCCACATGCATTTTGACAAACACCAAATGTTTTTTTCTTTAAGCAATGGCTTTTTTCTGGCCACTCTTTCATAAAGCCCAGCTCTGTGGAGTGTACGGCTTAAAGTGGTCATATGGACAGATACTCCAATCTCTGCTGTGGAGCTTTGCAGCTCCTTCAGGGTTATCTTTGGTCTCTTTATTGCCTCTCTGATTAATGTCCTCCTTGCCTGGCCCATGAGTTTTTGTGGGCGGCCCTCTCTTGGCAGGTTTGTTGTGGTGCCATATTCTTTCAATTTTTTCAATTTTTTAATTTTATTTTAATTTGACCCTCTTTTCTCCCCAATTTCGTGGTATCCAATTGTTAGTAGTTACTATCTTGTCTCATCGCTACAACTCCCGTACTGGCTCGAGAGAGATGAAGGTCGAAAGCCATGCGTCCCCCGAAACACAACCCAACCAAGCCGCATTGCTTCATAACACAGCGCGCATCCAACCCGGAAGCCAGCCGCACCAATGTGTCGGAGGAAACACCGTACACCTGGCGACCTGGTTAGCGCGTACTGCGCCTTGCCTGCCACTAGAGTCGCTAGTGCACGATGAGATAAGGATATCCTTACCGGCCAAACCCTCCCTAACCCGGACGACGCTAGGCCAATTGTGGGTCGCTCCACGGACCTCCCGGTTGCGGCCGACTGCGACAAAGTCTGGGCGCTAACCCAGAGTCTCTGGTGTTACAGCTAGCACTGCGATGCAGTGCCCTAGACCATTGCGCTACCCGGGAGGCATTATTTCAATTTTTGAATAATGGATGTAATGGTGCTCCGTGGGATGTTCAAAGTTTTGGATATTGTTTTATAACCTAACCCTGATCTGTACTTCTCCACAACTTTGTCCCTGACCTGTTTGGAGAGCTCCTTGGTCTTCATGGTACCGCTTGCTTGGTGGTGCCCCTTGCGTAGTGGTGTTGCAGACTTTCAGAACAGGTGTATATATACTGAGATCATGGGACAGATCATGTGACACTTAGATTGCACACAGGTTGACGTTATTTAAGTAATTATGTGACTTCTGAAGGTAATTGGTTGCACCAGATCTTATTTAGGGGCTTCATAGCAAAGGGGGTGAATACATACAGTGGGGCAAAAAAGTATTTAGTCAGCCACCAATTGTGCAAGGTCTCCCACTTAAAAAGATGAGAGAGGCCTGTAATTTTCATCATAGGTACACTTCAACTATGACAGACAAAATGAGAAAAGAAAATCTTGAAAATCACATTGTAGGATTTTTTATGAATTTATTTGCAAATTATGGTGGAAAATAAGTATTTGGTCAATAACAAAAGTTTATCTCAATACTTTGTTATAAACCCTTTGTTGGCAATGACAGAGGTCAAACGTTTTCTGTAAGTCTTCACAAGGTTTTCACACACTGCACGCACTACTTTTCCGTTTAGTGTTTTTTACTTTTTAAAAAACAAGTCATTTTTTTTATTTCACTTCACCAATTTGGACTATTTTGTGTATGTCCATTGCATGAAATTCAAATAAAAATCCATTTAAATTACAGGTCGTAATGCAACAAAATTGGAAAAACTCCAAGGGGGATGAATACTTTTGCAAGGCACTGTAGATGGCCTTATTAGATATAGGCATGCAAGGCAGTAGCATCTGCTGGAAAATACATACTAGATTTTGAATCCTCTTTTTGTAAATGCTATGCCTGTGAAAATGTCAAATTAGTGGAGAACTATTATTGTCCTGAAAGCTTATTGTACAATTCAGACTCTATAGGCCCTGCGGTACGAGCTGTTAACCATTTGTTATGTATCTTTAAAAGAACACACCCACATTCACACACTCTGACACATGCTCATTAACATGCAACAAAAACAAACATACAATACTCCTAAACATACACAAAGAACTACAGTAACTGTCACACACAAAAACAAACACAAATGTATTTAACAAATGAGCATGCATGAAGATAAACAAAACTGTTTAAAACAAACGCGCACACACACACACACACACACACTCTATAGTCCTGTATCTACAGGAGAAGAGGAACCAGGATTTGATCATTGGAATTTCATCTCCATGTATGTAACGTGATAATGAAAAGGAATATTCATATTAGGGGAAACAAACTATTGAAAAGCTCCTCATTAGACCTCATAAATAAATGCAAATGCACTTAATTAGACAGAGGACCTTGGGTGCCTCTGCGATTCCATCTCTTTGCGCTAGTTTTTTCCCCTTGTTTGTTTTTCTCTTGTTGTTGTTTTTAAAGTCATTTTCTGTTCCCTCTCCTCCTTCTTCCATTCTCCCGGTTTTCTCTTCCTCTCTTCCTCTCCTTCCCTCTGATTACTCTTAATGTATTTTCATCACTGTGGTACCGACCCGACCTGACCTATCCCTTCTCCCCGGACACCCAAGGCTCTCTGTTCGTCTGTACTGGAGGATGGAGATGCTCCACAGGAGGAGCCCTGCTTTGGTGTCTCTCTCTATGTGTTGTTGTTCCGGCCAAACCCCCTCACACACAGTGATTGTCATGGGCCCAATCTGATATCCACATTGAGCTTCTAATAAACACACTTTCCATTGGGGCTGGTGAATTCTTATAAAATCTTTATAAGGTTGAAGTATGGCACCTTAACAAAGTCACAATGGACCTGTTTATGTTTTAGGCGCTAATATAGAAGTATTCCGACTTCAAGTTCAAGTTTAATTGAATTGCCAATTGTAACATTCTAATTTCTATTTGACGAGAGCTCAATAGTAAAAATGCAGAAGAAGAATATATATATATATATATATATATATATATATATATATATATATATATATATATTTAAATCTATACAAATAGACACCTGGGGTGCAAGTGGAAACACTTTTCAGCCTGGGGGCCACTGTCAGCCAGAAGATAGTCTGGATGAGGCCGTGGGGGCCTCATTTCACGGTGAACATGCAAGTGTCAGTGAGATGTGTTGGACTTCTTTTCTCTGCTTGCAGTCAACTTGTTATATCACTTTTATTTTTGGCACTTGTTACACCTGTTATTTTTTTCTTTTCGAGACAAGCAATTGGCTTGGTCAGGGTAAGGGAATCAGTGGCTAATTGAACAGAGAAGTAAACTCTAGGTGCAGCAGCAGGCTGCCAAGAGGTGGCATGAGTGACAGTCCAACGGAAGCAAAGGTGTTATGTAACATCATCACGGGGTGTGACAGGTTGTCCTTACACATGGCCTACATATAGACCATACATACGGGCCATGTGACACACATACATACTGTACATACACACACTGACTCAGACATCATAGTACGTACAGTAGACTGTTAAAAGGAAGTGATTCAAAATATGCAAATAAGCTGCCACCATTTTGGTAGTGTTGGGAATCACCGGAAAAGCTTTTCAAATGTTTTTCTGTGGATGCTTTACAATTTATCTCATGATTTTTTGTTTTTTAAAACAATACATGAATTACCTGTAATACTGCATTGTAAAGCATACCCAGAAACAAACACATCACAGATCCCTTTCAGGTGTTTCCCAAGGTGTATGAATGCATCCAGTTTTCTTGGTGTTTCAGAACAGTAAACATACAAATGTCACCACACTGGTGATTTTCCGGTTGCTGATGATCTCGACTCAATTCAATAAAACCCACAGTGAATTGTTTATATATAGTCTCTTTTTCCCAGGGTCACATAAAAATAGGGTTTTGATACGGTAAATAAACTATTACCAGGTAGACTTCCGTCACAGTTAGATGGTTCCAGTTTTCGGACTTGGAAATAGACAGCTTACAGTCTGATAGTGCTCCCGCTGGACCGCCAACACATTCTCGAAGCGCTCAACAGAGGAAGCCGTTATGATTCTTTTAAAGTTACAAAAACACCCGATGGACAGCTCATTACAGTAAATTACCAATAAAAATCAACTTATTAAAACGGTCTTCATCTTTCAGTCCGTAAGCGAGCCTCCACTGGCATGAACTTTCCTTGTGATTCTCAAGTTGTCGTCGTCGTCCCCCCCCCCCCCCCCCCCCTCGTGCTTTTAATAAGTGAACATGAAAAGTGATCCCTGATGACTAAAGAAAGCAATAGTTAATTGGACTTAAAGAAAAGTCTTGCAATTTTCTTCTCTTTTATACGTTTCTTGCATTGTACCATTGGACTTTTTTTTCTGCTTTCATGTCAGTTCATTACATTTAATTTATTAATATCCAATATTTAATGTGCCAAAAATGTCAGATTCAAAGACATGAAAATGGGGCATTTTTTTCCTCGTAAGGGGGATGCTCAATCTGTTTGGTGTCTGTTGTTGTGACTCAGGGGGATCATAGATGGAGGGAGGGGAAGAAGGAGTGAGACAGAGGGAGGATAAGAGAGCGAAAGAGTGAACTCATCAGTCAGACCTGAAGTTTATCTTTAAACCAAGTCCCAAACCACAGTGATGCTGTGTGCCAATAGGCACAACTTTACACAAACTAACCTCAAAACATGATATAAGACAGTTACAACTTCACACAAACCAACATTAGTTCATGACTGTATTGCAGGCAATAAGAATTTTACTCTAACTTAACCGGCAACATAAATACATTTTCACACTGTCACAATGCCGTCGGGACTGCAGAAGAGTTCATGGTGTCTATGCATGAAGTTTAAATACAGACACACATACACACATATTGATCTGCTGGCTGTTTGCCCTTGACGTCTGTCCCTCTCTCATCAGAGGTGATCGATATTTCATTGACTTGCTGGGAAAGACACAAATACACTCACACGCACACACACACGCGCACACACGCGCACACACACACATACACACACACACACACACACACACACACACACACACACACACACACACACACACACACACACACACACACACACACACACACACACACACACACCTCATTTTCATGCCACTAATCTGCAACAGAACAGTTTGCTTGTCTTGAGTAGTATGCACCGTTGAATGACATGTGGGAAACCACTTAGTTTAAGATGTAAGTCGTCCATGTTCCTTTTTCCTCTTTGTCAAGCAGCAGGCTGTTGTGCTAGAAGCTCTGACGTCACCTCGTCTTTGATCAAAGTAGCAACGTGCATGCCCCGCCCACCTGAGAATCTGTATTTTTCAGCCATCTATTTCCTGTGTTTGATGGGTGAAACATCCACTTGTCACTCAAATCTCGTTTGAATAATTGCTTTCATTTTACTCCTGTGACTGTTTCATACTCTTGCTCGTCCCTGTTGATTTTCCCCCGTTAACGTTGCGATGACGGAACTGTTTGCAATGACATGTCAAACAAACCCTGGTAACGGCTGAAATGGGTTCAATTGGATATATAGTTTTTGTGCTTAATCTATAAGAACACTAAAGCTTCTTTCGGGGATGTAACGCACCGCCTCGACACTTACATCACAAGAAAGAGAAGAAAGAGAACTTTAGTTTGATGGATGTTCATTTTTTGTGGAATTTGTTTTAAAGTATACAGTTGAGCTATTTACAAATTAGATGTGCTGAAATGAAAGCATCTTCCCGAAAATGAACACAGTGATCATAAATCAAATTAAATCAAATTTTATTTGTCACATACACATGGTTAGCAGATGTTAATGCGAGTGTAGCGAAATGCTTGTGCTTCTAGTTCCGACAATGCAGTAATAACCAACGAGTAATCTAACCTAACAATTCCACAACAGCTACCTTATACACACAAGTGTAAAGGGATGAAGAATATGAACATAAAGATATATGAATGAGTGATGGTACAGAATGGCATATGCAAGATGCAGTAGATGGTATCGAGTACAGTATATACATATGAGATGAGTAATGTAGGGTATGTAAACATTATATTAAGTGGCATTGTTTAAAGTGGCTAGTGATATATTTTTTACATGTATGGCAGCAGCCACTCAATGTTAGTGATGGCTGTTTAACAGTCTGATGGCCTTGAGATAGAAGCTGTTTTTCAGTCTCTCGGTCCCTGCTTTGATGCACCTGTACTGATCTCGCCTTCTGGATGATAGCGGGGTGAACAGGCAGTGGCTCGGGTTGTTGTTGTTCTTGATGACCTTTATGGCCTTCCTGTGACATCCGGTGGTGTAGGTGTCCTGGAGGGCAGGTAGTTTGCCCCCGGTGATGCGTTGTGCAGACCTCACTACCCTCTGGAGAGCCTTACGGTTGTGGGAGGAGCAGTTGCCGTACCAGGCGATGATACAGCCCGATAGGATGCTCTCGATTGTGCATCTATAAAAGTTTGTGAGTGCTTTTGGTGACAAGCCGAATTTCTTCAGCCTCGCTGTCTGTGTGGGTGGACCAATTCAGTTTGTCCGTGCTGTGTACGCCGAGGAACTTAAAACTTTCTACACTCTCCACTACTGTCCCGTCGATGTGGTTAGTGGGGTGCTCCCTCTGCTGTTTCCTGAAGTCCACGATCATCTCCTTTGTTTTGTTGACGTTGAGTGACACCACACTCCGAGGGCCCTCACCTCCTCCCTGTAGGCCATTTCGTTGTTGTTGGTAATCAAGCCTACCACTGTAATGTTGTCTGCAAATTTGATGATTGAGTTGGAGGTGTGCATGGCCACGCAGTGGTGGGTGAACAGGGAGTACAGGAGAGGGCTCAGAACGCACCCTTGTGGGACCCCAGTGTGGAGGATCAGTGGGGTGGAGATGTTGTTACCTACCCTCACCACCTGGGGGCGACCCGTCAGGAAGTCCAGTACCCAGTTGCACAGGGCGGGGTCGAGACCCAGGGTCTCGAGCTTGATGACGAGTTTGGAGGGTACTATGGTGTTAAATGCTGAGCTGTAGTCGATGAACAGCATTCTCACATAGGTATTCCTCTTGTCCAGATGGGTTAGGGCAGTGTGCAGTGTGTTTGCGATTGCGTCGTCTGTGGACCTATTGGGGCGGTAAGCAAATTGGAGTGGGTCTAGGGTGTCAGGTAGGGTGGAGGTGATATGGTCCTTGACAAGTCTCTCAAAGCACTTCATGATGACGGAAGTGAGTGCTAAAGGGTGGTAGTCATTTAGCTCAGTTACCTTAGCTTTCTTGGGAACAGGAACAATGGTGGCCCTCTTGAAGCATGTGGGAACAGTCGTGTCAGTGGCACTGTATTGTCCTCAAAGCGAGCAAAGAAGTTGAATAATCTGTCTGGGAGCAAGACATCCTGGTCCGCAACGGGGCTGGTTTTCTTTTTGTAATCCGTGATTGACTGTAGACCCTGCCACATACTGTACCTCTTGTGTCTGAGCCGTTGAATTGCGACTCTACTTTGTCTCTATACTGACGCTTAGCTTGTTTGAATGCCTTTTGGAGGGAATAGCTACACTCTTTGTATTCGGTCATGTTTCCGGTCACCTTGCCCTGGTTAAAAGCAGTGGTTCGAGCTTTCAGTTTCGTGCGAATGCTGCCATCAATCCACGGTTTCTGGTTTGGGAATGTTTTAATAGTTGCTGTGGGTACGACATCACCAATGCACTTGCTAATGAACTCGCTCACCGAATCAGCGCATTCGTCAATGTTGTTGTTTGACGCAATGCGCAACATATCCCAATCCACGTGATCGAAGCAATCTTGAAGCGTGGAATCAGATTGGTCGGACCAGCGTTGAACAGACCTGAGAGCGGGAGATTCCTGTTTTAGTGTCTGTCTATAGGCTGGAAGCAACAAAATGGAGTCGTGGTCAGCTTTTCCGAAAGGCGGGCGGGGGAGGGCCTTATATGCGTCGCGGAAGTTAGAATAGCAATGATCCAGGGTTTTACCAGCCCTGGTAGCACAATCGATATGCTGATAGAATTTAGGGAGTCTTGTTTTCAGATTAGCCTTGTTAAAATCCCCAGCTACAATTAATGCAGCCTCAGGATACAGTGGAGCAAAGAACATTACAGTCTCTGATGTCTTTCTGGAATGCTACCCTTGCTCGGATTTCATCGACCTTGTTGTCAAAAGACTGGACATTGGCGAGTAGTATGCTAGGGAGCGGTGCGCGATGTGCCCGTCTCCAGAGCCTGACCAGAAGACAGCTTCGTCTGCCCCTTTTACGGCGTCATTGTATTGGTTCGCCGGCTGGGATCCGATCCATTGTCCCAGGTGGTGGGAAAAACACAGGATCCGCTTCGGGAAAGTCGTATTCCTGGTCGTAATGATGGTGAGTTGACGTTGCTCTTATATCCAGTAGTTCCTCCCGACTGTATGTAATAAAACCTAAGATGACCTGGGGTACCAATGTAAGAAATAACACGTAAAAAACAAAATACTGCATAGTTTCCTAGGAACGCGAAGCGAGGCGGCCTTCTCTGTCGGCGCCAGAAGTTATAGTTATATTATGTCTGATCACAGAAGTTTGGAGTATCCATTGTCCAATTGTTGCATTTATTAGAATAGTTTTTCAACCTTTTCAACCTTTTCAACTTTTGATGACTGCTAATAAAAACGATCCAGAGCATTGGCCAGGCATAAGTCATGTAATTACTAAAGAATGAAGCCATGAATGGGATGACCGGGGCAACTATCATCATGTTTAATCATAGCACATTATTCTGTCCTTCAACGGCACTCACCGAGCCAGTAAACACTGCTTTCCACATGAAACCTCTTCAACTCTTCAACTGTGACTGGAAAAACTGTGTACAAGAAAATAACTACTTGATGCGTCGATGTAAATGTGTTTGTGTGCTAGAAAGACAGAGGTGAGCCAGAGGTGAGTGACAGAGGTGAGTGACAGAGGTGAGTGACAGAGGTGAGACAGAGGAGAGTGAGTGAGTGAGTGAGTGAGTGAGTGAGTGAGTGAGTGAGTGAGTGAGTGAGTGAGTGAGTGAGTAGTATTTGTAAAAGTGAACGTAAACGAGTCAAAAAAATAGTCTCTGTCTGACTATGTGTGAATCTGACTGTGCGTGAATCTGACTGTGTCCCGTTAGTGGAATTGATTAACAATCATGTGTGACTTAATCATTTCATGACACAAACACACACATCAAATATAGAGTTTCTATGGCAACCTCTGACTAGCACAGAATGTTCAGGAGACAGTTTTGCCAATTTGGTTAATTATGTCTTTGTGCCGGTGAATAGGGCTTAACTTGCCCCCACCCCACTCATCTCCAGCTACAGCCAGCCATAGTCCGGGCCGCACCAGTGCAGAGCAGAGTCACAAACACACACACGCACACGCGCACACGCACACGCACACACACACCCGCACACACACACACACACACACACACAAACACACACACACACACACACACACACACACACACACACACACACACACACACACACACACACACACACACACACACACAGGCATTGTTTGGGGGGCTGGGAGCCGGCGGACACAGGAACATAGAGCACGGTAGCCCTAATGAGCGACTGGCTGTCAGGAACTGTTAAGGTGCTGAGCACAGGGAGGATGGGCCAGCAAGGGGTGGGGGCCAAAGTGTCCACACTCAGCCGTAGAGAAGGGGAGGACATCTCTCTTTCTCTATACCTCTCTCTCTCCCTCTCTCTCTCTTTCTCTCTCTCTATCTCGCTCTCTCTCTTTCTCTCTCTCTCTCTCTACTTCTCTCTCTTTCGCTACATCTCTCTCTCTCTCTCTTTCTCTCTCTCTCTACCTCTCTCTCTATATATATATATCTGTCTCTCTTTCTCTCTCTCTCTCTACCTCTCTCTCTACATCTTTCTTTCTCTCTCTCGCTACATCTCTGTCTCTCTCTTTCTCTCTCTCTACATCTCTCTCTCTCTCTCTCTACATCTCTCTCTCTTTTCCACATCTGTCTCTCTCTCTTTCTCTCTCTACATCTCTCTCTCTCTTTTCTACATCTGTCTCTTTCTTTTTCTCTCTCTCTCTAAATCTCTTTCTCTTTCTTTTTCTCTCTCTCTCTACATCTCTGTCTCTCTCTCTCTCTCTCTTTCTCTCTGTCTCTCTTTCTCTACATCTCTGTCTCTCTCTCTCTTTCTCTCTCTCTCTCTGTCTCTTTCTTTCTCTCACTCTCTAGATCTCTCTCTCTCTCTCTCTCTTTCTCTCTCTCTCTCTCTCTTAGGGTTAGGTTAAGGGGTAGGGATAGTGTTAGAGAAAATATGATTTATAATGGTCAAACATTTTTACACTCCGCAATTTCACGAAAACAAAGCTGTGTGTGTGTGTGTGTGCGTGTGATTGTGTGTATGTGCATGCGTGGTCAAACGTGCCACCTCTTTAGTTCCACTCACTGAGTCCTGCTGTCCACTACATATGTTCTGTATGTTCGTCTGCCTCCATTACATAAATGTGCAAACCAGCTCTCATACAACGACAACCATCTGTCTCCGCCTCCCCACTCCTCACTGCACCTCCAAACAAGAGGGGAAACTGTTCGGTTTTCACAGACGTTCAAAATCAATACACACCGTACAATGGCTCTTCAGAGGAGATTTGCTATGAATGAGTCTGTAACTTGCGCCGCTGCCTCTCACATTCCAACAGACGTCAGAAAGGTTGTGGAAATTTATCAGAGCACACAATGGTAAACATTTGTTAAGCCTTTGCAATGAAAAATGTGCGTTTCTTATTGAACAAGTCCATGTAGTCCCTCCCTGTTTCAGTCTCTTTTCTTCCGTTTGGAACTTAATGAACCCTGTTCTCTACACTTAGATTTAGTGGTGGCTCGAGGAACCCTGGAGTTTCTCAAGGAACTATTGTTAGTCAATGGTTCATATTTACATCTTCGGTTAGTTGAGGAGGAACCTTTAATGGTTCAATGTTTCAACAGGTTCCTGAAGGAACCCTGGAGTGGAGGCATGGCTTAGGAGGGGCTATAATATAGATATATTTTTGGCCACCTGTTAGAGTAGCATGCATTTCACTACACCCGCAATAACATCTGCTAAATATGTGTATGCGACCAATACAATTTGATTTGATTTCATTCCTGTTCCTCTGTTCTTTTGTATTGTCATCACATGCTAAGGTTGAACACTGACAGTTTTGTAGCTTCAATGAGGCTAACAGAGGTGTAGGAGTTCCTCAAGAGTCTATGCAAATCCCAAAGTTGGAAAATGTACCACTTTATTAATGTATGTAATCAGCAATGTTAATATCATTCATTTTATCATATGTAATATACATAACTATTATTTGCAGTATACCAACTTTATGCCAACTGGTGACCAAAGAGAACTAGCTGAAAGCCACGCCTCCAATTACCCACACCTCCAATCTGATAGGCTGCCAACTCTACAATATATTATTAAAAATGATACAAATGTAACCTTGCCATTATAAAAAGATTCCTATTCGAGCATTTAAACAAGGGTCCCTTGAAGACCCTTTTCAGAAGGATTACTCATGGAACCTTTTTCTACTGGAAAGGTTCCGCCGGTGTAGCAACCCAAGAGGTTATTCCAGGCACCTTTACTTCGATCCAAAATGGCACCATATTTCTTGTATACTGCCCTACCAAGCAAAAAGGCAGAAACTGCTAATTTGGTCGAAAATGAGTTAATGTCATTTTTGCAACATTAAATACATGCTTAATCATGTGGACAAGTATCCTGCCTCTATTGTATTGTGTTTTGGAGATAACGGGGGTCATGTTAGCAGTAACTGTATATAGTTACTGTGAAACCAAGGTAAATAAAAGCAATTGTTCTCAGCTCCATGCTATGAGCAGTTACTGCCTTTTTGCTTGGTAGGGCAGTATAGTTCACTACATTTGGCCAAAAGAAGTGCATTAAACAGAGAAAAGGGTACAATTTAGGAGAAAGCCACACATATGTATTACAGTGCACAGGGTTGTTGGGTAGGCTGCAGACAGGGATTCTGATATAAAACAGTCCGCTATGAAGTACAGTTCAGACTCAGCTGAAATATAGGCCCAGATGTTTCATTAGAAAGGCCCGGGGTGTGTGTGTGTGTGTGTGTGTGTGTCTGAGAGAGAGCATGTCATGTGCGCTGATCCTGGGGTGGTTGTATTAAAGTTGTACCAGTCTCAGTCTGGATTGACAGGTGGTCCTTAATTCCACCCCTCCACGCCATTCCCCCCATCTCTCTGTCCTCTAGTCCTTTCTAATCCCATGGCGGGGGACGAGGTGTGGTATAGGTTGTGTGTGTATGTTTGCGGGTGGTGAGAGCGGGGGTGAGGGTAGGGGTCTCAGGGCGTGTTAGAGTGGGGATTGTGAGCTAAGCCTGTAGGGTGCCCACATCCCTGTGTGGTAAGGAGAACTTCGGAGGGAAAACAACACAGACACAGAAAGATGGAGCGATAGGTTGAGGGATGGAGAGAGAGAGAGAGAGAGGGAGAGAGAGGGAGAGAGGGACAGACAGACAGACAGACAGACAGACAGACAGACAGACAGACAGACAGACAGACAGACAGACAGACAGACAGACAGTAAGAGAAATAAGGTGGTGTTACAATGGAGATAGAGAGTGAAGACAAATAAGGGATATGGAGACAGACATACAGAGAGAAGGAGCATATACAATCAAAACTAGAAAAGAGAGAGATGGGAGACAGAAAATGATGATGAAGACATAGGGTGGGGGGGACTTTAATGATCTATGGATGGATACCCCTTCGACCACCCCCTGAACCACCAGCCTCGAGTAATCTGATGAATAGTTGTGGATTACAGTTAATTCAGATTATTTTTTGACATTGCAGAGGAGATGCTGAGGATGATTGCTAACATTACCATAATCATTACACTTTGTCTGCACGTGTGTGTGCGTTAAGTCGTGTGGCCGCAGAAATACTGTATACCCGCTCGCAGAGGTTTATAAATGCATGCATATTCATTAGCATTCTGTCTAGACATGACATCACATTTATCCTTTTGTTTTCCATAAACAATATGCATTGACCTTGCGTCAGCAGGGGTGGCATCTCTACTTACGCTTTAAGACCGGCAGATAACAGCACCACAAATAAAAATACTTTTGTCTTAAGAGAAGGGTGTGGGGTGGGGGGGGGGGGGGCAGGAATCAGAGACTAATTTCCCATTTCCCCCTTCTTTCCCATTCCATAGACGAGGGTAAGACATGGATTTGAACAGAATTATGAATACATGGATAATGTGATAATGTGGATAGATTACAGGAGCAATGTAGTAAACAGAGGGATGCTGATTCAATGTCAAGGATAGGCCATAGTGCCCATGGAGTAAGTCAACATTGTTTTTTGGTTCGCAGTGGATTTGAAACTGTGGGAAACTGTCTCTCCTGACCTGGCACATATACTACTTTCAGAGGTTAAATATTTTGAAAATGTGTCTAAGTCTAAAAAAAGAGAATACAGATAAAGGATCTTAATTTGATCACTCTTTTTGTTGAAGATAACTCAGTGTGGTAGACTATGCGGTGGATTTCCGCATGCTAGCAGCGGAGGGTGCCTGGAACCTGGAAGCGCTGCTTGACACTTTCCTGCACGGATTATCGGAGGAAGTAAAGGACGAGCTTGCAGCCCAGGAACTACCTACGGATCTCGACTCACTCATCGCTTTAACCATCCGGAACGATGGACGGCTACGGGAACGTAGGAGGGAGAAGAGGTCTGATTGCAGTCCCAATCGCTCACTCAAGGATCCCACCTTGCATCTGATGAACTCCGGGAAGGCCCCAGCGTCTGTGTCCCAGAGAGGATCCGAGCTTACCTGAGAGCCTCCGAAGACGGACGATTCACCTCTTCCCGAGCCGACGCAGCACGGCAGAGCTAGGCTGTCTCCAGTTGAACGCGTACGCAGACTTAACACCCAGAGTTGTCTGTATTGCGGTACTGCCGGTCATTATGTGTCTACCTGTCCCTTCAAGAGACCTAGCTCATTTGTAGGAGTGAGTACTCTGGTGGGTCTTACAGATACTTTTTCTTCTCCCCTTACAGTCCAAGTTTCTCCAGGTACTCATCGACTCGTTGGCCAATGAGAGCTTTATGGCGTCCGAGCTGGGCATCCCCACTCAACCCCTCTCCATTCCCATCCCTGAAGAGTGCTGGATGGGCGCTCTATAGGCCGGGTCACCCACCATACCACCCCCATCAACCTACGAGTGTCAGGGAACCACAGTGAGACGCTCCAATTCCTGCTAGTTAAGTCTCCGCAGGTTCCAGAGGTATTGGGATTCTCTTGGCTCCAGTGACACAATGGAGATTGCTTGGAGATTGCCCCGGAAGTCTCCGCCATTTCCGCGAGTACCAGGACCTCCGAGAGGGGTTTGGTAAGGCCCGGGCCACTTCGCTTCCGCTTCCGCAAAATCTTTGCAGATTCTGAAACTTCAGAGTGTTTTCTTTCCAAAACTGTCAAGAATATGCATAGCCGATCTTTTCGTGACAAAATATCGCGCTTAAAACGGGAACGTTTTTTATCCAAAAATGAAATAGCGCCCCTAGAGCTCTAACTGGTTAAGCGCGATATTTTGTCACGAAAAGATGCTCGACTATGCATATTGACAGTTTTGGAAAGAAAACACTCTGAAGTTTCAGAATCTGCAAAGATTTTGTCTGTAAGTGCCCCAGAACTCATTCTACAGGCGAAACCAAGATGATGCATCAACCAGGAATTAGCAGAATTTCTGAAGCTCTGTTTTCCATTGTCTCCTTATATGGCTGTGATGGCGCAAGGAATGAGCCTACACTTTCTGTCGTTCGCCCAAGGTCTTAGCAGCATTGTGACGTATTTGTAGGCATATCATTGGAAGATTGACCATAAGAGACTACATTTTCCAAGTGTCCGCCTGGTGTCCTGCGTGGAATTCGGTGCGCAATTGCCAGCTGCTCGTACTTTTCCATTTGATATATTGGAGAAACCATGTGTCCAAGAACGATGTATCAATGAAGAGATATGTGAAAAACACCTTGATGATTGATTCTAAACAACGTTTGCCATGTTTTCAGTCGATATTATGGAGTTAATTTGGAAAAAAGTTCGCGTTTTGAGGACTGAATTTTCGGATTTTTTTTGGTAGCCAAATGTGATGTATAAAACGGAGCTATTTCTAATACACAGAATCTTTTTGGAAAAACTGAGCATCTGCTATCTAACTGAGAGTATCCTCATTGAAAACATCAGAAGTTCTTCAAAGGTAAATGATTTTATTTGAAGGCTTTTATGTTTTTGTTGAAATGTTGCGTGCTGGATGCTAACGCTAATGCTAACGCTAAATGCTAACGCTAAATGCTAACGCTAGCTAGCTACTTTTACACAAATGATTGTTTTCCTATGGTTGAGAAGCATATTTTGAAAATCTGAGATGACAGTGTTGTTTACAAAAGGCTAAGCTTGAGAGATGGCATATTTATTTCATTTCATTTGCGATTTTCATGAATAGTTAACGTTGTGTTGTGCTAATGAGCTTGCTGATAGATTTACACAATCCTGGATACAGGGGTTTTTTCATAGCTAAACGTGACGCAGAAAACGGAGCGATTTGTCCTAAACAAATAATCTTTCAGGAAAAACTGAACATTTGCTATCTGAGAGTCTCCTCATTGAAAACATCTGAAGTTCTTCAAAGGTAAATGATTTTATTTGAATGCTTTTCTGCTTTTTTGTGTAAATGTTGCCAGCTGAATGCTAATGCTAAATGCTACGTTAGCCATCAATACTGTTACACAAATGCTTGTTTTGCAATGGTTGAGAAGCATATTTTGAAAATCTGAGATGACAGTGTTGTTAACAAAAGGCTAAGCTTGAGAGCTAGCATATTTATTTCATTTAATTTGCGATTTTCATGAATAGTTAACGTTGCATTATGGTAATGAGCTTGAGTCTGTATTCACGTGTATTCACGATCCCGGATCCGGGATGGGGAGATCAGAAAGGTTAATTAGAAGCATTTTTTTCATTAATTAGGTTATTTTCTTTTGAACCAAATACTAGAAACTCATGAACAATATGGACACAGATATAAACTAAATTATACTGTACTGTATATGAATACGTTTTAAAAAAGTTGTTCAAGTATAAATGATCAAAGTTACGATAGTTTGTCATAGATTTTCTGTTAACAAATTTACTGAAGATTCAGGCCTCTTTAGTGAATTACTGGTAGCTTTGCAACCCTAATTGTGGGCAGTAACATAGTGTAGTGGTGGTGCGACAGACAGGGGCTCTATCCAGTGAAGTCATGTTAAGGTGATGTCATATTTCTTAGAGATATCCTCGTACTGTTTTATTATCTGTCAAACGGTTACCATTAATATTACTATCCCCCCAAAGAGTTCAGCAGCTTAGCTGAATGACAAACAAACAAAAACAGGACGTAACAGAGGGTGTTACATTATCTGCAGCATAATAATGAAGGGCATTTTCATGCTTGCCCAAGCTATGTCTAGCACACTCTGAAGTCTGCGTTTTAAAAACAATACCGCCCAATTATGGTTTAATGAATGTGGGCAGAGGAGGGTTGTTTCGGGGGGGGGGGGGGGGGGGGGGGGGGGGGGGGCTCTCTCCATCTCTCTGTAAAACACTGCAGCAATCCCAGACAACAACAGGGAGGAACAGCACAGCCATTTCCTGGTTTCCCAATGTGGTGATGTGATTGAGAGAAACTCTTGCACAGCTCCGCTCGTGCTTAATTAGACGTTTTGATAACATGTGTAACATTGACTTCAATCATGGCTTTTGAAAGAACGCATAAAAATACAGTGCCTGTCAAAAGTTTGGACACACGTACTCATTCAAGGGTTTTTCTTTATTTTTAAAATGTTTCTACATTGTAGAATAATAGTGAATATATCAAAACTATGAAATAACATCTATGAAATCATGTAGTAACCAAAAAACTGCTAAACAAAAAGATTCTTCAAAGTAGCCACCCTTTGCCTTGACAGCTTTGCACACTCTTGGCATTCTCTCAACCAGCTTCATGGGGTAGTCACCTGCAATGCATTTCAATGAACAGGTGTGCCTTGTTAAAAGTTCATTTGTGGAATTTCTTTCCTTCTTAATGCGTTTGAGCCAGTCAGTTGTGGTGTGACAATGTAGGGGTGGTATACAGAAGATAGCCCTATTTGGTAAAAGACCAAGTCCATATTAATGGCAAGAACAGCTCAAATAAGCAAAGAGAAGCAACAGTTCATCATTACTATAAGACATGAAGGTCAGTCAATGTGGAACATTTCAAGAATTTTGAACGTTTCTTCAAGTGCAGTCACAAAAAACATCAAGAGCTATGATGAAACTGGCTCTCATGAGGACCGCCACAGGAAAGTAAGACCCAGAGTTACTTATGTTGCAGAGGATAAGTTCATTAGAGTTACTGCACCTCAGATTGCAGCCCAAATAAATGCTTCACATAGTTCAAGTAACAGACATCTCAACATCAACTGTTCAGAGGAGACTGCTTGAATCATGGTCGAATTGCTGCAAAGAAACCACTACTAAAGGACACAAATAATGAGAAGAGACTTGCTTGGGCCAAGAAACATGAGCAATGGACATTAGACCGGTGGAAATCTGTCCTTTGGTCTGATAAATCCAAATGTGAGATTCTTGGTTCCAACCACGGTGTCTTTGTGAGACGCAGAGTAGGTGAAGATTATCTCTGCATGTGTGGTTCCCACCGTGAAACATGGAGGAGGTGGTGTGATGGTGTGCGGTTGCTTTGCTGGTGACAATGTCAGTGATTTATTTAGAATTCAAGGCACATTTAACCAGCATGGCTACCACAGCATTCTTCAGCGATTCTCCATCACATCTGGTTTGCACTTAGTCCCACTATCATTTGTTTTAAAACAAGCTGTGTAAGGGCTACACCTCCAGGCTGTGTAAGGGCTATTTGACCAATAAGGAGAGTGATGGAGTGCTGCATCCGATGACCCGGCCTCCACAATCACCCGACCTCAACCCAATTGAGATGCTTTAGGATGAGTTGGACCGCAGAGTGAAGGAGAAGCAGCCAACGAAGGCTAGAGCCAGGGATTTAAAACCCAACCCATGTCTCCGCACTATCACTTATCCAAACTGCAGCACGATAAAGAAGCCAATTTTTTCCATCACAGAGAGATTGTTAGCACTCAAAGTCACCGGATGAATATCATTTGGAGTGGGAGACATTAAGCTTGATGAAACATCGTTAATGTTACTATAGGACATCCCTGCCAAACTCAGGCCTGACGCGCGAGACTCCGGGAGGGAGTCTCGTTGGACACGGAGAGGCGCTGGGAGAGACGAGGCTGTCGCTTCAGCTGTTTGTCTGTCCCTTGCGAGGAAGGCGAGAAGGGCGAGACTGGGTGCCCCTAACGAGCAGGTCCCTGAAGGCCCGCCGATTACCCTAATTAAGCCGTGTCTGATTCAGTTTACTAGGCCCACACTGACACGCCCACTGCACATCACATCACCCCCCCCCCCCCCCCCCAACATAGATACACACTCTCACTCCCAAACAAACTCACGCCCCAACCCCGCACCTTCACACATGTACATACACATTTCCCCACAGACACACACCCTAGTTCCATTGCAACCCCCACCCTCCAATAGATACAGAACATACACTCGCCCCCTCACCCCCGCCGCCTCCCTAAAGCTCACACAAACACGCCCAAGCCTGTTACTCCTCCCATGAAGCAACCCAACTCATTAGAGCTATTGATTTAAGGCACCAGGCCTGTCGTTTTGTCTGAAGGACATCGTCACACACATAGCCTATACAGTAACCGTGAGGACACACACATACACACACACACATACAGCGTGCTCATCTAGTCCGTCCTGTTGTCTGGCTGTCACAACCCCATGGCTGGGCCTGCTGCTCAGTCAGACAAGCCCTCTCTGGGCAGATCAAGTTTAGCCAGATTAGAGAACCCACGTCCAGCTGTCTACATCAGCAAAACACTGCCTCTGTGATCTTTTAACCCGATACGACCCTTTCTCTCCCTTTCTCTCTGTCTCCCTCTCTTTCGCTCTCTGTCATCACATCCTGTCTTTATTTGTGTTGGCTTTACCATAAGAATGTAATTTGGTGTTGGATGTTTGTCGACTGCTGTCAGAGAGGATTTTGCTGCTGAATTAGATGAAGTTAAGGGACTCCCAGAGATCAGTAGGTTTTTCTGTGCACGCTGTATAAGCCTTTTTTCCCTCTTTCAAAAAGCATTGAAGAACACATACCGTTTTTCATGTAAAGAGAGAGAGAGATTGATGATCTAAACCTATTTCCCTGTTATGGTAAATGACAACGTTTGTGCATCTGTGTGTGTGTGTGTGTGTGTGTGTGCTTATGCATGTACCTGAGCATGTTTGTGTCAGTATGTGTGTGTTGGTGTATGCCTCATGCTTGCCTATAATAAAACGTTTTCCCCAACCCACAAACTGTAAATGTACCATAAACATCTAATTATCTCTGCTTGTTTCTGTTTACATAAGACCACTTCCCCGTTGGAGCCAGAATTAAAGAAGATTTTACAGGTTACTATCCTCAGGGACTGCTGAATGGGAATGAGCCTCCTGTCAAAAGCCAAAAAGGCTGCCGTCTGCGCTGGTGAATGAAACAGATCCCCCCCTGTCAGGGAAGTGTGTGATGGCTGAGGGCTATTCTAGTAAATGGAGCGAATCCCCCTTGCTTAAACCTTTGTCACAGTACCCCTCCTCCATAGAGTTCTAATGGCACAACAAGCGCTCTGAAGGGGGATTAGAGGTGCTTATAGTACATGGGCGCTCAATAGACCTCCACTTTGCACCCCCCCCCCCCCCGTCGTTATCTGCCTGTATGTATAGCAGGTGAAGAGATGGGGGAGGAGGGAAGCTTATAGGCCCCACGCTCCCTCCTCAGAGAGGAAGAGAGTGACAGAGTGCAGAGCGACAGGTCTGTGTAGGTTGAGCCCATTGAAAAGACGACGACATGAACAAAACACAGCCCTATGTAAGGCAGCATATGCATTTCTCTGCTGGAAATGTATTTTGGTAGTTTGTTTTCTCTCTTACTGTGTTGTTATTTACCTCACATGACAAGTAGGCGTATCCAAGATGACACAACTTACTTTTCATTAGGCAGAACACGGCACACACACACAAGCCTCCCAGGCTTTCTCAGAAAGAATGTTTTGATTTTCAGCCTGAAGTGAGAGGGAGGGATTGTGGTGAGAGAAGCAGAGGAGGGAAGGAGAGAAAAAAAGGTATGGACGAGTGGTCTGCACCCTCCAGTGCTGTTGAGAGAGAGACCTCCCACTGCGGGCGCCAGATTGGCAGGATATTCCCTGCAGAGAGGAGTGCCTCTACGGAGAGACACTCCTGCCACGGTTACCATTGTTGTGACTAATGTATGGATCTATATCTCCTTGTCCTGACACACTTAAATACAGTGCATTCGGAAAGTATTCATACCCCTTCTCCACATTTTGTTACATTACAGCCTTATTCTAAAATGGATTAAAAAACAACAACTCATCAATCTACACACAATACCCCATAAAGACACTCCAGAGTTCCTCTGTGGAGATGGGGGAACCTTGCAGAAGGACAACTATCTCTGCAGCACTCCACCAATCAGGCCTTTATGGTGGTGGCCAGACGGAAACCACTCCTCAGTAAAAGGCACATGACAGCCAGCTTGGAGTTTGCCAAAAGGCACCTAAAGGACTCTCAGACCAAACATGACATCATGGTCTCCAGGTCACCCTGAGCCTCCACACACATACAGTACTTCAGATAGAGAACGGCATCATGGCCTCCAGGTCACCCTGAGCCCGCACACACATACAGTACTTCAGATAGAGAACGGCATCATGGCCTCCAGGTCACCCTGAGCCCGCACGCACATACAGTACTTGCACACACACAAACACAAAGAAAATGTATCATACAGTCACATGGCCTCCACGTCATTGACTTCCTCAAGTCATTACCATCTCCTGCTAAGAGTTATTAAATTGTCCCCCGCCATCCCAACTGAGCCTCCTTGACATAACCTTAACCAAGCCTGTTACATAAATAATAGAGAAATGAACCGGCAATGCAATCCAAAGTGGAGTAACTCCTTTTAATATCTAAAGGACATGGACGGGCACCGACGTGTATGTCCTAACACCTCTCGTAGTTCCTAAAGGGAAATCTAAAGATAGAATGTTCCCATTGGGAAAGTTTTTCCTTTATTAATCAGAAGAATACATCTCAGCTTGGGAAGGAGGAAGAAGATGATGGTGAGGATGAGGGGGAAGAGGAGTAAAACAAAGCAGGAGACAGAGTACAGGATACAGTAGTACAGTAGCTATAGCGTGTGGAAGACGTATCAGATCGAGAGAGGTATCCATGTCTCTTATTATTCTACAAACAAACATAAAGTCATCACCGGGAGAGGAAACACTCCAACACCTGATGCTCCGGCTCGTCCCTTACCTCCCAGCTTAGGTTACCCAGCAGGCCATTCTGCTGTCCGCGAGACAATAGCCGCGCAAAAAGACGACACCTCTTCCCCCTCTGGGTGTTCCGAGGCGCCAAAAAAGAAGAAGCAACACTATTGTTTGCGGAGATTAAAACATGTCGCAGTCTCTACCTCCCTGTTCTTTCCCCGATGGTAACTGGATCTGGCGAGAGATGAAAAACAGTCAGTGAACTCGCTCTCTCTTTTTTATGAATGTGATTTATTTTTTTTGTCCCGTTTACTTTTGTTTTGGGGTGTTATTGTGTCTGTGTGTCTCGCGACGGTACGCTTAGCGGCTTAGTGCCTTAGTAGCTTGGCTCAGGCTGAATGGGGTAGCATGTCCTTTCCCTGCATGTCTATGTAATACAGGTATAAGGTTGGTGTTATGACCACCTCTGTGTCCCATCTCGATTGTTACTGTGTGAAAAGAAATAGCTTCAAGTTATAAAAGAATCACGGGTGTCCCTTCCTTGTGAACCTACACTGGGAAACCTTATGTGGACAATATCATGCTGTGGGGATGTTTTTCAGCTGCAGGGACTGGGAGACTAGTCAGGTTTGAGGGAAAGATGGACGCAGCAAAGTACAGAGAGATCCTTGATGAAAACCTGCTCCAGAGAGCTCAGGACCTCAGACTGGTGTGAAGGTTCACCTTCCAACAGGACAATGATCCTAAGCACACAGCCAAAACAACACAGGATTGGCTTCGGGACAAGTCTCAGAATGTCCTTGAGTGGCCCAGCCAGAGCCCGGACTTGAACCCGATCTAATATCTCGATAGAGACCTGAAAATATTTGTGCTGCAACACTCCCCATCCAACCTGACAGAGCTTGAGAGGATCTGCAGAGAAGAATTCGAAAAACTCCCCAAATACAGGTGTGCCAAGCTTGTAGCGTCATACCAAGAAAACTCGAGGCTGTAATCGCTGCTAAAGGTGCTTCAACAAAGTACTGAGTAAAGGGTCTAAATACTTATGTAAATGTGATATTTCAGTTCTAAATATGTTTTTGCTTTGTCATTCTGGGATATTGTGTGTATATTGATGAGGGAAAAAACTATTTAAGCAATTTTAGAATAAGGCTGTAACGTAACAAAATGTGGAAAAACTGAAGGTGTCTGAATACTTTCTGAATGCACTGTATAAACTAAAAGCATAACAACTGGTTATAAAGTGGCAGAATTGTCCTTAAATCAGCCCATCTCTATTTCACATCAGTTTCTTCTGGGTCCACTGGTCCTGACTGCTGTCTCCTACAGAATCTAGATGTACAGATTCAGGCCTAGATTCAATCAGATCAAGCGTTAACCTTCGATAGCCGACTCCCACATAGCTGATGTTTTGGCGATGTTGGATGTATTACTGAGTTGGAGCTGTCAAATTGGTGAGCAAGTATTCTTGACCATTGTCTCAGAGCCACACCCGTAACACTTGCGTTAGAAGTCCATAAAAAGAAAGTGTAGGCTATATAGAAATAATGATGCTCAAATTCAAAATGATGGAATAAATGAATGAGGATTTCTGTCAGCCTAATCGAGGTGTAGATTAAGTCTCACATTCCAGTCTTTGAACTTGTAAACAAGGCTGCATGGGATTTCTCTTAGGGCGCAATTCAGTCTGTAACGCTGAAGAGTTCCAGATTCCGTTATAGAACGTTTAAAGGTCATTTCTGATTGAGCCGACATATTACCGGAAATGCAGTCTACGCCAAAGCGGGAACATTGCCTTTAAATTTCAATCACACATGAACTTCCGCGATGCGGATTGAATAGGAGCCTTAATGCATTTCCGTGTCGCCAATGGCATTGTACTCTTTAGGTATAATTCCAGGAGCCGCTTGTGGATTTGACAGCTCTAACCCAGTTCCCACCCGACACTGCAGCTAAAGAGGATCTGATTGAATAGAGCCCCTAAAAATCCAGAGACAGGACTGTCACAGGTGTGACTTATTTTCATGTTTAACCTAACTAACAGTCCTATTGGTTCATTTTTGTCTTCTAGGCAGCCGCCCACAGGAAGTGAATGCAGTCCGGAGGCATGGTGGAACCCAGGTTGTGGTGGCGGTCCTCTGCTCGGACGTTGCGTGCATCAACTAATGGTTGCGTGCCATGTCATCGACAGTGCCGCCGGATTGATAACATATGATGTGCATAAATACCTATCCAGGCGTTGTAAGATCTGGCATGTGTCAGCAACGCCTGGGCACAGGAAGGCATCCTTTTTCTGAGCATGCAGCGGCTTCGTTTGGTGAGAGCAAATGGCGTTTGTGCTAAATGGAGATCTTGAAAAAATGGAAGCCTGCCTCCTGGGCTGCACCACTTCCTGCGCCACGTTTTTTTTGTATGTTTGTCATTTTAACTATGATGGTTTTTAAAGTTACAAATGTACCCACCATAAATTCATGCCCTATTAAAATATGTTGTTTGTTGAAAATGTTGTCTTCGTCTACTTCACTAAGCCTTCTCAATCCAGATCACTTTTCCACCTCGTGACAGGTCCGCCACAAACTTGAGGTACAGCATACAGAGAATGTGAGCACACCAGGGCAGATGATGGCCAATTAGGCTTGAACGCTGCAACCACTGGTTATATTTGTTTCCCATTCATCATGAACAAGATCACGGCTACTGTACACATCATTACAATGAGTGGGGGCTTGAGGTGCCTGGATAAACCTATTATATCCCTCAAATTCAAATCTGGACCTCGGCAGACCTGGGACACCAGGTGGGTGCAATTAATTATCAGGTAAAATAGAAAACCAGTACTCCGGACCTCATATTGTAAAATGGGATGCAGGTAGCATAGCGGTTAGAGAGTTGGGCCAATAACAGAAAGGTCTCTAGTTCAAATCCCTAGGTGAAAAATCTGTTGATGTGCCCTTGAGGAAAGCACTTAACCCTAATTGCTCCAGGGTTGCTGTTGATAATGGCTGGCAGCGACCCCACTCTCAGAGGGAGTTGGGATATGCAATAAACAACATTTTCTTACCTTTATTTAACTATTTAAGTCAGTTCAGAACAAATTCTTATTTTCAAGGACAGCCTAGGAACAGTGGGTTAACTGCCATGTTCAGGGACAGAACGACAGATTTTTACCTTGTCAGCTCAGGGATTCGATCTGGCAACCTTTCGGTTACTAGTCCAACGCTCTAACCACTGGGCTACCTGCCACCCCACAATTCAAATTCACACGTGTATAAAACACACTTGTGAAATAGTCCAAATATAAGCACCCACCAAATCATTATCAGACTTAAATACCCCTGCTTTATATAAGACATTTTATGGACCCTGCTGTTGACTTTCGAAAGCGAGAAAAGTTTCACATTTACCTTTTAAGGTGTATTCATTTGAAAAACAATAGTTATACTGAAATGAAGAGGGACCTGAAAAAAAACAATGTCTTCATAGTGAGTAACAACAACTTGTTACCACACTATTACCAAGTTGGTATCGTGCTGTAACGTAAAGCGCTACCATTTTAAGAATGCAGAATGCCACCGTGGCTGTTACCTTATCTTGACGAACAATCACTGCACTCCTATGGCTAATCAGTGGAACCCATGCACTCAGGAAACCTTGACTGTGTATAGAGCTGAGACAGCAGATACTGTGACTGTGAGAACCAGAATCACAATAGCTGATCGGGATGTAATAGGGTTGGAGCCTGCCTTGCAGAACAGAGGCAGGAGCCACAGCAGGGCTCAGATTCTCATTAGCTAAGGCCTGAGGAGTAACCCTAGCCGTGGGGATGGATAAATACTGTAGCAGCAGTGGTGTCTTCCCTTCCCTCTGAGTTGGCTCTCTTACCATGTGGATGACAGTGCATACAGTGTGCAGCACAGATCACATGACTGTAGCGCCGATCTCAACATGATGTACATTCCGTTACTAGCCTCTCCAGCAAGGGTGATATCGCTTCTGGTGAGAGACAAGTGGCCCATGGAGGTCATCGAAGACAGACATTTCAGAATTGGGAGCATCACAGGATGGTCCAGTCCTACTGTTCACTGCTCACCCTAATTTTGGTAGTGCAGGCCTAGCTGGCGCTTTCTTCTTATTATATCTGACCATGTTCCATTTCAACTCTGCTACTTTACTGGAGGAATTTAAAGAGATTGATGCACAAAGTAAACAGCAGTATCGGTCCGACTTCCGCAACAACTAAGGGATGGATTCAATCGGTATCGCAGAAGTATTGCGGAAGATCCGGGTTATACCTCGATTGAAAAATAAAGGCAATGTCCCTGCGTTCCATGGAGACTGGATTCACTGCATATGTCGGCTCAATGGGAAATGACCTTTACATTTGAATGCATTTCAGAGACATGGACTGAATCTAGCCCTAAGAGCACAAAACTAAACTTATTGGCTTTTGTTGACTTGCAGTTATCACGTTGCAGCAGAGGTGAACCTGTGCACACGCGCAAATACTCTGTGTGAGTCAGTGGAGGCTGGTGGGAGGAGCTATAGCAGGACGGGCTCATTGTAGTGGCTGCAATGCAATAAATGGAACGGAGTGAAACGTGGTTTGATATCGTTCCATGATTTCCATTCCAGCCACTACTATGAGCCCGTCCTTCTATAGCTCCTCCCACCAGCCTTCACTAGTGTGAGTGCATCGTCGTGCATCGCGCTCACCTGCAATATCTTCGGTTCCTCCTGATGATTGTAGCAACATCATCACGCTGAGTTTCAGTTTAATCTTCAATTCACAACTTGGAATTTACCCATATTGGTTTCAATGAGTTGAAGTCAGATTGTACAGACCCCGGAATCTGTCCAGTGTGTAGTAAGAACAGCTGAACATATGCATTCAAGTAGAATCCTAAATTCCATAGTCATGCCACTTGAACAGTAGTAATTTTCATAAATAATCTGTACTCCCTGACAACATAATCAGTAGCTGTTTTTAGAGGCTGACTCTAATCTGCATGAATATCCCATTGAGAGACAAAATATAGCAGTGTGTCGGCGATAGCACCATACCTTCCACGAATGCACTTACGAAACAATACAAAAGGGAGACATGCTTGGTCTATGGCGATGTGTTCAGTACTGGGAGCTAGTACGCATAGTGAAGTACTACTGTAAAAAGTGATGGAAGCTGGTCTGTAGGGACAAATCCAATAAAGAGGGGCCTATAGAGTCCTTTCTGATGGGTGGAGATGTGACAAGCTGCCAGCTCATATGCTGTTGTGGTTGAGTCACTTCACTGTGGGTCGCGGGTCCCTCTCGCCCCCATCCCTGGCCTCACCCCACTTCGCTCACAGCCTCGTTTGAGCCATTAGGGCCATGGCAGAAGACGCCCCATGTTTTAACCCACCGCTCCACTCGCCCAAACCCCCACCCGCCTCTTCCCTCTGCTACTCCATCCCTTCACCCTCTCTGCATCTTATAGACAACCTGCCATGACACGTTGGCTGAGGGTTAACTGCACCACGCCACGGTGTTTAAGGGTGTGTTGTGAAAAGCCCTCGCTGACAATGTCATGATTACATGTCTGTCCATCAGCCAGCGCGGTAGGAGCTCCACGGCTCTACGAAGACACACCAGGAATTTGAAGGGGTTAGCTGCATTTGCATGAGTGATTGAACTGAAGTGATTCACCAGGAAACTCAGCCTCACATTGATAAAGCTCAAGGGAGTCGAATGAATAAGCATCTGTGAGTCGTGTCTTTGTGTTGTGCAACTTTGATGTATCCGTTTCAGTTTCAATACTTCCCAGAGAATCTAATATTTGATCGTGTTATGCCATGCCCTTTTAGCTGGCAAGGAAACAACATTTCTTGGCTGGTAGGACTGTTTTGTCTGGACTTTCTGCCTGCTTACCTACAATGCAGAGGCAGACAAGTGTTGGGTTTCCCCCATATCTGGCAAATAACACCTGTAGTAAATACAAGGATTACAACTGGTTTGAAACAGCCAAATTAGGCATTGTAATGCTCCAACAGTGTTGTAATCCTGCAGGAAACCTGAACACGGCACATGTAGTGATACCATCGCTCCAAGTTGAGTTTGAATTTAAAAGGGTCTTTTGTTTAGACGGTCATTCGCTTAGTTCTTGTTCTCAACACCTGTGTTTTCATTCTTCGACAGTGAGAGCCCAACATAATCAATGTGGGTTGAGAATGTCTATACCACCTGTGTTTTCTGAGAAATATCAATGCTGTAGCTGGAATGTGATGAGTGTGTTTCATGAAACAAGGGGAGCGGTATAGGAGGAGAGAGATGCAGGTTGACTTGGCTGAGGATTCACCCTTAGGGCAGATGTGCTAATGGGAGACGATGGGGTCTCTCTCTCTTTCTCGAACACACACACACACACACACCAGAGCTATGGTTATCAGGAGGGCCCAGATGTAACGAGATCGTGATCCAAAGTGATATAGGGTGGATATATGGGAGGCGTGTGTGAGGAACTCCTAATTGTGTCCCAAGATTTGGCATGGTGAAATGGTTAGCCTAAATCCCATTCAGTCACTGGATATAAATGGGTATGATATACCGGTGTTGCATTGATATTAAAGCTAGACTCCGCGAGTGCGGCGTCGCCTCGCTAAGTAACAGTGTCAATTTCCGCAACAACTAAGAATGTTGAAGCAGAGCTAAGCGCCGCAGCTGTTTTGGCCCCACAGCTACGTTGTAGCAGCGTGAAGCACACCCATGCACATCGCGCTCATCTAAACAGCATAGTCTACCTTTAATGTTATGCTTCCATCTTTACAGTTTACAGGTATTGACTGTGATTTCTTTTTAGACTGATGCCAAAGTACTGGTATTAAAAATGGGTAGGTTCAGGTAGATATTATTTTTTTTTTTTACAGGATATGACATTACTACAGTGATAAGCAGACATACACGGCGGCACGTAGACATTTGGGTAGCAGCTTTATTTTTGTGCAAGTCTCTCAGCACGTGTCAGAGACAGGGGGGGGGTGTGCTTTGCAACAAATGCTTTACATTAGAGTGGGCTTGGCTGCATTGGTCACAGTGACCATCGCTATTCATGCCAATTCATAACATGGCTGCTCTGGTTCTATGTCCCCATGGCTGTCCCTATCTGAAACCGCCTAGGTCCTGTGTCACCTCCCTGACCTGTCATCCCCGTGACTATCTGTTATATTATCATTCAGCCATCACAATGAGAGAGATGGTCATCAGAAGACAGACGGTATTCGATCGGTGTGAGGCATTGGCTGAGTATTTGCGTTGCTTTCCCAGTAGATGCCTCTCGCCTGTCCAATGAGCCGTTCGTAAACAAAAAGCAGGCACCACAATGTAAGTTGCTTCAGCAGGTGTATGTTTCAAGCCCACTAAAAAGTGATTCGATAAGGTGTGTGTAATTTTTAATGACTTTACACATAACAGAAGCAAGTAATATCAGCAGGTAGCTGAAAAACAAGCAGCAGTAGTCTATGTAACATAAAAAAATAAGTGTTTTTCCCCCTCCAGAATCCATAAAAACAATACCTGAATCCATAAAAATAAAAAAAATCCATCCAATCCTTGATAACTTGCCACCATGCATTATGTAAGGCTTTAGTTCCCTAATTGCGCTAACAAACCTAGACTAGATGACGCTGTGTAATGGTTTAATCTAGCTATCTCTAATCAAAATCGTACTCGAGCTAGCAAATGTTGTACTATACAGCTCACTAGGCTTCTGCATGTGTTAAACAGAGGTAGTAGGGATTGGTAAACGTCGCCACAGAACTAGTGCAATGGCAAACTGATAAGACATATAGAACCTTCATCGCTGGTTCATCCCTGGATAAGTATTACTGCTGGCTTAAGTTTTATTGGTGGCTTGGCATATATGAAAATGCCTCAGATGGTATGTCCTCCAATAACCCCTGAACAGCTTTCCCCTATATTGCTATCCCTATCCCTTATGCTACTGATCCAATCCTTCAACTCCATACAACTACTCATCGGTGTCCTGGAAAAATCTCCAACCCCACACCCACCTTGTTAAACGACTCAACTGATCATCGACACCTCGAATAGCTTGATCAGACATGTTAGCACTGGGCAATTAAAAACTGCATGCACACAGTATTACTCTCAAAGACCAGGGGGTTGGGGACCACTGAGTGAGAGGGATTGTGTTGGCATGGATCATTGCTGGTTTGGATGGGGGGGTGCTAAAGCAGTTACATAAGGGGTGGTTGAGCTGTTGGGGAAGAGCTTGGGCTGTTCTTTCAGCTGTTCCCTGAGGGCCCCGGTATCCGTGGCCCTCCAGACGTGGAGGGCTGTACCGGCCGAGAGAACCAGGAAGAGGAGGAAGGCGGTGGGGTAACCCACCCAGTCCACCAGACCCCCCGCCAGGGCACTGAACATCAGCTTCCCCAGTACCTCCAGGGTGGACAAGAAACTGTAGTGGGTGGCCTGTCGGGAGAAGATGAGAGGGGAGAGAGGAGAGGGTTAAGTAGGGGCGAGGGCAGAGAGAGAAAAAAAAAACGTGACGTCTCGGGTATGTGGTCATCTGCTTGTCTTTTAACTGGTGTTCGCAAGAAAAATCAGTGGGGAGACTAACTCCCACAAAAAAGGAGGAGGGACAGGAGACAGAGAAAATGAAGGAAATACTACAGAAGAAGAAAGGAACCAAAAGAAGAATTGAAGAGGGAGCCAGAATGATAAAGCTTGAGATTTGTGTCTCCAATGTGTGGATGGAGGCCAGCTCGTGAGGGGTATCTGGGTCCAGGCCTGCAGGCTCTTAGAGGGAGAGAGGAGAAAGAGAGAGAAATAGTGAGAGAAAGAGCAAGAGAGAGACAAGACCAACACAGATTACCTAACATCCCAGACTCTACCTCTCAGGCCCACAGCAACACAACATAACTAACACAGATTCATGGGTCTCCACCCTCTACTGACACATACAGTGCCTTGCGAAAGTATTCGGCCCCCTTGAACTTTGCGACCTTTTGCCACATTTCAGGCTTCAAACATAAAGATATAAAACTGTATTTTTTTGTGAAGAATCAACAGCAAGTGGGACACAATCATGAAGTGGAACGACATTTATTGGACATTTCAAACTTTTTTTAAAAATCAAAAACTGAAAAATTGGGCGTGCAAAATTATTCAGCCCCCTTAAGTTAATACTTTGTAGCGCCACCTTTTGCTGCGATTACAGCTGTAAGTCGCTTGGGGTATGTCTCTATCAGTTTTGCACATCGAGAGACTGACATTTTTTCCCATTCCTCCTTGCAAAACAGCTCGAGCTCAGTGAGGTTGGATGGAGAGCATTTGTGAACAGCAGTTTTCAGTTCTTTCCACAGATTCTCGATTGGATTCAGGTCTGGACTTTGACTTGGCAATTCTAACACCTGGATATGTTTATTTTTGAACCATTCCATTGTAGATTTTGCTTTATGTTTTGGATCATTGTCTTGTTGGAAGACAAATCTCCGTCCCAGTCTCAGGTCTTTTGCAGACTCCATCAGGGTTTCTTCCAGAATGGTCCTGTATTTGGCTCCATCCATCTTCCCATCAATTTTAACCATCTTCCCTGTCCCTGCTGAAGAAAAGCAGGCCCAAACCATGATGCTGCCACCACCATGTTTGACAGTGGGGATGGTGTGTTCAGCTGTGTTGCTTTTACGACAAACATAACGTTTTGCATTGTTGCCAAAAAGTCTTGTTGTTGCCATCTGACCAGAGCACCTTCTTCCACATGTTTGGTGCGTCTCCCAGGTGGCTTGTGGCAAACTTTAAACAACACTTTTTATGGATATCTTTAAGAAATGGCTTTCTTCTTGCCACTCTTCCATAAAAGGCCAGATTTGTGCAATATACAACTGATTGTTGTCCTATGGACAGAGTCTCCCACCTCAGCTGTAGATCTCTGCAGTTCATCCAGAGTGATCATGGGCCTCTTGGCTGCATCTCTGATCAGTCTTCTCCTTGTATGAGCTGAAAGTTTAGAGGGACGGCCAGGTCTTGGTAGATTTGCAGTGGTCTGATACGCCTTCCATTTCAATATTATCGCTTGCACAGTGCTCCTTGGGATGTTTAAAGCTTGGGAAATCTTTTTGTATCCAAATCCGGCTTTAAACTTCTTCACAACAGTATCTCAGACCTGCCTGGTGTGTTCCTTGTTCTTTATGATGCTCTCTGCGCTTTTAACGGACCTCTGAGACTATCACAGTGCAGGTGCATTTATACGGAGACTTGATTACACACAGGTGGATTGTATTTATCATCATTAGTCGTTTAGGTCAACGTTGGATCATTCAGAGATCCTCACTGAACTTCTGGAGAGAGTTTGCTGCACTGAAAGTAAAGGGGCTGAATAATTTTGCACGCCCAATTTTTCAGTTTTTGATTTGTTAAAAAAGTTTGAAATATCCAATAAATGTCGTTCCACTTCATGATTGTGTCCCACTTGTTGTTGATTCTTCACTAAAAAAATACAGTTTTATATGTTTATGTTTGAAGCCTGAAATGTGGCAAAAGATCGCAAAGTTCAAGGGGGCCGATTACTTTCGCAAGGCACTGTACACACGGTGCAACCCTATTCCATACACTCGTGTTTACGCCAACAGACATACAGACTTCAAGTGTGCCAATGTTGGTATTTCAAACCATTATTAGTATTTACAAAAAGTGTAAAAAAAAAGAATGAATTTTAACCACTTTAAAAGTGGACATACGTGCCTCCCGGGTGGCGCAGTGGTTAAGGGCGCTGTACTGCAGCGCCAGCTGTGCCATCAGAGTCCCTGGGTTCGCGCCCAGGCTCTGTCGTAACCGGCCGCGACCGGGAGGTCTGTGGGGCGACGCACAATTGGCCTAGCGTCGTCCGGGTTAGGGAGGGCTTGGTCGGTAGGGATGTCCTTGTCTCATCGCGCACCAGCGACTCCTGTGGCGTGCGGGGCGCAGTGCGCGCTAACCAAGGTTGCCAGGTGCACGGTGTAGCCTCCGACACATTGGTGCGGCTGGCTTCCGGGTTGGATGCGCGCTGTGTTAAGAAGCAGTGCGGCTGGTTGGGTTGTGTATCGGAGGACGCATGACTTTCAACCTTCGTCTCTCCCGAGCCCGTACGGGAGTTGTAGCGAGGAGACAAGATAGTAGCTGCTACAACAATTGGATACCACGAAATTGGGGAGAAAAAAAATATATAATAATAATAATAATTTAAAATAAAATAAAAGTGCATTAAATACATTAAATTACACAATTCAAAAAGCCCATTTCATTGAGAATGTCACAAACTGGACTATCTTTAGCAACTTACTTGGAGGAGATGGTGATTGGGTCTAAATAGCTGTATGGTGTTTGGTAGTCTAGAGGTTAAGAGCATTGGGCCAGTAACCAAAAGGTTGATGGTTCGAATCCCTAGCCGACTAGGTAAAAAATCTGTTGATCTGCCCTTGAGCAAGGCACTTAAACCCTAATTACTCCAGTAAGTCGCTCTGGATAAGAGTGTGTACTACAATATAAATTCAGTAAATTCAGTGTAATTTCTCCCAAAAGTCAGACTCTTTTCGCATACAAAGACAATTTTCTCAGATACATCTGCATTCACCACATTTAGTGTGGTTATCCTTAGATATATTCTCCGTAATTGTTGATATTTTGTCAATTTTTTATTCTAGATAACATTTTCTTTGAAAAAAAGCACTTCAGCATTAAACAGATAGAAAGATGAAAAAAGTATTTATGGACAGGTCAGGTCCTGGAGTGTCTTAACAGAATGAAACAAAAATATTTAGGCATACTTCATCCAGTGTCCAGAATTTTTTTTGGGCGCGATATGCAAATATGTGCATATTTAATGAGACATTGCCTCATTTGCATATCTTAATAAAATATTTCAGAAAAAAATGGAAATACAAAAAAAGTATTGGTGTTTGTACATTCTGGTAAAAGTTGATTGTGATATCATTAAGGGGAAACAAGTACCCTATGAGTGTGGTGCCTGGCCTTAAACCACCTCCACAAACGAAACTATGCAAACTACTAACCACTTAACAAAATGGATTTATTTCAGCACAAAACACTAAAGCATCTGCTGTGGCATGCAGTGCTGGCTATGCCTAAATCCACATGATCAAAGTGAAAGGAACCTAACTCAATAAGAGGAGTAGGTTGCCGTGGAAAACATTGTTGAGCGATTACGGTGAGCAGATGACTTAGATTATTCAAACTTTGTGCGGTGAAAAGGCCTTCGTTCGTTGTGCCTTTGACGCTGTGTAATATAGCTCCTGTGTGGCTATGAGAAACTTAGCCAGTTACCCGACTCGGACAAATGCCACTGGTGGCAAAATGGGTGAGCTGTAAAGGAGACATTTCCCAGGCATCTTTGCTGGGTCTCAGTAGAGTCCAGTGCTGGGTTGAACCGGGTTCACACAGTCGGAGCGCCTGTAGACCCGAGTTAAGTGAAGTGCTTTTATTCGAGCGAACTTGTTTAAGGGATTCCGTTTCTCTCTCCTGGGCCCTCGACAAGCACTCATGGTATCAGCTTTCCGTCACTGGATATGACCTTAAAATAACAGGCAGCTATATGTGTCATGAGAACATTTCAAATTAACCCCGGAGGTTATCGCCTGTCTTTATCATCAAGGATTTGTGATGAGCTTTGTTTCATTAGCTTTTTCTTCCTTAATTGCTCAGACACAGCCCTGTATCCTCCTTGGTGTAGCTTTCCTAGTCGCCGACTCCTTGGTAGAACCGAGGCAACTCATCACCTTCAGAATTGATTGAGTGATGTTTGAGAGGCTGCAAACGGATCACCTCCAGGCAGCGATGGCCCAGTTTGAGTGGGACAAAAAAAAAGTTATGTCAAAGAAGAAGGGGAGAGAGAGAGATGAAAAAGGAGAGAATGAGAAAAAGACAGAAAAAGGGAGAGAGGGAGTAAAAAAGAAAAGGGCTTGTCAGTCCCAGATGACAGGTGGGTGTTGTTGCTTTGAGGAGGGCTACCTGTCCTGCCTGTTGACACCACAGGATATGACCTAACTCCATAGAAGGAGCACTTTAAAAAGAGAACAGTGGGGAAAGCAGAGAGGGAAGAGAACAGAGCAGGTTAGCCTGGTCTCTTTGTTGCGTTTGTTCACAGCCAGGAGTTTCTGTTTCGATGGCTTACATAACAGAGCACCCCTGTGGCCGCGACGGGGTTCGGACAAACCCTCGTCTTCTTAGGTAGAAGCCTCTCCTCCAAGCTGAGGTAAATGGCTGAGAGCTCCACTCTGTAAATGTGTGCATGACCTTCAAAATGTGGGGCACCAACAAAAATGTAAACAATGGAGCAAATGCATCCCTATGACATTTTAACATTCCATGAGAATATCTTTATGTATTAAAACATGATGTCAAGCTGAATATAATTTGTTTCTCACACCTAGGACCTGACTTGGCCATGGGAAATGATGTTCTAGGTGTTACTTTTCTTTACATCTGAACGGTGTAGCTGGGAACAAACGCGTTACATTCATTTCTGGAACTAGGTATCTTTTATGTGTTTTCTTTAAAGATTCCACCTACGCCTCTGTGAAAATGTTGCCTTTCATCTAAACCAGCTTTGGCAAGGACTAAAGCATGAATATTCTATTGTTGTCCAACACCAAACTTGTCCTTGTCGTTATGAAAAAGTATAAACACTAAAAACGACAGACTAAGTCTGCATGACATCGCAGCAGCCTGGTCCAAATAGCATAGCTACCTGCTCCATCTTTTCACCCCCCCCCCCCCCCAAAAAAAAACTTGACTTTAAAAATGTCAATCTACCAAGCAAGGTAACTAAAAAAATAGGCAGAGCAAACCTGTTTTGGTTATTTCTGGTACACTATATGACCAAAAGAATGTAGACACTTGCTTGTCGAACATCTCATTCCAAAATCATTGCCATTAATATGGAGTTGGTCCCCCCTTTGTTGCTATAACAGCCTCCACTCGTCTGGGAAGGCTTTCCACTAGATGTTGGAAAACTGCTGCGGGGACTTGCTTCTATATAGCCACAAGAACATTATGCTTGGTTCGCAGTCGGCGTTCCAATTCATCCGAAAGGTATTTGATGGGGTGGAGGTCAGGGCTCTGTGCAGGCCAGTCAAGTTCTTCCACACCGATCTCGACCAACCATTTCTGTATGAACCTTGCACATGGGAGTATTGTCATGCTGAAACAAGAAAGGTCCTTCCCCAAACGGTTGCCACAAAGTTGGAAGCACAGAATCTTCGAGAATGTCATTGTATGCTGTAGCGTTAAGATTTTCCTTCACTGGAACTAAGGGGCCTAGCCAGAACCATGAAAAGCAGTCTCAGAGCATTATTCCTCCTCCACCAAACTTTACAGTTGGCACTACGCATTGGGGCAGATCTTGTTCTGTGGCATCCACCAGAACCCAGATTAGTCCGTCAGACTGCCAGATGGTGAAGTGTGATTCATAATTCAAGAGAACACATTTCTACTGCTACAGAGTCCAATGGCGGCAAGCTTTACACCACTCCAGCGTCGCTCTGCATTGTGCATGGTGATCTTAGGCTTGTGTGCATGGTGATCTTAGGCTTGTGTGCGGCTGCTCGGCCATGGAAACCCATTTCATGAAGCTCCCGCCTTACAGTTCTTGTGCTGACGTTGCTTCTCG
The DNA here is from genome assembly GCF_057628025.1 of Oncorhynchus mykiss. Lineage (NCBI taxonomy): Eukaryota > Metazoa > Chordata > Actinopteri > Salmoniformes > Salmonidae > Oncorhynchus > Oncorhynchus mykiss. Next base: position 49,881,554 of record NC_143032.1, read on the forward strand.
AGACAGTTTGGAACTCTGTAGTGAGTGTTGCAACCGAGGACAGACGATTGTTACACGTGCTTCAGTACTCGGTGGCATCCTATTACGGTGCCACATTGAAAGTCACTGAGCTCTTCAGTAAGGCCATTCTAATGCCAATGTTTGTCTATGGAGATTTGCATGGCTGTGTGTTCAATTTTATATACCTGTCAGCAACGGGTGTGGCTGAAATAGCTGAATCCACTAATTTGAAGGGATGTCCACATGGGGCGGCAGGGTAGCCTAGTGGTTAGAGCGTTGGACTAGTAACCGGAAGGTTGCAAGTTCAAACCCCTGAGCTGACAAGGTCGTTCTGCCCCTGGCAGTTAACCCACTGTTCCTAGGCCGTCATTGAAAATAAGAATTTGTTTTTAACTGACTTGCCTAGTTAAATAAAGGTTAAAAAATATATTTAAAAAATACCTTTGTATGTATAGTGTATATCATAAAAAAAAAAAATGTTGGACTCATTCAGCAGTTTTGACCTTTAACTACAATACCATTGGAAATTGCTGTTGAAAGTTCAATTTATATTCCTAAAACTTCAGTTGAAAATGATGACGTTGCTGCTTCCTGTTGATAAGACATATTGATAATGTAAAAACAGTTTTAAGGTGTCCAAATTAATAAGCGATAAACGATGATTCCGTGAAGCTGCCATCAAGGAAAGGGAAACAAATCTATTTTTCTTAGTTAACTTCAACAAATCAGGACCCGCCATAGGATATCACCAGTGTCAACGGTTGGCTCCTATTTAAGTGAGAGTTTAACTGTCAAGTCCGCTTATTGGTGTGTGGTCAGCAACTTTTATAGCGAGATCGTCCCAAATTAAACGTACCATTTGTGAAAGTCCTGCGACCCCCAGCTAATATGACAGAAATCAGCATTACAAAACCAAAGATATTGGTTTTGTTTTAAGCTACTGAACTTGTGTCATCGTGCTGACTATAAACTTTTATACTAGCATTACCCATCTGAGGTAAAAAGGATGTGGTTAAGACGTCAGCTTGTGTAATGTAGTAACACATACTGTCCACATGGAAAGCAGCGTCATTTACATTAATTAGACATGGCAAAATATTTCAATGTCTTAATTTAAGATCGTAAATGAAGCAAATTCACATTTGTTCACTGATCAAATATTTCTCACTAGTTTAACCATTGAGAGAAAAAAAAATTCTCACAACTAAACCAGGCGCTCTAGACTAGAGCATCCATAGGATCTGTGCAGCAGCCAGAACCTTTGACGTCCCTACTACATTTTAAGCAACTTTCAATCTAGACAATGTTTTGGTTCGGATTCAATTGAGATTTTGTGCCACTGGTCTACACACAATACCGGACAATGTCAAAGTGTTTAGGCATTTCTTACAAATATATATTTAAAAAAAAAAAAAGCTGAAATGTCTTGAGTCAAGAAGTATTCAAACCCTTTGTTATGGCAATCCTAAATACATTCAGGAGAAAATTACAGTGCATTCGGGAAAGCATTCAGACCTGTTGACTTTTTCCACATTTTGTTACGTTACAGCCTTATTCTAAAATGGATTCTTTTTAAATTCACCCTTATGAATCTACACACAATACTCCATAATGACAAAGCAAAAACTGGTTAAGAAATATTTGTAAATGTACAACAAATATTACATTTACATAAATGTAATATGTAAATGTGGAGCGTCGCTGCACAGCTATTTTAAGTCTCTCCAGAGATGTTTGATCGCGTTCAAATCCAGGCTTTGGCTGGGTCACTCAAGGACATTCAGAGACCTGTCCCAAAGCCACTCCTGCATTGTCTTGGTTCGGTGCTTAGGGTGGTTGTCCTGTTGGAAGGTTAACCTTCGCCCCAGTATGAGATCCTGAGCGCTCTGGAGCAGGTTTTCATCAAGGATCTCTGTACTTTGCTCCGTTCATCTTTCCCTTGACCCTGACCAGTCTCCCAGTCCATGCTTCACTGTAAGGACGGTATTGGCCAGGTGATGAGCAGTGCCTGGTTTCCTCCAGACGTGACGCTTGGCATTCAGTCCAAAGAGTTCAATCTTGGTTTCATCAGACCAGAGAATCTTGTTTCTCATGGTCTGAGAATCCTTTAGGTGCTCTTTGGCAAAATCCAAGCAGGCTGTCATGTGCCTTTTATTGAGGAGTGGCTTCTGTCTGGCCACCATACCATAAAGGCCTGATTGGTGACCTGCTGCAGAGATGGTTGTCCTTCTGGAAGGTTCCTGGTCACCTCCCTGACCAAGGCCCTTCTGCCACGATTGCTCAGGTTGGCTGGGCAGCCAGCTCTAGGAAATGTCTTGGTGGTTCCAAACTTCTTCCATTTAAGGATTATGGAAGCCACTGTGTTCTTGGGGACTTTCAATGCTGCAGACATTTTTTGTACCCTGCCCTAGATCTGTGCCAAGATACAATCCTGTCTCAGAGAATTCCTTCGACCTCACGGCTTGGTTTTCGCTCTGACATGCACTGCCCACTGTGGGGCCTTACATAGACAGGTAGATGTCTTTCGAAATCATGTCCAATCAATTGAATTGACCACAGGTAGACTCCAATCCAGTTGTAGAAACATCAAGGATGTTCAATGTCTCAAAGCAAAGGGTCTGAATACTTTTTAAAATAAGGTATCTGTTTTTAATACATTTGCTAACATCTCTAAAAACCTGTTTTCGCTTTGTTATTATGGGGTAGTGTGTAGATTGATGAGGATTTTTTTTTTTGTATTCCATTTTAGAAAAAGGCTGTAACGTAACAAAATGTGGAAGTCAAGGGGTCTGAATACTTTCTGAATGCACTGTGTCTGCAATGTCCCTCAGTCGAGCAGTGAATTTCAAACACTGATTAAACCACAAAGACCAGGAAGATTTCCAATGCCTCACAAAGAAATGCACCTATTGGTAGATGGGTAAAAATAAAAAGCAGACATTGAATATCCCTTTGAGCATGGTGAAGTTATTACACTTTGGATGGTGTCTCAATACACCCAGTCTCTACAAAGATGCAGGCGTCCTTCCTAACTCAGTTGCCAGAGAGGAAGGAAACCGCTCCGGGATTTCATCATGAGGCCAATGGTAACTTTAATACAATTGCCAGAGTTTAATGTATGTGATAGGAGAAAACTGAGGCTGGATCAACAACATTGTTGTTACTCCACAATACTAACCTAAACAACAGTGTGAAAAGAAGGAAGCCTGTACAGAATAAAAATATTCCAAAACATGCATCCCGTTTGCAATAAGGCACTAAAGTAAAACTGCAGAAAATGTGGCAAAAAAAAGAATTTTATGTCCTGAATACAAAGCATTATGTTTGGGGAAAATCCAACATAACTAATCACCGAGTACCACTCTTCATATTTCCAAGCATGGTGGGGGCTGCATCATGTAATGGGTATGCTTGTCATCGGCAAGGACAGGAGTTTAGGATAAAAGGAAACAGCCAAGCACAGGCAAAAATCCTATCCTCAGTTGGCTTTCCAACAGACACTGGAAGACAAAATTACCTTTCAACAGGACAATAACCTAAAACACAAGGCCAAATATACACTGGAGTTGCTTACCAAGATGACATTGAATGTTCCGGAGTGGCCTAGTTACAGTTTTGACTAAAAATTGTCTTGAAAATCTATGGCAAGATTTGAAAATGGCTGTCTAGCAGTGATCAACAACCAACTTGATGTGAAATTACTGTATTGTACAATCCAGGTTAGAAAATCTCTTAAGAGATTTACCCAGAAAGACTCACAGCTAACATGTATTGACTCAGGGATGTGAATACTTATGTAAATGAGATATTTCTGTATTACATTTTTCAATAAATTTGCAAAAAAACTAATAAAAACTTGTTTACACTTTGTCATGGAGTATTGTGTGTAGATCTGTGTGGCTCTTACCTGTACACTCTCCTCCGCTCTCTGTGTGCAGTGCATCATGGTCGTGAAGGTGAGCGTGGTGATGAGGCCGCCCAGGAAGTGCTGAACGCTCAAACTCAACACAGCCATAACTGAGGGGCACAAACACAGCCTGAGAAACTTGACACGTCTCAATGTGAACACTGTAGCACAATGCTGCGAGACATTACGGCACATCCGGTTCTAATTTAGCGCCATTTAAATCTCCCTTTTCGCTCAGAAATTCCTACTGGATGGATGGTGTGAGGAGAGCTCTGTGGCACAACGTGCATCAGAGGAGACTGATTTGTTGCTGAACAAAGGTAGAAGTGTGGGGGGGGGGGGGCGTCTCCTCGCGTTCCCCCAATCAAGTCGTTCCCTCTCAGGAGAAGAGAGCAGAACACAGGCAACACAGAGCATCTCTCAGCTCCCACTGACTCTGAATTATTCACCAGAGATGTCGAGTTTTGCTGAATAAGACTTCTCCATTTCATAAGATTCAGAGAGCGAGACACTAACTCAGCTCATCAGAGTGAGAGAAGGGGGCACTCATGTAATATTAAGAATTTTGCGGCAAAACATTGTCACATTTTTGGATCTTTGACATCACAAGAGGGAGGCCTCCACTTCGAGGTTTCCAGAGTGAACAGCTCAACAAAGGTTCAAACAGGTCACACAGACAGCTTCTGTTCTTCGTTCAGCTTTCCTTCATTTGCATGAGATTAAAACGGAGAGAGCAGAGAGGGGGGGGATCTGAGATTTGTAGATCTACAAAGATATTCTAGTGTATCCTAGCAGTGAATCCATTTCATTCTTTTTTGACAACAATAATTATTTGAACCCATTTCTGCTTGGCTGGGGAGCACGCATGGCTTATGCAACAAACTGAATGGACTTTGGGACGGCAGGTAGCCTAGTGGTTAGAGCGTTGGGCCAGTAACCGAAAGGTTGCTGGATCGAATCCCCGAGCGGACTCTGTTCTTCTGCCCCTGAACAAGGCAGGGGCAGAAGAACACTGTTCCCCGATAGTCCGGCATTGTAAATAACAATTTGTTCTTAACTGACTTGCCTACTAAAGGTTAAATAAAAAATAATATATAAAAAAATGGAGTATCAAATTTTATGTATAGACCTAAATGTGGATGGTCACACATGACACAACGTGTTATTTGTTTTGCCATGGGGACATGGCATGTGGGGTTAGAGGATGCAACCTGGACATCCATGAATCAACATATGCGAACGTGAGTAGATTACCTTGAAAACAACGGTCGGACATCTTGGACGCAGTCCCCAGTTCTGTATACCCCAGTGGGTTAGAGTGCCGCAGTTGTGGACGCATGTATGGGTATCCGGTAAAGTCCATCCCATGCAGCTTTCATGTACAAAAGCGGATCGATCTGGGAGCCCTGTGGGTCTGTATATTCTGTGGGTCTAATATTTATAGCTAGCTACCTGTATGAGTCAGTGAGGTTACAGAGGTGCCTGCCTTCATTCATCAGTCCCACAGTCACCTGCTCACACATCGTAAAAGGAAAAAAAGATATCGAGCTACGGATGGACAAATAGATGTTGCTAGAGGGGGACTAGGGACGCGCGTGTAAGTCGAGATCAGTGGCTAAGGACAGGCTGGTTAGAGTCAATGATGTACTTGTATGTCCATGGTTAAGTGGGTGAACCGATGCCTATGCTGCCTAGTCAAGAGTGCGGCCGGGTCTTCTCTCACCTTTCATGAGTGGGGAGGGTTCCAGCACAGTCAGGAGGGAGCTCTGGAACACCATGCTGACCGTCCGCATTACAAACACCCGCCTCATCAGAGAGCCAATACTGTGGAGACACACAAGACAAACAACGAGTCACACTCTTAGAAATAAAAAGGTTCCAAAAGGGTTATTTGGATGTCCCCAAAGAGGAAACATTTTTGTTTCCTGGTAAAAAAAAACATTTTTGGCTCTGTGTGTGGAAAGGGTTGTACATGGAACCCAAAACGGTTCTACTTGGAACCAACAAGGGCTCTCCTATGGGGACAGCTGGAGAACCCTTTTAGGTTCTAGATAGAAAAAATTGTGCTAAGAGGAGACAAATGCAATTTGACACACACACACACACACACACACACACACACACACACACACACACACACACACACACACACACTGATAAAGAATACTGTGAAGTATGTGCATGCTAACAAAAACAAACACAATATTTCCCCTCTACAGTAGCTCACACGAGTGAGCGCATGCACACACACGACGTGTCGCCAGACGCTAATCGATTCCCTGATAGTCTAAGAGCTTTGTCTCCCGGTGGGCATGGCTCATGTGGTAATCAATAACCTAAGGACCTCCCCAGCGTGGAAGTGAATTAATGACCATCAGGACACTCGCCCTCTTAGAGCAGTGTGCGTTGTGTGTGTGTGTGTGTGTCACCTAGGGATTACCACAGTGGCAATCATTCTCCAAAAAGGTCCCTGTCAATCAGACGAACCTGGCCCGTGTCACTGTCTGATATCTGAAATCTATACAACCCATCTGACATTGACCTTACCACAGCTTAGTTTGAACTCAGGCTAATGTGAGCATACAGTCGGTTTCATAACAATTCACCCCCCTTTGGATTTCTTCACATTTGATTGTGTTACAAAGTGGGATTAAAATGGATTTAAATTGTCTTTTTTTTTGTCATCTACAAAAATACTTTGTAACTAACATGTCGTAAAAATGTGTAAAATGAAACACTAATATAGTTTGATTAGATAAGTATTCACACTCCTGCGTCAATACAAGTTAGAATCACCTTTGGCAGCTGTGAGTCTTCTTGAGTAAGCCTCTAAGAGCTGTCCACACCTGGACTGGGCAATATTAGACTATTATTATTTACAAAACTATTCAAGCTCTGTCAAGGTGTTGGTGTCACGGTTAGAAAGTCACTTTCACGTCAAGCCATGGATCGTCAAGCAGATTTACGTCAAAACTGTAACTTGGCCACTCAGGAACATTCGTTGTGTTATAGGTTATTGTCCTGCTGAAAGGTGTATTCCTCTACCAATATCTGATTAAAAGTAGGTTTTCCTTGAGGATCTTGCCTGTGCTTAGCGCCATCTTGGTTTATTTTTGTCTAGCATCTACCAATCACTATCCTTCTTCATGAGGCTTCCGATATGCTCCCTGTTTTTTTTTAGTTGAATCTGTGCTGTATGTATGGGGGACAGAGGAAGGGGTAGTCATTAAAAATCATGCCAATCCCTGTTATTTCACACAAAGTGAGTCCATGTATATTATGTGGTTAGGCAAAATGTTACTCCTGAAACTAGTTTAGGCTTGCCTAAACAAAGGGTGTGAATAATTATACTATATTACAGTTATTTCATTTTTATTAAATTTGTAAACGTTTGTAGAATTTTCTTTTCACTTTGACATCATGGAGTATTTTGTGTAGATCAACGGGGGAAAAAAGGCACAATTAAATACATTTCTATACCACTTCGTAATGCAACAAAATGTTAAAAAAGAAAGAAAAAAGGGGACAGGCCTACAAACTATCCCAAAATGGTATATCAAATAGAATCTGTCTCCTTCTGTCCATTCTCAGTCTGTAAGCCTACAGGACCTACAGGGTCCTTCCAACCTGAAAAACAATCTGCTATCATTCACATGCTAAAGACATTCTTTCCCTTCGTTCATTATTCCCTCCCTTCTCAATGACACTCTTTGAAATCTGGCTCTCTGGGGAGTTGCCGTAGTGATGGGGCGAGAGAGGAGAACCTGCCTCGCCACTGACACCTCACACTGGCTAGGCCCCGATACCATATAGGTTCTCAGGTTGCCGATGGCGATCTGTGTAAGCGGGTCAGTCTCTGGCCACTCAAGCGTTTCTGATGGGGCCCAGGATAAGCGTCCAAATGAGCTTTTAGAGCATTGAAACGGCCTGGTGGATAGGCTTTGTGTAATGGGTGTGTGTGTGTAATGTGTGTGTGTGTGTAATGTGTGTGTGTGTGTATGCGTGTTGGGACATGGGGGGAGAGGGATGGGAATCACTCTGTGGGAATCTGGACTGAGTGTACAGTGTCAGGTGAACGCACCTCCGTGTGTGAAAATGTGACAATTCTGCCGGAGTCCTTTACAAGAAAGAAAGACGGAAGAGAAAGACAGACAGAAAAGAAAGAAGTACCCTCAAAAATATGAGAGAACTTTGGTGAAAGAGATTTCAAACAAAAAGTATTTGGACTTAATTTACAGGTAGTAAAGGTAAAAAACCTCAGAGCAAGCTGTGCAGACTTCTTAATACAAAGACAATATATTGGTATTCTCTTCATATAGGGCATATTTCAGATCGACGCTAATGGTAGTATTAAGCAATAAGGCCAGAGGAGGTGTGGTATAGGGCCAATATACCACGGCCAAGGGCTGTTCTTAGGCACGACGCGATGCGGACACTAATAACGTAATTAAAGGAAATGTTTTGTCATACCCGTGGTATACGATCTGAAACACCATGGCCTTCAGCCAATCAAAATTCAGGGCTCAAACCACCCAGTTGATAATTATCATTAACCCATCTAGCTTTGTGAGTGCTATAGATGGACATGGTGCTGTGTGATCCACGCTAAAGCCTTGTGTGGGAAAATACATACGCAATGTTATTTATAGATTGCATTACATCTCATGTGCCGAGGGCGGAAGCTATAAAGTGAAGCTATGGGCAGATGTATGGTCTTATGCAATGCAGGATGAGTTAGGGTACTGTATGCGCTGTAATGGTAATTGCTGAAACTGTAAGGTTAAGTAGCAATTGAAAGGAGTACTCAAAGCTCTACAGCTGAGGCACGGTAGTGATATTGTGTGTACAGTGATAACCGCTTAATGACTTCAGCCCGGCTTTGATGTGCAGGTGCTTTATTTCAAAACGCACACCACATGGCCAAAAGTATGTGGACGACCCTTCAAATTAGTGGATTTGGCTATTTCTGCCCTGCTAGAGATGCCCCGGTCAACTGTAAGTGCTGTTATTGTGAAGTGGAAATGTCTAGGAGCAGTAACAGCTCAGTTGCGAAGTGATAGGCCACACAAGCTTACAGAACAAGACCACAGAGTACTGAAGCGCGTAAAACATTGTCAGTCCTGGGTTGCAAACACTCACTCCCGAGTTCCAAACTGAGCTTCATGAAATTGATTTCCATGGCAAAGCAGCCGCACAAAAGCCTAAGATCACCATGCAACAATGCCAATTGTCGGCTGGAGTGGTGTAAAGCTTACCGCCATTGGACTTTGGAGCAGTGGAAACATGTTCACTGGAGTGATGAATCACGCTTCACCATCTGGCAGTCCGACGGACGAATCTAGGTTTGGCAGATGCCAGGAGAACACTACCTGCCCCAATGCATAGTGCCAACTGTAAAGTTTGGTGGAGGAGGAATATTGGTCTGGGTCTGTTTTTCATAGTTCAGGGGAGGCCCTTTAGTTCCAATGAAGGAAAATCTTAAAAACTACAGCATACAATGACATTCTAGACAATTCTGTGCTCCCAACTTTGTGGCAACAGTTTTGGGAAATCCCTTTCTTGTGCACAAAGTGAGGTCTGTATAGAAATAGTTTGTTGAGATCAGTGTGGAAGAACTCTGGCCTGCACAGAGCCCTGACCTCAACCCCATCGGACACCTTTGAGATGAATTGGAACACCGACTGCAACCCAAGCCTAAGCTCGCAACATCAGTGCCCGACCTCACTAATGCTGTTGCGGCTGAATGGAAACAAGTCCCAGCAGCAATGTTCCAACATCTAGTAGAAAGCCTTCCCATATGTAGAATGATAGTGAAGACATCACAACAATGAAATAACACATATGGAATAATGTAGTAACCAAAAAATATATATCTTTAAAATATATCTTATTTTTGAGATTTTTTGCCTTAATGACAGCTTTGCAAACTCTTGGCATTCTCTCAACCAGCTTCACCTGGAATGCTTCTCCAATAGTCTTGAGTTCACACATATGCTGAGCACTTGTTGGCTGCTTTTGCTTCACTCCGCGATCCAACTCATCCCAAACCATCTCAATTAGGTTGAGGTCGGGTGATTGTGGAGGCAAGGTCATCTGATGCAGCACTCCATCACTCTCCTTCTTGGTCAAATAACCCTTACACAGCCTGGAGGTGTGTTGAGTCATCGTCCTCTTGAAAAACAAATGATAGTCCCACTAAGAGCAAACCAGATGGGGTGGTGTATCGCTGCAGAATAATGTGGTAGCCATGCTGGTTAAGTCAGTGTCAAAAGCAAAGCACCTCTCCTCCATGCTTCACAGTGGGAACCACACATCTGGAACCAAAAATCTCAAATTTGGACTCATCAGAACAAAGGACAGATTTCCACCGGTCTAATGTCCATTTGCTTGTGTTTCTTGGCCTAAGCAAGTCTCTTCTTATTATTGGTGTCCTTTAGTAGTTTCTTTGCAGGAATTTGATCAGAATCCTGGAAAGCTTTGTAGTCTAGTCAGATCTGCTTGTGTGGAATCAGAACCTTAGGTCCTGCGATATGTGGACTGCTATACAGGGCATTCTGCCTAATTCATGCAGTCTTCTCTGAATAGTTCATGTTGAGATGTGTCTGATGCTTTAACTCTGTGAAGCATTTATTTGGGCTGCAATTTCTGAGGTGCAGTTAACTCAAGGCAAATGGTTGCTACTTTGAAGAATCTCAAATATATCATAGTTTTGATGTCTTCACTATTATTCTACAATGTAGATAAAATAAATAAATAAATAATAATAAATCCTTGAATGAGTAGGTGTGTCCAAACTTGTGACTGAACTTCAGGCTATTGGGAGAAAAAAAGATGAGGTCAAAGAGAGTTCAACTTACACTGAGTGACATTTTGCAGAGTATATAAAAAAAAAAAATCTATGAGTTTTTGATCTATGATCTCTTTAAATAAAAAATAAAAAAATACTATTTCTATTGACCTAAACAGAAGTTGTTGATTATTGGTGGATGGTTTTGCATTATCAGATGTAGAAGTTACAGGGCCTAGTGTTTCTGTTGGGGCCTGTCTCCTTACCTCTCTAAGAAATATTGGAGGCTACACAGCATCTCCCCATGCTACTATCATACCACACATCTCACACTGGGGGGCCACACACAGAGACAGAGAGAGAAAGAGAGCGAGAGAGAGGGGCTACACAGCTCTGAGGGCTGTGTTCACTTCCATTAAAACACACATACGCAAATGCACGCACACATATACACCCCAGTGTGTGAAGTGGAGGTGATGTGATATCTGTGCCACAGAAAGGGATGCTTCTGAGACATGTGAAGCTGAAATAGGCACTGTAGATAACAGACAGATGATTTGAAAACAGCTGGTGAGTATTTCAAATGAGTTACAAAACAAGTCATGGAAGCATGTGAGTTAGGTAAAGCTGAAATCAGAGTGTTGCCTCTGAACGCTACCTGAACTGGAAACGCTACCAGGGGCGTGTTGCCCCTGAACACTACCTGAACTGGGAGAGCAGCAGGCCGCCGAGGGAGGAGCCACAGATGGAGAAGCCCATGGCGATCACGCCGTTCCAGAACCCCAGCTCGCGTGCTGTCATGTGATTGTCTAACAGGAAAAGAGGGAACATGGTCACCGCTCCCTGCTCACCTATGGGTGGAGAGAGAGAAAGAGAGAGAGAGGACACCCGTTAGAGTTAAGGTTAGACAAGCGAGAGGCTTGTCGCAAATCAGTTCATCTGTAATTCTATCTACGACACAGTCCTGTGTCAACTACAATGGATTAGCCATTGTAGGGGGAAAAAAAACACACACAAACATCTACAATCCACCTTCCTGTGACAGAGCTATTCAAACGATAAGAGGAAGAAGACAATGGTGTATTCCTTCCATGTGAACGTAAGACAACTCCAATGTTCTTGAACACGGTGACAGTGCACAAAGTAGTTAACCTGCTTAATAGACTGACTGGACACTGTTATAGTAGTGCTAATGTCTTTTCTAAATGAAACAGCACACACTATTCCTAGATAGTGTCAACAATAGATGTTTAACAGGAAAAATAATATCCTCTGCCATTTTTCTAAAGGGAAGGGGGGGGGGGGGGGGCGACAGAAAAACGCAAAACTTCCTCACACAACACAAGTCTCAGTCACAAGAGCTCTCGGTTGAAATAAAAGTTTTGCCAGGCAGACAATTGTCTTTCTGTCGCTGTGTGGCGTCAAAGACGGGATAATGTACTGCCGAGCGACAGCGTAAAATATTCAGCAACACCGCCATTATTAATGGAGAGTGACTTCACAGAGACAGGAAGACTGAGCACTGAGTGACAGCTCAGAGACTACTGTCAAAGAGACGACACACAGCCACAACTTGGCCAGGAGAAAAACAAAAATAGACGGAGAGAGAGAGAGAGAGAAAGCCCTTCACATGAAATGGAGAAGGAAATCAAAGAGTTCAGAGAAGCTGCTGAAAACCTCCCGGCGCGCGGGAACGCTGCGACGACGCACGCGTAAACGTTCTGACAATGCTGTGTGACAGCCCAGCTAAATGTGTGTCAGGAGAATGAGTGGGATAAACAGAGGTTGCGATGATGACATATTCATCACATTCAGCATCTACATCTCCTGTGTCTGTCTCTACGAGGCAGATCTAAGATCAACAGCTATTCATCTACATCTCCTGTGTGTCTCTACGAGGCAGATCTAACATCAACAGCTATTCATCTACATCTCCTGTGTCTGTCTCTACGAGGCAGATCTAAGATCAACAGCTATTCATCTACATCTCCTGTGTGTCTCTACGAGGCAGATTTAACATCAACAGCTATTCATCTACATCTCCTGTGTCTGTCTCTACGAGGCAGATCTAAGATCAACAGCTATTCATCTACATATCCTGTGTCTGTCTCTACGAGGCAGATCTAACATCAACAGCTATTCATCTACATCTCCTATGTCTGTCTCTACGAGGCAGGCCTAACAACAACAGCTATTCATCTACATCTCCTGTGTGTCTCTACGAGGCAGGTCTAACATCAACAGCTATTCATCTACATCTCCTATGTCTGTCTCTACGAGGCAGGTCTAACAACAACAGCTATTCATCTACATCTCCTGTGTGTCTCTACGAGGCAGCTCTAACATCAACAGCTATTCATCTACATCTCCTGTGTCTGTCTCTACGAGGCAGATCTAAGATCAACAGCTACTCATCTACATCTCCTGTGTCTGTCTCTACGAGGCAGGTCTAACAACAACAGCTATTCATCTACATCTCCTGTGTGTCTCTACGAGGCAGATCTAACATCAACAGCTATTCATCTACATCTCCTGTGTGTGTCTCTACGAGGCAGCTCTAACAACAACAGCTATTCACCTCCAACTCTACGCAGACGACACCATTCTGTATACTTCTGGCCCTTCCTTGGACACTGTGCTATCTAACCACCAAACAAGCTTCAATGCCATACAACACTCCTTCCATGGCCTCCAACTGCTCTTAAACGCAAGTAAAACCAAATGCATGCTTTTCAACCGTTCGCTGCCTGCACCCGCACGCCCGACTAGCATCACCACCCTGGATGGTGCCGACCTAGAATTTGTGGACATCTATAAGTACCTAGGTGTCTGGCTAGACTGTAAACTCTTCTTCCAGACTCATATCAAACATCTCCAATCTAAAATCAAATCTAGAGTTGGCTTTCTATTACGCAACAAAGCCTCCTTCACTAATGCCGCCAAACTTACCCTAGTAAAACTGACTATCCTACCGATCCTCGACTTCGGCGATGTCATCTACAAAATAGCTTCCAATACCCTACTCAGCAAACTGGATGCAGTTTATCACAGTGCCATCCGTTTTGTTACTAAAGCACCTTATGCCACCCACCACTGATGACCTGTATGCTCTAGTCGGCTGGTCCTCGCTACATATTCGTCGCCAGACCCACTGGCTACAGGTCATCTACAAGTCCATGCTAGGTAAAGCTCTGCCTTATCTCAGTTCACTGGTCACGGTGGCAACACCCACCCGTAGCACACGCTCCAGCAAGTGTATCTCACTGACCATCCCTAAAGTCAACACCTCATTTGGCCGCCTTTCCTGCCAGTTCTCTGCTGCCTGTGACTGGAACGAATTTCAAAAATCGCTGAAGTTGGAGACTTTTATCTCCCTCGCCAACTTTAAACATCTGCTATCTGAGCAGCTAACCGATCGCTGCAGCTGTACATAGTCCATCGGTAAATAGCCCACCCAATTTACCTACCTCATCCCCATACTGTTTTTATTTATTTGCTTTTCTGCTCTTTTGCACACCAATATCTCTACCTGCACATGACCATTTGATCATTTCACTCCAGTGTTAATTTGCTAAATTGTAATTATTCGCCTACCTCCTCATGCCTTTTGCACACAATGTATATAGACTATTTTTTCATTTTTCTACTGTGTTATTGACTTGTTTATTGTTTAGTCCATGTGTAACTGTGTTGTTGTCTGTTCACACTGCTATGCTTTATCTTGGCCAGGTCGCAGTAAATGAGAACTTGTTCTCAACTAGCCTACCTGGTTAAATAAAGGTGAAATAAATAAATAAAATTTAAAAAAAATCTACATCTCCTATGTCTGTCTCTACGAGGCAGCTCTGACATCAACAGCTATTCATCTACATCTCCTATGTCTGTCTCTACGAGGCAGCTCTAACATCAACAGCTATTCATCTACATCTCCTGTGTCTGTCTCTACGAGGCAGCTCTAACATCAACAGCTATTCATCTACATCTCCTATGTCTGTCTCTACGAGGCAGCTCTAACATCAACAGCTATTCATCTACATCTCCTATGTCTGTCTCTACGAGGCAGCTCTAACATCAACAGCTATTCATCTACATCTCCTATGTCTGTCTCTACGAGGCAGCTCTAACATCAACAGCTATTCATCTACATCTCCTATGTCTGTCTCTACGAGGCAGATCTAACATCAACAGCTATTCATCTACATCTCCTGTGTCTGTCTCTACGAGGCAGGTCTAACAACAACAGCTATTCATCTACATCTCCTGTGTCTGTCTCTCCGAGGCAGATCTAACATCAACAGCTATTCATCTACTCTACTACTCACCATCATCAGTTTAAACCTGGGAAACGTTTTAACATCCAACGGTGTAGGTAGTTTGACCATTTGTAATTACGGCAAGACTTTACATAAATGGGCAGTCTGATTTCCTCATCCATTTTTTGACTTGTAAATGATTGATATACACCCATTGACTCCTGAAGAATATAACTGATAACTCATGGGCTTAGTTCAATTGTCGTACCCCATCAGATCCCAAAATATAAGCTTGATTGACTTCTTTGTTTGTAGGCAATGTAGGTCTTCAACACTGTTTAGCCTCAAAATATGGTTATAATTATAAATGTGGAGCTCATGGATGGTCAGTCCTTGTAATTCTATACATTTGAGAGTGACTACATTTCTCCGAACCCCATCGCTCAGCTATTTAACAAAACAGGGTGAACGCTTTACTGTTAATGGAACTGCAGATTGCCCTTAAAGAGCCTGCAGGTATAATGGTTTAAAAACACATTATAAGCCTTTATAATGTCTAATAAACCACAGACTACTGTTGCAGTTCATACTTCCTACACCCATGTCTTGATTCTTTACCGGTGGTTCGGTCTTCACAGTGTTCAGTGCTGAAAATCCATGCAGACAAACACAACAAGGCTGATTATTCATTTATATAAATACTCTCAAAAGCAACAATTGTCATTTTCAGAGGATATTTCGTTAGGCATCCACAAAGAAGAAACTAGTTGAGAGGGGGAGAAACAGACAGACAGAGACAGAGAGAGAAAGGGGGTAAGGCAGAAAGGGGGTAAGGGAGAAAGGGGGTAAGGGAGAAAGGGAGAAAGGGGGTAAGGGAGAAAGGGGGTAAGGGAGAAAGGGGGTAAGGGAGAAAGGGGGTAAGTGAGAAAGGGGGTAAGGGAGAAAGGGAGAAAGGGAGAAAGGGGGAAAGGGAGAAAGGGGGAAAGGGGGAAAGGGGGAAAGGGAGAAAGGGGGAAAGGGAGAAAGGGGGTAAGGGAGAAAGGGGGTAAGGGAGAAAGGGGGTAAGGGGGTAAGGGAGAAAGGGAGAAAGGGGGAAAGGGAGAAACATGGACAAACAGAGAGAAGGGGTAAGGGAGAGAAACAGACATGGTTTGAGAAAGGAAAGGGAGAAATAAAGAGTGAGAGATTCAAGCGAGAGAGGGTGAGGAATTTGGTGCAGGGGGGCGGGCAGAGGAGGGCTGACAGGTTGCTGATGGAAAATGAGAGGTGTTTGTGTGTGTACGAGCGAGCGAGAGAGAGAGGAGAGGAAACTGAGCTGCACTTCCTAACCTCCTGCCCAATGTATGACCATATTAGAGAGACATATTTCCCTCAGATTACACAGATCCACAAAGAATTCGAAAACAAATCCAATTTTGATAAACTCCCATATCTACTGGGTGAAATTCCAGTGTGCCATCACAGCAGCAAGATGTGACCTGTTGCCACAAGAAAAGGGCAACCAGTAAAGAACAAACAGCATTGTAAATACAACCCGTATTTATGCTTATTTATTTTCCCTTGTTTACTTGAACCGTTTGTACATTGTTACAACACTATATGACATTTGTAATGTCTTTATTGTTTTGAAACTTCTGTATGTGTAATGTTTACTGTTCATTTTATTGTTTATTTCACTTTTGTATATTATCTTCCTCACTTGCTTTGGCAATGTTAACACATGTTTCCCATGCCAATAAAGCCCCTTGAATTTAATTGAGAGAAGAGGAGGGGGATCAGCATGAGAGGGGAGGGGGGGTTGAAGGGTCAATGAGGACACAGAAGGATCACAGAGTGGTCACATGAAGCTCAGACAGAAGAGGCCAGGATCAGAGGGGATCACAGACACTTGGGAGAAAACAACAAGCCACAACCCACCCTGGGGGCACGATACAGAGAGAACCAGTAAAACACTAAATCTACAGTACATAAACCATCCATAGGGAATAGAGACCCCACACACTCACATGACCAGCCCTACGGACACACTAACAGCTATCCCTACAGGTGTGCAGGGCGTCACAGAGTTTGTTGACCCCCTAAAGGACTAGGGTGAAGCATGGGAAAAATACTGTGTGTGGCTATTGACCAAGGGTAAAAGCAAGGCAACTTGAACCCCAACCCCCAGATGGGTCACTTTGCTACAATGCTCTTTTGTTACCAACTACATTTTACTCCCATAACCACATGAACTATAACCAAATGTTCCCTCTCATTTTCTTCAGCACGGGGGCAAATTTCAGGTCTGCTGAAAGCAAACGTGAACTTCATGAAAATGTTGTGCCACTTCCGGTGGGCATTTACTGTGAACACTGAGGCTGTACCCGCTTTAAGTTATACGTTTTAACAGTGGCCAAGTAGGCTATTTGATCATAATGTAGGTCGACCAGAGAGGCCAACCATCAAAAACAATGGAGAAAATGCATCCTATAACATTTTAACCTGGAAATAGCTGTTCTATCATTCAGCCTACAGTAGCAGCCAATGTGTGTTGTTCAATGTAGGCCTACAATTTACTTAGGGCTTGACAATTGCCAGGTCGCAGTTTTAAATGAGAACTTGTTCTCAACTAGCCTACCTGGTTAAATAAAGGTAAAATATATATATATATTTTTTAAATAACCTGTTTATCCACTTGTGTTTCAGACAAGGTGACTGGAAATGTGTTTGCTGCAAGATACCACTTTACAAAATAAAATGCATTATTATTCCCATACCATTATTACAGAGAATCAGACAAATGATGCAACGCTCTGCCTATTGGCTACTTAGCTTTTTCAAGATGTCTCAAAATACAACATTGCCCCTTTAAGAAACCAAAAAAAAAATCGCTTTCCGACTTGCTTTTCAACAACGACTAGAAATGCACAAATTTTGTGCTCTTGTTGGAAGCAACCACTCCCTCGTTATTGACTAGAAATTGGCTATAAGTGAGCTAATAACTCACTAACTAACAAAGAATATGAATAAATGTGCACGTGCCTACATGCATCTCTCACTTTGATCTCAGTTAGCCTAGTGGTTAGAGCGTTGGACTTGTAACTGAAAGATTGCAAGATCGAATCCATGAGCTGACAAGGTAAAAATCTGTCATTCTGTCCCTGAACAAGGCACTGTTCCTAGGCCGTCATTGAAAATAAGAATTTGTTCTTAACTGCCTTGCCTAGTTAAATATAAGGTAAAAAAAAACAAAAAAACAAGCACATCTACTCTCAACCCCTCATACTGTAGCCTAAACGCAGTCCAGTTCAAAGTGAATGGCACAGATACAGTGGGGCAAAAAAGTATTTAGTCAGCCACCAATTGTGCAAGTTCTCCACTTAAAAAGATGAGAGTGGCCTGTAATTTTAATCATAGGTACACTTCAACTATGACAGACAAAATGACGGAAAAAAAATCCAGAAAATCACATTGTAGGATTCTTAATGAATTTATTTGCAAATTATGGTGGAAAATAAGTATTTGGTCAATAACAAAAGTTTCTCAATACTTATTTCTTATATACCCTTTGTTGGCAATGACAGAGGTCAAACGTTTTCTGTAAGTCTTCAAGGTTTTCACACACTGTTGCTGGTATTTTGGCCCATTCCTCCATGCAGATCTCCTCTAGAGCAGTGATGTTTTGGGGCTGTTGCTGGGCAACACGGACTTTCAACTCTCTCCAAAGATTTTCTATGGGGTTGAGATCTGGAGACTGGCTAGGCCACTCCAGGACCTTGAAATGCTTCTTAGGAAGCCACTCCTTCGTTGCCGGGGTGGTGTGTTTGGGATCATTGTCATGCTGAAAGACCCAGCCACGTTTCATCTTCAATGCCCTTGCTGATGGAAGGAGGTTTTCACTCAAAATCTCACGATACATAGCCCCATTCATTTTTTCCTTTACACGGATCAGTCGTCCTGGTCCCTTTGCAGAAAAACAGCCCCAAAGCATGATGTTTCCACCCCCATGCTTCACAGTATGTATGGTGTTCTTTGGATGCAACTCAGCATTCTTTGTCCTCCAAACACGACGAGTTGAGTTTTTACCAAAAAGTTCTATTTTGGTTTCATCTGACCATATGACATTCTCCCAATCTTCTTCTGGATCATCCAAATGCTCTCTAGCAAACTTCAGACAGGCCTGGACATGTACTGGCTTAAGCAGGGGGACACGTCTGGCACTGCAGGATTTGAGTCCCTGGCGGCGTAGTGTGTTACTGATGGTAGGCTTTGTTACTTTGGTCCCAGCTCTCTGCAGGTCATTCACTAGGTCCCCCCGTGTGGTTCTGGGATTTTTGCTCACCGTTCTTGTGATCATTTTGACCCCACGGGGTGAGATCTTGCGTGGAGCCCCAGATCAAGGGAGATTATCAGTGGTCTTGTATGTCTTCCATTTCCTAATAATTGCTCCCACAGTTGATTTCTTCAAACCAAGCTGCTTACCTATTGCAGATTCAGTCTTCCCAGCCTGGTGCAGGTCTACAATTTTGTTTCTGGTGTCCTTTGACAGCTCTTTGGTCTTGGTGGCCATAGTGGAGTTTGGAGTGTGACTGAGGTTGTGGACAGGTGTCTTTTGTACTGATAACAAGTTCAAACAGGTGCCATTAATACAGGTAACGAGTGGAGGACAGAGGAGCCTCTTAAATAAGTTACAGGTCTGTGAGAGCCAGAAATCTTGCTTGTTTGTAGGTGACCAAATACTTATTTGCCACCATAATTTGCAAATAAATTCATTAAAAATCCTACAATGTGATTTTCTGGATTTTTTTTTCTCATTTTGTCTGTCATAGTTGAAGTGTACCTATGATGTGAATTACAGGCCTCTCTCATCTTTTTAAGTGGGAGAACTTGCACAATCGGTGGCTGACTAAATACTTGTTTGCCCCACTGTATATAGTGCATTCGGAATGTATTCAGACACCTTCACTTTTCCCATATTTTGTTATGTTACAGCCTTATTCTAAAATTGATTACATTGTCCTCCCCCCTCATCAATCTACACACAATACCCCATAATGACAAAGAAAAAACAGGTTTTTAGCATTTTTGAACATTTACTAAATTAAAAAAAATTAATTATCACATTTACATAAGTATTCAGACCCTTGACTCAGTACTTTATTGAAGCACATTTGGCAGTGATTAAAGCTTCAGGTCTTCTTGGGTATGACGCTACAAGCCTGGCACACCTGTATTTGGGGAGTTTCTCCCATTCTTCTCTGCAGATCCTCTCAAGCGCTGTCAGGTTGGATGGGGATTGTTGCTGCACAGCTATTTTCAGATTGGATTCATGTCCGGGCTCTGGCTGGGCCACTCAAGGACATTCAGAAACTTGTTCCGAAGTCACTCCTGCGTTGTTTTGGCTGTGTGCTTATGGTCGTTGTCCTGTTGAAAGTTGAACCTTCGCCCCAGTGTGAGGTCCTGAGCGCTCTGGAGCAGGTTTTCATCAAAGATCTCTCTGTACTTTGCTCCATTCATCTTTCCCTCAATCCTGACTAGTCTCCCAGTCCCTGCCACTGAAAAACATCCCCACAGCATGATGCTGCCACCACCATGCGTCACCTTAGACATGGTGTCAGGTTTCCTCCAGATGTGACGCATGGCATTCAGGCCAAAAAGTTCAATCCTGACCAGAAAATATTTTTCTCATGGTTGGAGTACTTTAGGTGGAGTTTGGCAAACTCCAAGTGGGCTGTCATGTGTATTTTACTGGGGAGTGGCTTCCGTCGGGCCACTCTACAATTAAAGGCCTGATTGGTGGAGTGCTGCAGAAATGGTTGTCCTTCTGGAAGGTTCTCCCATCTCCACAGAGGAACTCTGGAGCTCTGTCAAAGTGACCAACAGGTTGTCACCTCCCTGACCAGGCCCTTCTCCCCTGATTCCTCAGTTTGGCCGGGCGGCCAGCTCTAGGAATAGTCTTGGTGGTTCCAAACTTCTTCCCTTTAAGAATGAGGAGGGCACTGTGTTCTTGGGGACCTTCAATACTGCAGAAATATTTTGGTATAATTCCCCAGATCTTTGCCTCGACCCAATCCTGTCTCGGAGCTCCATGAACAATTCCGTCGATCCCCATGGCTTGGTTTTTACTCTGACATGCATTGTCAACTGTGGGACTTTATATAGACAGGTGTGTGCCTTTCCAAATCATGTCCAATCAATTGAATTTACCACAGGTGAACTCCAATCAAGTTGTAGAAACATCTCAAGGATGATCAAAGGAAACAGGATGCACTAAATTTCGAGTCTCACAGCAAAGGGTCTGAATACTTATGCAAATAAGGTATTGGTTTTTAATACATTTGCAAAAATGTCTAAAAACCTGTTTTCGCTTTGTCAAATATAAAAAACATCAATTTTAGAGTAAGGCTGCACGCAACAAAATGTGGAAAAAGGGAAGGGGTCTGAATACTTTCCAAATGCACTGTATATATGGCAATGGTTATTTGCATATAGGCTTACTTGAGCTCTGATTGGTTTTGGCGCACAGGTCTGTGTAGAGTGCGGGTCTAAGTCATGCCTGTCGATGCAATAGAACCCTACTCCAATGTCAAATTGGGTATCAAATGAAAGCTAAGAGACTATATTTTTGAGAAACGAAGGCATATAGTATATACATTTTTCAACCATTTTCATAACCAAAAATTAGGAATAAGCAACGGCTTTGATTTATGGTCAAACAGATGGAAAAGGGGTCTTGGACAACATCTACCAGAAAAAGTCATAAAAGGTATTATAAATACATAATAATGTTTAGAACCCCTGCCAACTAATATCAACACTTAGATTTAGTTTTGTAGAAATTATTTGCTTTTGGTAAGTTTAGTTAACATTGCCATATGCCTTGTAATTCTGTTTAAATACGTTTTTCCTATTTCTCTCCCTCATGAGAAAGCATAATGAAAGTTCACAGAAGTAAAAGGTAAACCTACCAATGAGTTGTGTTTTTACTGATAACAAGTTTGTTTATGAAGTGATTCAAAAGTAATAATTCTTAATAAAAAACAAACCAGTAACGGAATTACTGCAATTGGACAGAGTAGTCACAAACCACAGTTGGGTCACCTGCTATACAGTCCTCCCTTCCACTGGCATACTGCTATGTTCAGCTCATTACCGGTTTCTTTTCGCTTTTTGTCATCTGGTGGTCAAAGCATGTCACCTCTCCCGGCTCTTACTGATACCATGACACCTACCACCCATCCTCTTTCCATTTCTTGTAACAAGCATCCTCACCCACTGAGTAGCGACTGACACGGACGGCCATGGACGTTGAAAAGTAGTTGACATTTGGTCAGTCCACCCTGGGGGACCAAATCTGAACCAATCATAGACGTCTATGTTTCACAAGTTTGGACAGCACAGTAATGTACAGTATTATACAACGGGTGGTTCTAATCCTGAATGCCGATGGGTAAAAACCGCATTCCAGCCGGTGTATATTCCACAAGTTAATACCAGCTAAATCGATGACATTAAAAAGCCTATTTACTCGGTTTCATCTGACTGCGCAATCCATTGTCTCATCAGGGCAGCCAGGCACTTTATAAAATTGGTCTCCACAATAAAAAGCATCTAGACATGATCTCATTTCATTTAGACTAACATTTGGTTTTCAACAGTGGAGATTTGTATAAACGCTGCTGTCGGTCTGTCCGACGTTTGCAACACGGTTTCAAAATTCTAGATGGATCTCCAGGTGTCCCATAGTAATGAATGTTTCGGGAGTCGGGACGAGACAGGCAGGCAGCTTTTCTCAGCCAGTCGAAATCATGAATCAGCGCAGCTAGTTTGCGGTCTTTCCAGCTTCCGTTTGATGTGATTGTGTTCGTTGTGTTGTTAGCAAGCTCCTCTTAACAAAAGTGTCCTGATGAGTGAGCACATTTTCTATGCCGGGCGAAATCGTGCCCAACTAGCTCATTATTATGGATGTATCCAAATAAATGTCACTAGAAAACAGCTTAAACATGCAGCTACTGTTGTCATTCTGTCTGCACTGTTTGACGTGACTGTAAGTTAGCCGTAGTTGACTAGCTAGCAACCAAGGGATAAGAACGTTGCCAGCCAGCATGGCAATGGAACATTTAGAACAAACGACTGGGTCGCGTCCCTAGATACAGAACAAAAAGAAAACGACAGGGTCGCGTCCCTAGATACAGAACAAAAAGAAAACGACAGGGTCGCGTCCCTAGATACAGAACAAAAAGAAAACGACAGGGTCGCGTCCCTAGATACAGAACAAAAAGAAAACGACAGGGTCGCGTCCCTAGATACAGAACAAAAAGAAAACGACAGGGTCGCGTCCCTAGATACAGAACAAAAAGAAAACGACAGGGTCGCGTCCCTAGATACAGAACAAAAAGAAAACGACAGGGTCGCGTCCCTAGATACAGAACAAAAAGAAAACGACAGGGTCGCGTCCATAGATACAGAACAAAAAGAAAACGACAGGGTCGCGTCCATAGATACAGAACAAAAAGAAAACGACAGGGTCGCGTCTGTGGCAAACGACCAGTAGGCTTAGGAAGCAACCCTAGATGTGTCGGGACTATACCTTGTGGAAGGATGAAATATATTTATTCAGACTATCAAATAAACGTTAATTAAAATGTCAAATCATTATTTGAACATGTTGGTAACCCGTTGTATAAAAGTGATAATAGCCTCCAAGCCAGTGTTTGCAGGAGATATTGGCAAGGTTTGCCGACCCGAGACAACACCATTGCCAATATATCCTCCAAACACCAGCTTCTCGGGCATTATCACTTAAGCAGAGCACAGTCGAGAACAGTACAGTACTGCGGGGGAGGGGGGGGGGGACCCCTGCAGTAGAGCACAGTAAATAAAAGTACAGTACTGTACAGTAGAGATCACTGTACAGTAAGGCATTGAGTATACAACATAATGTAGGGAAGGGAGTTTGAAATAATTTCACTATTCGAATAGTATCATGAATTTTTGTTGGATATCCGAAACGCATGTAGTTGAAAAACGTATGTTTTTAACCTATTAACCTAAGCACTGCTGCGCGAGGGCTAGAGGCTGGAGCTCTATTGCTGCAGCTGCAGTGTGTGAGAGATGGGAGTGAGCAGACGGGGAGAGACGCCAAGGTAACTTGGCTACAGCCGAGACGAGCTAACTTTTAGCAGCCACAATGTTGTTTATCATCCCAGTGCCCGTCTTGACTGGAGTAGCCTAGAGAAGCTAATTGAGGCCACATGCTGCGCTTTCTCTCAAACCCCCTTCATATAAAACAGTCATTTTATTCCATCTTGCATTGCATTAGTGAACTCTCACTCCACTTCCAAAACATTGAGCCCATTTATCCCTTTGATTGGCCAACATAAGCAACAAGCTACACACATCTACTGGTCGGCTACTGATTTTTTAAAATAAAAAAATATGTATATCATTTTTTTTAATGGGGCGCACTGTGCACGTCATAAAAACTACACTGAAAAGTTTTTTTATTAAATCAAATCATTTGAAATGTCATGGCATATCTTTGTGTGTAACAATGTCACATGGATGTTTTAATTTAGAAAAAGCCTTTGTGTTAAAAATAGGCCTATAATTGTATTGGAACACAAACGCCTGTTTGATATTCGACTAACCGTACCCATCCCGTAGTATAATGTACTGTATTGTACTGTAAAGTACACATCTACTTTACTGAACTCCACTGTGATGTCCAAACTTGTGAAACACAGACGTACGTCTATGATTGTTTCAGATTTGATCTGGTCCGGACCAACCAAAAGCCAGTGAGTATAATAACAGTCAAATATGCAAAATAAGGATATTGCCGATTTCTACCTTTGTGTACCTATTCAGGATACATCACCATGAAGAGAATGATATTCATAATTATGCATTTCTATAAAGTACAGATCAGAGACCCATGATGTAATTCTGTTACCGGATGTAAATCCACTTCACCTACTGTAGTTCAATAACCAAAACAAAACAATATCAAATTCGAAGTGTCATAGCTTACACCCCATTCTTCCTACAGGCATTTTTTAAAATCTTAATTCAGAGCAGATGGATAACAGTTTTCTGGAAACGTGGTCGCATAAACGTAGGGAGACATTACCGTAATTCTGTAATCAAACATTGCATCTGCAAAGTTCTTACAGTAAATGTGTTTTTGTGAAATGTGTGTAAATTGTTCAACATAATCTTTGTGCATAGAGTTGTATGGTTTGTTAAACTTTGAAATCAATGGTTCTTGTTTGGCAGCCCTACTAATGTACTGACCAATGATGTACAGTACCAGTCAAGTTTTTTTTATTTTAATTTGACTATTTTCTACATTGTAGAATAATAATGAACACATCAAAACTATGAAATAAACACACATGGAATCTATGTCCCTAGAATTTCTAAGCAAACAGCTGGAGGCAGGGCTTTCTCCTAGAGCTCCATTTTTATGGAATGGTCTGCCTACCCATGTGAGAGACGCAGACTCGGTCTCAACCTTTAAGTCTTTACTGAAGACTCATCTCTTCAGTGGGTCATATGATTGAGTGTAGTCTGGCCCAGGAGTGTGAAGGTGAACGGAATGGCTCTGGAGCAACAAACTGCCCTTGCTGTCTCTGCCTGGCCAGTTCCCCTCTTTCCACTGGGATTCTCTGCCTCTAACACGATTACAGGGGCTGAGTCACTGGCTTACTGGTGCTCTTCCATGCCGTCCCTAGGAGGGGTGCATCACTTGAGTGGGTTGAGTCACTGACGTGATCTTCCTGTCTGGGTTGGCGCCCCCCCTCTTACAATCTCCACCCGGCACAGCCAGAAGAGGACTGGCCACCCCTCATAGCCTGGTTCCTCTCTCGGTTCCTTCCTAGATTTTGGCCTTTCCAGGGAGTTTTTCCTAGACACAGTGCTTCTACGCCTGCATTGCTTGCTATATGGGGTTTTAGGCTGGGTTTCCGTACAGCACTTTGAGATAGCAGCTGATGTAAGAAGGGCTATATAAATACATTTGATTTGATGTAGTAACCAAAAAAAAAGTGTTAAACAAATCAAAATATATTTTATATTTGAGATTCTTCAAAGTAGCCACCCTTTGCCTTGATGAGAGCTTTGCACACTCTTGGCATTCTCTCAACCAGCTTCATGAGGTCGTCACCTAGAATGCATTTCAATTAACAGGTGTGCCTTGTTAAAAGTTAATTTGTGGAATTTCTGTCCTTCTTAATGCGTTTGAGCCAATCAGTTGTGTTGTGACAAGGTAGGGGTGGTATACAGAAGTTAGCCTTCTTTGGTAAAAGACCAAGTCCATATTATGGCAAGAACAGCTAAAATAAGCAAAGGGAAATGACAGTCCATCATTACTTTAAAACATGAAGGTCAGTCGATGTGGAAAATCTCAAGAACTTTCTTCAGGTGCAGTCGCAAAAACCATCAAGCGCTATGATGAAACTGGCTCTCATGAGGACCGGCACAGGAAAGGAAGACCCAGAGTTACCTCTGCTGCAGAGGATAAGTTCATCAGAGTTAAATGCACCTAAGAAATTTCAGCCCAAATAAATGCTTCACAGAGTTCAAGTAACAAACACATCTCAACATCAACTGTTCAGAGGAGAATGTGTGAATCAGGCCTTCACAGTCTAATTCCTGCAAAGAAACCACTACTAAAGGACACCAATAAGAAGAGACTTGCTTGGGCAAAGAAACACGAGCAATGGACATTAGATCGGTGGAAATCTGTCCTTGGTCTGATGAGACCAAATTTGTGATTTTTGGTTCCAACCGCCGTGTCTTTGTGAGACGCAAAGTAGGCGAACAGATTATCTGCACGTGTGGTTCACACAGTGAAGCATGGAGGAGGTGGTGTGGGGGTGCTTTGCTCGTGACACTGTCTGTGATTTATTTAGAATTCAAGCAATATTTAACCAGCATGGCTACCACAGCATTCTGCAGCGATAAGCCATCCCATCTGGTTTGCTCGTAGTGGGACTATCATTTGTTTTTCAACAGGACAATGACCCAACACACCTTCAGGCTGTGTAAGGGCTATTTGACCAAGAAGGAGATTGATGGAGTGCTGCATCAGATGACCTGGCCTCCACAATTGGTTACTACATGATTCCATATGTGTAACAATAAAGAAAAACCCTTGAATGAGTAGGTGTGTCCAAACTTTTGACTGGTATTGTCAACAAGATGGGTTGACAAAGCAAGCGAACACTGAGAAGGCAATCCAGGGGAGCAGTGTTATGGACAACCAAACATGGCCACTGGTGGGATTGCTTTACAAATAAAACCTCTGGGGGAACCCCACCCACAGTATTGGAAAAGTAATGTTATACCATCCTAATACTGTCCTCTCTCTTTAGGCCTCTTTGCCTTTATCCACCCCTTTCTATGTATCTCTCTGGGCACCATGTGGTGGTTCTTCATTAATTCATCGCCCCCTCCAGCCTCCCTGCAGTCCTCTTTCTCTCTGGAAATTAAACCCCACACCCTGCACTACTCTCTCCCCCCACTTACCAACCTCAAACCCTCCTCTCGCCCCCTCATCACGCTCTGCCATCATCTCTCCTGTGTCACACAGGCGATCCTCCTAATCCAACCTACGGCTGTGTATGGCGGGGAGAGGACGGGACGGGGGCAGTCTCATCTAATCCCACCCCCCCATCCCATCCACCCGGTCACTTCCCAGAGGAATCGCCCATGCTGTCTTCTCACAGACACACGCAAAAGACTGATTCCCTGACCTATCAATGTTTTTAATTTGCTGTTTTTGATTTTGTTATACTCTTGTGAATTCTATGGTTTTTACTAGATAGAAGCTTTTCATGTTGTTTGTCTGTAATTTTTGTAATGACTTGGTGCTGCCTATCTTGCCCAGGACGCTCTTGAAAAAGAGATTTTAAATCCCATTGAGCCATTCCTGGTTAAATAAAGAAAATGAAAAAACACACTGTCTCTCACCATCACTCACATCTCCTCATGCCATCCCAGCACCAGTCCTGCCTCCACACTACAACATCCATCCACAGAAAACTCACTGTGTTCATTAAGAGTGTGTGGGAGAGAGGGGTCTGAGAGGTGTGTGTGTGTTGGGGGGGGGGGGGGGGGGGCATGTAGTTAGACACACGAACACACCCTTGCACATACATAATACCATCTCACGTTCACACGCATTGTCGAGTCTCACTCGAAAGTCGCACACAAACACAAAACAGTCTGACCTTTCAGTCTGAATAGAAGAGCGAACAACTAAACTAATATGATGATTACTAGGGCTGTGACAATACCAATATCACAATATTTTTTCCATGGCAAAAAATTTAAATACGAAGCAGACCAAATTCTTTGAACCTGCATGATTTAAAATATGTGTTACAGCTTGTAAAATAAATACATGTGACTCTGGATGACAACATGTTTGTTTCCAACATTAGAGCTGTTCTCCTAAAGAAGTTAAATACGCTTCGTGTTTTCTTTCCTTGACACGATACTAATGACTATTGTGATGATGGTATCATCCTGGGCCTAATGATGACGTTAACGATAATGGCGATGATTGCGATGGAGAAGTTGACAGTGGTGATAACGATGATATGGAACTGATGCTGGTGAACCCTCATATGGATTAGTGTCATGGAGGGGTCCCGTCTAGAGTCTGCCTGGGCACATCTGATTACCATGCCAACCCTACCACACTCTCTCGCTCGCTCAAACACACACACACACACAGGAAAAAACAAACAATTGCACACACAAGCAAATGTAAAATAGCATGTTTTCCCACCACCCACACAAACACCAGTGTGATGCTGCGTCTTCCATTTCATTTTCCGTGAACAAAAAAAAAATGAGCCACAGACACAAAGACACTCCAGGCCTAATCCTTACATAATCTCCTTCTGTTACCAAACACCAAACTCTGTTTACCATAAATATTTGTATCTTGCAAATATGAACTACAAAATGACTGGTTTAAAAAGGACAACATTCCTAACATCTCACTAGGTCTAATACATACCTGTTGATTTGTACATAAATGCTATTCACACAGCTAAAAGTGTCATATTTTCTAAGAACAGGACTTTTAGTAGGTTCTGGACTCACTACCAAATCCCTGGTAATAACCCCATTCCCTTCATTCATCAACAAGATGAGCAGAGCTCTCTAGTCTGATATGGAAACAGAGACATCTGGTGGTAAGAAATGAGACCACGGCTGAATGGAGAAAAGGCCTCTCTCAAGTCTTCCTTACCTCACAAAAGCGGCTATGGGACTTGCGTAGTGTTCATTTAGGCAACTAAATGTAGAAAACTGACTGAAACAGCGAGGGGATTACTTGGATTGGACCAATGTAAAACGCATAATTGTGTTCACCATTGCAAACCGTCTAAAAATGTGTTCTGTTGCCTGCCTTAGTAAATACTACACAGGAAGGGATTATCAGAGCTTGTCCAATAAGAAATGCTTGTTCTGTTTTCAGTTGCAAAAGGCTTTGTGACGTAGTGCACTAATGAATACAACCCGGAAGGTTGTCATGTTCTCTCATAGAACTCAAACAGATACTGCCCGATCAATACGCTCCAAACCTCACTTACCTAAAGAATGAGTTGAGAATGTGTTAAGTCATTTAAATGAAAAATGTCATCCTTAAATGGTATGAAACTTTGGCTATACTATAGTCGGTAAAGCTTTTCAAAGTGGAGATAGATTATGACGTGACAGGACTATTCAACATAGATATAGTAAAACAATAAATACAACATATAAAGTGCTGGTCCAATGTTTCATGAGCTGAAATAAAATATTACAGAAATGTTCCATATGCACAAAAAGTTTCTCTCTCAAATGCTGTGCACAAATTTGTTTACATCCTTGTTAGTGAGCATCTCAAGAAGTGAGCATCCCTGATTAAGCAGCATGATCATTACACAGGTGCACCTTGCGCTGGGGAAAATAAAAAGCCACTGAAATGTTGTCACACAACACAATGTCACAGATGACTCAAGTTGAGGGAGTGTGCAATTGGCATGCTGACTGCAGGAATGTTCACTAGAGCTGTTGCCAGAGAATTTAATGTTCACTTCTCTACCATAAGCCGCCTCCAACATCGTTTTAGAGAATTTGGCAGGACGCCCAACCGGCCTCACAACTGCAGACCACGTGTAACCATACCAGCCTAGAACCTCCACATCCGGCTTCTTCATCTGCGGGATCGTCTGAGACCAGCCACCCGGACAGCTGATGAAACTGGGGGTTTGCACAACTGAAGAATTTCTGCACAAACTGTCAGAAACCGTCTCAGGGAAGCTCATATGCATGCTCGTCGTCCTCACCAGGGTCTTGACCTGACTGAAGTTCAGCGTCGTACCAGACTTCAGTGGGCAAATGCTCACCTTCGATGGCCACTGGAACCCTGGAGAAGTGTGCTCTTCAGGGATGAATCCCGGTTTCAACTGTACCGGGCAGATGGCGTGTGGGCGAGCGGTGTGCAGATATCAACGTGGTGAACAGAGTGCCCCATGGTAGTGGTGGGGTTATGGTATATGCAGGCTTAAGTTACGGACAACGAATACATTTGCATTTTATCGACGGCAATTTTAATGCACAGAGATACCGTGACCTGATCCTGAGGCTCATTGTCGTGTCATTCATCCACCGCCATCACCTCATGTTTCAACATGATAATGCATGGTCCCATGTTACACAGATCTGTACACAATTCCTGGGAGCTGAACATGTCCCAGTTCTTTCATGGCCTGCATACTCACCAGACGTGTCACCAATTTATCATGTTCGGGATGCTCTGAATCGACATGTAAAAGAGCGTGTTCCAGTTCCTGCCAACATCCAGCAAATTCACACAGCCATTGAAGAGGAGCGGGACAACATTCTACAGGCCACAATCAACAGCCTGATCAACTCCATGCGAAGGAGATGTGTTGCGCTGCATGAGGCAAATGGTGGCCACACCAGATACTGACTGGTTCTCTCATCCACGCCCCTGCCTTTTTAGGCATCTTTATTCCCAGTCATGTGAAATCCAAAGATCAGGGCCTAATGAATTTATTTCAATTGACTGATTTCCTTATATGAACTGTAACTCAGTAAAATCAAACATTTTTGCATGATGCGTTTATATTTTTGTTCAATGTAGATTTATCTCTGTGCTTTTCAACTCGGGCACCGCACATAAATGAGATGGTAGCCTAGATCTCTTGGACTACTACGAGAAAACATGTTTTGGCATACGGTCTAGTCATTTATGACATAGTGGGTTTCTTATGTATGTATTAGCCTCACAGTGGATTAGGTTTAGTCTGTAGGCTGAGAGTTGAGGTTTAGTGTTAGGACTTTTAGCTACTTCTCCAGTTGGTACAATAGGCAAGTGTGCATGGTTGTCAGACAGACTAGCAGACTTACCCAGTTTGTATGTGAGAACATAGATTATGGTCCAGGGCGTCCCAGGTACTGACAGCAACTTCCGCCACACCCTCCAGGGATGAACAGCGTCCGACTGGACACCCCTCCTCCCCTCTGCCTGGCCCCTCAACAGCTCATCATCCAGCACGGGGGCCCCCCACACAAACAGCGCCACACCGAAGTACACAAAGGCCAACAGCATGAACATAGGGCCCCACCCGACCACGTCGATCACAGCCAGGAGCCCGCCCCCGGCAAACACCGAGCCGGCCTTGTAGCCCACCACCTGGGCCGTGTTGCCCAGGCCCAGCTCGCTACGGCTCTTCAGCAGTCCCACAGCGGCCCCGTCCACCGCGATGTCCTGAACCGACGCCAGGGCATTCATGGCCAGTAGTGTCCCCGCCACGCCCCAGATGTGGGCCTCTGGGGACAGGGTGGCGCTGGAGAGGCAGGTGAACGCCAGGCCAGAGACAGTAGCCACAAGCCAGAGCCGCTTGGTGCCCACACGGTCCACCAGAGGCGCCCAGAGGACTTTGAGCACCCAGGGGAAGTAGAGGATTTTGGTCAGGCCGATGCGTGTGAGGGAATGGCCCGCCCCGCGGAGGTAGACGGGGAGCAGCGAGGACTGGAGCCCATAGGGGATTCCCTGGACAAAGTACAGGAGGCCCAGGAAAACCAGCTTGTCATTCATGATTCAATGGGAACGGGACAGTTCTTCAAGTCATGATGATGGTCCGGCAGGAGCTGATCGAATGGGTCGATCAGGCTAGGAGAGATGGGGAAGAGAGAGAGGGGATCATTTCACTGACAAAAAGTTCAAACATAAGCAAATGGGTGCCGGAGTCTGGTGTAGTGGTAGAACTGCTGACTCCAGATCACACATGCCACCTAGAAATGGGGTTACAAATCCCACCTCGTTCCCTACTCTCTGTATCTCCTTCTCTACCTGTCACTATCCTTAAAATAATACATGAGAAAACGGAATTGAACTAGCAAGAAACATCGTTTGGGGTTTTATTATGCAAGTGAAATAAACACATTATTGATTATTGCAGACTGATGCATCAGACAGCTGTCGAACGTTTGCTTTTTCACCAGCAGGAATGAACTTTAACTAGTTCATTTTCCTTTTGAATTAAATGTATGACATAATGGGATAATGTCTAGATACAATATTACGCCCCAAACTTGACCTTTAGATAGTAGCAAGCTAAAGGTAGTAGCAAGCTAATCTAACAATGTCTCGGTAAATAGGCTAGACATACCACTTACAAACAATACGCATGCATGGCCAATAATCAAGCTGACGCTGTGATACCAAATCCAATTCTGAACAAGTATCAGCGCGTGCCAATAGCTAGCAATTTCGGTGGTAATTTTTCAAATATTATAAAACGTTTGTCTCACTGCAATCTGTTTTCAACGTTGTGTTGTCACATACTGGAATAGGTGAATCTGTTAGACGAAGCCGATCAGCTTCCGCCCTGCCCTTGAAAAACTACTTCCGGGGCGTTTGGCTCTGTTGACCTAAAATAGCCGTTCATTTGACTCCCAAACGGCTAGTTTAAAAACTATGCAAAATATAACATTTCTACCGTAAAACCTAAAAGGTTGCCTACCACTATGTCCACTAGATATTTTACATTAATACTCTCTTCTCACTATCTATTGCCCCTGCAGTGAGGAATAACCATCTTCAGAGAATGTTTTTTTAATAACTTTACTTATCTCCAGATAATCATTGTATTGAGCTCAAAAAGCAGTAGCTGCAGTATACAAATCTGGGAGCGAAATGAATGTTTTTTTCACAGATTCTTCTTCTTCTTTGGAATATTGACGATTGCACAATTTAGTGTGCATTCCCGCCACCTACTGTGTGGGATGGAAACAGGATTCCCCAAAATGTAACAAAATATATATAGAAAAAACGACCAAGCTACCAAAAACGAAATAAATAAACTAAATCAAACAACTTTTCTGTAAAAAAAAAAACTATAATAAAACAGATCTGATCCCTACACATGCTCAAGGGGAACCTGGGAGGGCGGGTCTTCCGCGGCAGTACCCCTTGTAAGTATTCACATGTAAAATCCTTAAGTCACAAACACTTTTCTGCCGCAGCCACAATAATGTCAATTGTCTTAGATTTATTTGAGACCTGTGCCAATGAACGCCACAAATCCACAGGTTATCTTTTGACTGGGAGCAAACATTTGCTACAGGGTGCGTCTGTAACAGATGTGAAACGGCTAACTTAGTTAGCGGTGCGCGCTAAATGGCATTTCAATCGGTGACGTCACTTGCTCTGAGACCTTATTTAGCGATGGGTAACGATGCTTCGTGGGTGACTGTTGTTGATATGTGCAGAGGGTCCCTGGTTCGCGCCCGGGTATGGGCGAGGGACGGTCTAAAGTTATACTGTTACACGTCCACTACCACAACTTCACTAGTTTTCTCAATTATTTGAATCACCTCCGCATAGGAGATTCGATTGACCGCTCTAACTTTTGCCACCTGAATCTCCTTCACCCTTACAGGGCACTCAAGGAACTCGAGATCTATGATCGGCACCACAAATGCAACACTGTCGTCCTTCTACACACCGTTCTTCAATATACTCTGTCCATCTGTACACACTTGAAACATGGCCAAATTCTTTTAAATTCTTACACTGCAATGGTTTCGGGACAGAAGCTCTTACAGCATATATTACATAACCAAGCTTCACATGCTTTGGTATTTGCTTTTTACCAAAAAACAACAGGGCCCGACAGACTTTCTTATTTTTCCCCATTCACCCAGCGGGGTACCAACCACACCAGGAATTCTATTCAGGGGTTCCATCGTCACCCCTGAGAGAACTCCTTTGACGGGTGCTCTACTCCAAAGTTCAAAACACAAGACTTATGTTGTCCAGATTATTTTTAGATTCACTGAAATCTTCCTCTGTTCTTCAGAAATACAATTAATCAAAATAACTGGTCACCTGGTCACTCTGACAGACTCTACTTTTCCCATTGCATACTTCACCATTTTCGACACATAAACAGGTCTCCCACATATGCATCCCAATAAGAAGTGATTCATTATCATTCATACACGTATCCTCCACTCCAATTTTAGACTATTTCCTTTTTGTTCCAGTTTTCAATACTGCTGTTGCCCATTCTGAACATTCGTCTTCACCAACTTTTTTCAACGCGCTGCTGGACTCGAACTCATCATCCACTTCCGCCATCTTTCCCAAGCACCACCACAGTTGCGATTCGGCCACAACGCTTCTTCTTATCGCCACTTATTGTGTGGGCTGTGTCTACCTACTGTTCTGTAGTGTGAATTCATTACATTTTGTGACACAAAGAGGGAAAAGAAAAGAGGAGAAAAATTGCCCTACCAACTAGCCCTACATCCATTAAAACCACTACTTGGCCGTATTTTATCCTACACCAGGCCGGCAGCCTCTTCACTGCCTCAGCATAGGACACCTTCTGTACTACTCTGATCCTGTCAACCTCAACCTGCCATTCTCTCATCAGACACTTCTGATCTCCAACACTATGGGTACCCTTACTGTTAACAAACACAGCTTTTTCCAGGGATACTGCACATTCCTTTGTCTCATGCACTCCTGCACACTTCTCACATTTAGGAATCTCCTTCCTACACACTGCTGCAACATGACCATAAGCTTGGCACCTAAAACACTGTAATGAGTTCGGGACAAAAGCTCTCAGACTCTGCATCAAAACTCAGCAGGACATAGTGGGCGTGTTCGAGCTGATCACTTTTGTCAAGTCAGTGACCATCATTGGTCACCACCTTTCAAAGTGTGTTGCATCATGGTGATAAAAATTGTCAGACTTGCTCCTAAATTACTTTATAAAAATCATGTGATCAAAGTTAATGAAGTTTGACTGCAGTCGATTGCAAGTTTCAGCAGTTCCTCTTCAACAATTTCATCCTGCAGCCATCGCCTGCCTGCATTGTGGGAGGCTTTATTGTCAACCAATCATTAGGGTGTTTTTGTGCCAAACAGGAACCAACTTTGCCGTAATTCACGTAGGCCTATACAGTGGATATGTAAAAATGAAGTGATATTTGAGGCTCTCTCACCAAATGATTGTAAAATGTACACACTTATTTTGGCCACCCCTCAGAGCCTGGTTCCTCTCTATGTTTCTTCCTAGGTTCCTGCCTTTCTAGGGAGTTTTTCCTAGCCTACGCACTTCTACATCTGCATTGCTTGCTGTTTGGTGTTTCAGGCTTTGTTTCTGTGTAAGCACTTTGTGACATCTGCTGATGTAAAAAGGGCATTATAAATCAATTTGATTGATAGATTTTCCGTTTTTGATATCGAGGTTGGAGACATTTTTATTTCAACATTATAAAGAACAACTTTTATAAACAATGGCAACACTGGCATGTTGCACTGAGCCTTGCTGTTGGAGAACCACATAGGTTTTCGCAGATGCACCTCCCCCGACTTCGATCCTCAACTTTTGTCTACAGTCGGTTGCATTCGCCTTACCACTCAAACGAGCCCAGTGTCTTCTCTATTTCAGCAGGCTCTCCACCAGGTCTGTGTGGCACCAAACCATGGGTGTCACAGACACTGGGAATCTTCAATTTCAGATAATCCTTCTTAACACTTAGTTCCACCCCAGTTATCACTCCTTTCAATGGCGCCCTGCTCCGGAGAGCAAAGCAAGTCACATGTCTTGTCCCAAGGCGTGTGGTACAGAGCGCCCTGTCCCTCTGGACAGAAGACACACCAAAAAAATCAGCACAAGTCCACTTCGAGTGACTTTTACCGATTCAACAGTCCCCAACCTCTTCTCCACTCAACCTGACACCACATTTGGATTAGCCAGAAGGTAAGGGTCCATTCTCTCCAAAAATCTCACTCCCACTGGACGAGGCTCAAACTCGACAGTCTTCACTGCACCTGCCACCACAGGTACTGTAATTCATCCTCAGTCTCATCAGGGTACATTTCTGAGCTACTGGAGTACGTTATTTTTTTTATTTTTGTACTTAACGCCTATCTTCCTCACCACACTGCTTCCCTCTACACTCAGCTCCTTTCCTTCTTCCTAGCTGTCCATTTCCACATCTCCACGCTCTTTCCTGTCCTTCAAACTCTGTAGTAGAAAGCTGTTCAAATGGTTCTTCCCATTGGACACAAACTGTTTGAATCAATGTTTTTTCAATTTCATTTGTCAACGTATTGTGATGTGAAATCTATGTGGAAAATAAATTGGATTTCAAAAAATCATGGTCTCCCATCCAGGGTTTTAATCAAGCCCAGTCCTACTTAGCTTTGATATGTCACTGACTACTACCAATGTGCTATTGTGAGAAATCTCTTGATAACTAAATATATTCATTGTTGCTGTCGAAGTCATTCCAGGAAAATATTTTAAAACGTTTTTTTTTTAAGTATATAAAAAAAATATTTTAAGTAACTCAATAAAATAACGAGGCTATTTACAGGGAGTACCAGTACCGAGTCAATGTATGGGATACAGATTAGTCAAGGTAATTTGTACATGTAGGTAGGGGTAAAGTGACTATGTATAGATAAACGGTGAGTAGCAGCAGTGAAAAACTAACTTGCTCTACTTCAGTCCGGTTGATGTGGAGGATGTGTTGTTACCGTCAGGAACTCCAGGATCCAGCTGCAAAGGGTGGTGTTCAGATCCAGAGCTTGGTGTCAAGCTTAAAGGAACAATGCTGAATGCTGAACTGTAGTTAATGAACAGCATACACACGTAGATATTCCTCTTGTCCAGATGTGTTACGGCTGTGTGAAAATCAATGTAAATGGTATCTTCCATGAATCAGTTGGAGTGGGTCCAGTGTGCCTGGCCTGCTGGCCTTAATGTGGGCCATGACCAGTCTTCAAAGAACTTCATTATGACCGAGGTGAGCACAACAGTCAAGTTTTATTGAAATTAGGCCCGCCTTACATAAGATTTAGAAGTCTGTTTGTTCCTCTTCCGGTCTTCAAAAAAATGGCCTTACTATAGAGGAAGCTGTTGGGAGCAGCTATAGGATGGTCTTATTTTAATGGACTGAATAAGTGGAATGGTGTCAAACATGTGGTGTCCGTATGCTTGATAACATTTCCTTTATTCTATTACAATGAGCCCATCCTCCAAAAACTCCCCTCCCCCCCCACCAGCCTCTTCTGCTTTACATGCACTAACATCATGTGACCATCCTTCTAAAGCCAGTTTAGCTACTGTAGATTTAATACAATTAAAGCCATTTACAAATCGAGAGCAAGAGCTGTCATTTCTGTTAATCACACATACCATGTCTGCCTGTGTTTTACAATGTTGTGAATTGAGCTCACGGCATGGTCTTAAGTTGTTGATTCTCAAATTAAAACCTTAAACTATATGTTGCATTTTTGAAAATAATAAACATGCAATGTTGCAGAGACTTAAATACACACAGATCAAGTCAGACAATTTGGAGCAACAAAACACTTTATTTGCACAAAGGACCAGTTATCCAGGGCACAACGCCACTGCATATTCTTGCCACACAAATGGTGTCTGGTATATTGCACTATAGATCCTCAAGTCTGCTGAAGCATGGCTAAATATTTGTCAATGCTGCTTAACATGTTTACTGTGCTCATTGCTGTTAGCAGGTAGAGAAAAATGCATCATGACTGCTATTTCAGACAGTTGTCATGAACCATAATATTTTGCATGGGGGGGGGGGGACCATTTATTCATGTACATTATTCTCCATTGGCACTCATGCACTGTGGTAATTGGCTCCAGGTGAGATCTGAGAGAAAGTTAGTTGTCACTTCCACACAGGGCCAGTAGGATCTTCTCATAGTCTCCCTTGGTGTCATCCTAAGGAGGTAAGAGACACAGAGTTACTCTGCAAAATGTAAAGGTCAATCATGTTTAGACATGTCACACCATTATAACATTTTAGTTACATTATTTTCAGATGCCATATTTCCCAAATGGTTTGTCTTTTGTCCAGATGCCGATTGGACCTAGTAATCAGAATGCCTTATACAATGTGATGCATTACTTAACTCGGAGGGGGTGGTGTCAGTTCCCCAGACCAGATTAAGTCTAGTCCTGGATATAAAACATTCTCAATGGAGGATCTGTTTAATTAGATTTTTAGTCCAGTACTAGGCTTAATCTGGGAAAACAGTCCCTTGTCTTTTATTGCCACTAAAGGCAGTGGAGAGGTTTGCTCACCAGAATTTCCTGGGAGAGGGTTTTCCCAAACGTCTTCTTGTACTCCTGTTTAATCCGGGCCAGGTCGACTTCAGACCTGCTCACCATGACCCGGGTCAGAATATTGGTCCTGGTTCCTTTACCCTGGGGTATGGCACAGACACAAACTGAAGATGTATAACCGGATAGTGGAAGCTCCTTAGCCTGAATCCAGATCGGTTTGTGCGGTCTTGTACAGTATGTGCATAACCAGTGTTCTTGTGTAGAATGTCACATCTTAAAACAAGGTTGTATTCCTTAAGTAGAAAAATGTACTACAGGGAGAAACTACCAGGATTTTTCCAACAAGAAATGCTAATTTGTTTTTAATATGCATTTCTGTTATGCACCATAATGATCAGGACCCAGAGCAACCTCTCATTTGGTACATAAAACCTAACAATGTTTAACAGTTAACACACCTTCATTGCCAAGTTGAGCTTCTCAGCAAAGAAAGCAGGCTTGCTTCCAGCACACTTCACTGAAAGACAAAGGAAAAACAGTCAAGTGACAGCATCGACAAGGGGCATTCTCCAAAACTGTCTCAAGGTAGGGACTTGCTTAAGGCCCCCAAAAGGCTAAGGCCCTGACTGGACAAGAGGGATAGGTAGAGGGGATTCAATCAAATGTTAATTACACATGCTTTGTAAACAGGTGTAGACATAGTGAAATGCTTACTTACAGGCCCTTCCCAACGATGCAGCGAAAAATAGACAAGGAATAAATAAACAATGAGTAACAATAACTTGGCTATATACACGGGGTACAAGGACTGCGGCGATGTGCAGTGGTATGAGGTAATTGAGGTAGATATGTACATACAAGTATGGGTAAAGTGACTCGGCAACAGGATAGATATGCCTCTAATGTCTATGTGAGGAGTCAGAAGAGTTTGTGCAAAAAGGGTCAATGCAGTTAACCAAATAGCTACCCAGGACTAACTATTTAGCAGTCTTATGGCTTAGGGGTAGAAGCTGCAGAGGATCCTGTTGGTTCCAGACTTTGTGCATCAGTAACGCTTTCCGTGTGGTAGCATAGAGAACAGTCTATGACTTGGGTGTCTGATGTCTAACAATTTGTAGAGCCTTCCTCTGACACAGCCTGGCATAGAGGTCCTGGATGGCAGGGACCTCTGCCTCAGTGATGTACTGGGCCGCACACACTACTCTGTGGCGCCTTGCGGTCAGATGCCAAGCAGTTGCCATACCAAGTCGTGATGCAGCCAGTCAAGGCATTCGATGGTACAGCTGTAGAACTTTGAGGATCTGAGGGCCCATGCCAAATATTTTCAGCCTCCTAAGGGGGAAGAAGCGTTGTTGTGCCTTTTAACAACTGTTGGTGTGTGTGGACAATGACAATTCCTTAGCGACGTGGACATAGCAACTTGAAGCTCTCAATCCGCTCAACTACAGCCGCGTTGATATAGCTGGAGGCGTGCTCCGCCCTCTGTTTCCTGTAGTCCACAATCCGTTCCTTTGCCTTGCTGACGTTGAGGAGAGGTTGTCCTGGCATCACACTGCCAGGCCTCTATCCTCCCTATAGGCTGTCTCATCGTAGGTGATCAGGCCTACCACAGTTGGGTTGTCAGCAAAGTTAACGATGGTGTTGGAGTCATGAGCGGCCACGTAGTCGTGGGTGAACAGGGAGTACAGGAGGGAACTAAGCACGCATCCCTGAGGGGCCCCCGTGTTGAGGGTCAGTGTGGCGGATGTATCGTCTACCCTCACCACCTGGAGGCTGCCCTTCCGGGAAGTCCAGGACCCAGTTGCAGAGAGAGGTGTTTAGTCCCAAGGTCCTGAGATTAGTGATGACCGTTGAGGGCACTATGGAGTTGAACACTGAGCTGTAGTCAATGAATAGCATTCTCATAGGTGTTCCTTTTGTCCAGGTGGGAAAGGGCAGTGTTAAGTGCAAAAAAGACTGCATCATCTGTGGATCCTTTGGGGTGGTATGCAAATTGGAGTGGGTCCGGGGTGTCTGGGATGGTGGTGATGTGAGCCATGACCAGCCTTGCAAAGCATTTCATGGCTACAGATGCCATTTAGACAGGTTACCTTGGCATTCTTGGGCACAGTGACTATGTTGGTCTGCTTGAAACATGTAGGCATTATAGACTGGGTCAGGGAGAGGTTGAAAATGTCAGCTAAGATACTTTCCAGCTGTTCCTATGGTCTTTTCTTAAGTCAGACAGAGCTCCATTGTCCTCGCAAAACAGAAGACGCATGAAATGACAGGCATTTGCAAACAGTAATTGGATAATATGAATATGCCACCACCAAGACTTATTTTGCTCAGTGTGGCCTTATTTGAATGAAGAAAATGGAGCCCATGATGTAATGTTACAGGACTAAGGACTAGTGAAGGGTGTGATGCAGCAGAAGACATGGATTGAGGGTGATGTCCTCAAATAATCTGTGTATTGGAATATTACTAGGCTTGGACCTGGCTGTGTTCGCTCACCTACGGCAGTCAGACAGTTCTCAATGTCTCCCTTCAGTTCCAGGTCAATAGCCTTTGCCACATCCACCTTACTGTACTTGGAGTACCTCTCAAACGCTGAGAGAAAGAGAGTGGGAAAGGATTATGTACTTAAAATTATTATACAGTATCAACCATGTGTGTTTGTACATGTAGTGTATGAAAAATGAAAAATAAAACACATCTAGATTCTATTAGATTTGTGGTGTGTTGACCAAAATTAACATTCAATGATAAATTTAAGTCCACACTCAGGTATTTGCAGTGAAATAAAAAAATTCTGGACAAATGTGTCGCCTGACTTCAACGGAAGGGTGTCAGACTAATTTTGTGGGCTGCATTCGGTCTTCACTGAGGTTCGGAAGGCCACACTTAAAATGTACTATACATCTTCGCAGTAAAAATAAGGTCCTATGTCACTTGCAATGTTCCCTGACTGTTAAGCTTTCGTTTCAATGACTGTTAGTCCCGTCAATCTGGCCAGCTTACTATGAATGTAGGTCCATTATCATTGGTACAGTTTTGATTTCGTTTGTCATTTAAAATGTTGACTGAATGTATAAGATAACGCGCGCACCCACCCCCCCCCCCCCCCCCCCCCCCCCCCCCCCCCCCCCCCCCACAGCCCGGATAGAATGTGCTCGTGGGCCACACGTTTGACACCCCTGGTCTAACTGATGACAGAAACAAAATCACACTATAGGGCTACGACATAATGAACAGGTGGTGAGACAATAAATAGTGTAAGCTTATTGGGCAATGTCTTCTTTACCAAATGTGTATACATGTGCAGTTTGTGTGTATATTCACCTTGGCGGAGCTGAGGAGCACTTCTGGTGGTCAGAATGTCAATGAAGACAGAGCAGTCTGTTCCCTTCCTCTTCTCTCCAGCCTCATACAGGGCCTATAGACAGATACAGTAGGCACGGGCATCACACACACAGGGTTCGCATTACACATTGACTCTTTGCGGTGCCCAACCTTGATTCTGACACACATTCACTCTTTTCCTCTCCTCCATACCCTGGCATCACTGTCAGCAAGTTCCTGGTTCACCATGGTGTCCTCATTCCTAGTAGCCTACAGTAAGCGAGTGAGAGAGGGTGTTAATTGTGCCAAACTATTTAGCTTTAAACAAACTATAAACACAAAGAATAAAACACACCTTGCAGAGCGAGAGCAGAGCATTCCTGAAGTCTGCGCCTGTGTCAGATTTGATGTCATCCTCTAGCTCCTTTTTGTATTCTAGCAATGAAAATGCCATGATTGGTTAATTGTAAATATCACATACAGGACATTTACATAGACATATTTACATATTGCGGACACACCTCCCTTATAGACTTTCTTTATCTCTCGGATCTCTTTATTGGTCCTGGAGGCCAGAATCTCAACCAGAGTATCCTCGTCTGTGCCCAATCCCTGAGAGAGAAGTCGAGGGGTGTGAACAGTCAACAAGGACAAAAGGGTCAGGTCACATCAGTCGTAAAGCTAAGAAAAGTCCAGGATCGGATAACACAAACAGAAAGTGCAGGGCAGTGTTAATTATGCCCCAAACACAACAAAACATGGAGGGACTACATGCACTTGTTCAATAATAGCTCATTTTTCAGGTCTACCGCTATACCAGACACGTCACACACACTGCACATCATGAAATCTAAAGTACAGTAGATACTCGTCAGCACCATCTCCTCACATATTAAAACAGTCCCACCAGTTGTAAAAGTCCCATCTTTTTGCCTCTCACAACAGTGTAATAATACATCAGAATGAGTCACTCTGGGCTGAATGTGAGGAAGTGGGTGGGTGTGACTAAGCAGCAGACCAAGAATACTGAATGACGACATCGCATCTCCTTCAGAACTGATTCATTACTCAGTGGTGTAAAGTACTTAAGTATTACTTTGAAGTACTTTTACTGAAGTCGTTTTTTTGGGTATTTATATTTGACAACTTGTACTA
Organism: Oncorhynchus mykiss; assembly: GCF_057628025.1. Classification (NCBI taxonomy): domain Eukaryota; kingdom Metazoa; phylum Chordata; class Actinopteri; order Salmoniformes; family Salmonidae; genus Oncorhynchus; species Oncorhynchus mykiss. Next base: position 49,924,613 of record NC_143032.1, read on the forward strand.
TTACTTCCCTAAATATTTTTTTTTAATCCATACATTTTCCCTGACACCCAAAAGTACTCGTTACATTTTGAATGCTTAGCAGGGCAGGAAAATGGTCCAATTCACGCACTTATCAACAGAACACTTGACCCTGGTCATCCCTACTGCCTTTGATCTGGCGGACTCACTAAACACAGGCTTCGTTTGTAAATTATGTCTGAATGTTGGTGTGCCCCTGGCTATCTGTAATAAAAAAAATAAAAAGTGCCATCTGGTTTGATTAATAAAATTATTTATACTTTCGATAGTTAAATATATTTTAAACCAAATACTTTCACTCAAGTAGAATTTCACTGGGTGTCTTACTTGAGTCCTTTTCTATTGAGGTATCTTTACGGTTACTCAAGTTGAAAATTGGGTACTTTTCCCCACCACCACCACCCTTTAAATATTTGTATTCTGTTACCGTCTCTAAGCTTACCCAAACAAGAGGGAATCTGCACAGTTGTTTGTAATCTAAGTAGTAGTATATTCAGAGTTAGTGAGTGACTAGCTGCGTGCACGTTTACCTTCATGGCCAGTTTGAGCTGTTGGGCGTCATATTGGGCTGGGGTCTTGAGCAGAGCCAGAACCACATCCTCCAGGTCTCCCTTTAGGGCCGACTTCAGGGCAGTCTCCAGAGGCTGCAGAGAGAGGGGTGACACTCTTCCACAGTCATACACAAGTGTGTGTGTTAGGCTGGAGTTTGCACAATTTGTATCATTCCATCGGTTCTAAAGTGCAAACTCCACCCACCCGCTGCATATCCTAAACCAAACTACTGTGCTGGTAAGTGTGTCACAGCTTACCTTGCCACTAGCCTTCTCATAGGTAGCTTTGATCTGCTGTCTCTGGGCGTTGCTCCTCCTCACCAGCACATCAATGATGGTGTTCTCATCCACACCTACATCACAAGATGGAGGACCTTGTTCAATAAGAAAGGCTGTTGCCTAATCCATGAGCCCTTTGTTTTACTAATACAAAATCTCTGAATGGCCCTGGCCAAATGGTGAAGCAACCCTGACTACTCACCAGCAAGAAACAATGAACACTGACCCGGACATGCTCACACTAGTGTTGTCATGATACTCAATTTTGTACTTTGCTACCAGGGTTAGTATCACGATATTCAATACAGAAACGATACTCGTATGGCTCAGTTGGTAGAGCATGGCGCTTGCAACGCCAGGGTTGTGGGTTTGAAAATGTATGTCACTACTGTAAGTTCTTATTTACAGAGGGTATACACATTTGTTAAGGCACACGAAAGTTCACATGTTCCAGAAGGCATTTCTACCAAAAAACAATTTTATTTAAAAAAAACACTTTAAAAAAAACATTCAAATGGCTCTCCTGTGAAGTAGGTACACGAGACATACACTTAGTGTCCTAACACGAGTCAAGTATTTCCAACTTGACAGAGTAAATGGGGCGATTAAGGAAGTGTGTGATTGATATATATATCAATGTGTAAGGTGCTGTTAAACAAATTCTGTGCTCGTCTCAGCCAAAGCTGGAAATATCTAACAATTAATGATAATGCTGCTGGAAATGTGTTGTTTAATTATATTATTTATGTCTGCCACATGTGAATTGTTTTGTTTGTTGACTGAGAAACAAAAGGTAATAAAACTTTAAATTGAAAACAAAAAGTGCATGGAGAGACATTTTGTGGTACGGGGACCTAGCTAGGGGTGAAAGTAGATATGTAACACACAGACATAGAGTATGTCAATCTCACCTTTGGCCTTGATGGCCTTATCCAAGATGCCTACATCCCCATCCACACTGAAATGCGGGTCAGGAGTCACAGTGCCCTGATTGGGTAAGGTCTGAGAGAGATTTGAGAGAGAACACTTAGTTTCCATGCAGTGAATTAATGTATATCGTCACAAAATACAGAACAATGATATAGAAGCAAAGAAATGAACAGCTCATACCACAGAGTATGTGAACAATCATACAAAGAATATGTTACTAACAGGGGAAAGTGCAGGAATTGTGCAGTTTTCCCCCGGTTTCAACTGTTTCTGAAGGGAAGGGCTCCTAAATTCCTTTTATGAGTCACAAGTATGCTCCTCCCATTATTTTGTATCTCAGACTGACCCCCTTTCTTTATCTTTAACAGCCATCCCTTTTGGTCTCACTTCTCTGTCCTACCTCCCCGGTCCCCCTCCTTTCTATCCAGCTACAAATGTACAAACACTGCCTGGTAACTTTCCACACATGCATACCACAAGAGGGGGGGGAAACAAATTTGGGAGTTCCCTCTAGAAAGTGGAGCAGAACCTTACCGAGTCATCGGGCAGGCCCAGATAGACAGTCTGCTGCAAGAAGGCTGCGATGAAGGACATGGTGGTACGGGTCTGAAGAGAAAGGACAAGGGGGATTCAATAATAACCACAGTATTAATAACATCCTTTGTATTGAACACCAAGGCCTTTTGCATTTATGAGTGTTAAATGGAGGGATGAAAGGCTCTTTCTTTGTTTCCAGAATATGCTACAGTACAAGACCAAATTGGTCAAATTACATTTCAGTGGACTCAGCCAACAACCTCGTACACTTTATGCCTCATTGAATCTGGTACAAAAATAAATATTTGGCTATGACTGCCACTTACATAGGATAATCATCATTACATAGAATAAAATTAAAACATGCCTTTAACATGTGGATATAATTCGTGTTTATGCACAAATTATGCATTTGTCACCGCAGAACAAATTGCCCCCATCTATTTCACAATGGTATGGCAAAAGTGGTGTGATGACCACGCCTAGAATTAGAATCATGTAGAACTCGCCCAAAACGTTAACCGTTTCGTCAATTTTACTCAATTAGTTCAATGGTTTTCAAGACACAACAGGATCCCCTATATAAAAGTATTCTTTAAGAATAATTATGAAAAAGTCACTACTACGCCAGCCACGCACACACGCCTACCTAAACGACAAACAAACAAGGATGTAGGCGAAGTACAGTAAAGTTCCTTGACAACGTAGCCGTATTTAGAATGTAGGCTAGCGGGGAAGTTAGTTTCCCAGTTTAACACGGTTCAAACAAATTACTGTTACCTGGGCTCGATGTCGCGGTGTTCAATTTCCTGGAGTAGGTTTATCGAATCAAAAATAGGATAAAGAGAGGGACTGGAAAACTTTCTCAGACTGAGCTTGCAGAGGCGTTGTGAAGTTGCGCTCATGTATTTATACAGCCACACGATAAACCCCACCTAGCAATGTGCATCCCACAATCGCGCTTCACTACCATGACTGGTACTACAGAAAAGTTTCCATGAAGTCCAGTAAGGAAAATTGAAAATCCTGACACAATTTGGTTAAATGAAAACAGATGTGGAATGTCCAATTGCCCTCTTGAGTTGATGTTAACAAATTACATATTTAATATATACACTACAAATTGAGAGGTAAAAATAGATTTCTTAAACCACGTTTCCATTCCAGTTTTGTATGTGAGTAAATCAAAACAGCTCTAATGGAAACAGGGAGTTAAGGTAAAATGTTAAATGCCGACAAATCATTTGTTTGTTCAACATGGTGGGATCTGTTTGTATCAGTAAAATGAATTATGCGAGAAATGTCGGTGGAAAGGACTTGATGCGCAACTATAAATAATATCAAAATAAACTTGGAGTCACGAGATGATATGGTGTGTGGTCCTTCCACGAGGACTCGAGAAACCATGAAGTTTATTAGGCTTCAAATGAAACAAGTTATGATGAACATTGGAGACTGCTGGTGGGAGGATAATAATGGCTTGAACGCAGCAAATTGAATGGCATCCAACACGTGGAAATAATGTGTTTGATGTATGTGATACCATTCCACTTATTCCGCTCAAGCCGTTACCATGAGCCCGTCCTCCCCAATTAAGGTGCCACCAACCTCCTGGTGAAAGTGCAGAGTGATCTTGATGCGCCTTTCTAATAAACATCAAGGGTCTTATTCTGGTGACATGATGCTTGACTGCTGTTTGAGAAATACAAGTATTATCGCTCTTATCAATAATAATCTCATCATCTAGACTAGTCTACCGACACAGCCTACCCCATATGCACTACACAGGACGCACTGCAACTGCCTCTGCAACGCAATACAGCAAGGCAAACCCAGCGTTCTATTGGAAATGTATGTACTTCGGGGCCCAGATTCACAAAACACTTCTTACGCAAAAATGTAAGAAGCTTCTTAAGAAACAAATAAAGAAGTTCATAAAATGCTTCGTAAGTCAAATTACTCAACAATATCTCAAGATTTAATGATTTTCTTCTCAAAAATCTTATTACAAATATTAAGATGTTTGTTGCCAGGCAACCGTTTTTGCTAGCTATCTAGCTAAACATGTTCAATTGCTTTTTCTCTCACTGACCTGAGTTTAAGACAACGGGTTAGCTGTCTTGGAATTAAGAACATTTCCAATAACTTTATTTTCAATAATCTAATTTCTTCTTAATTTTTTGCTTAAGAAGAAACATAAGACATTTGCTTAACTTTCTTCTTTAGGAAAAATGGCAGTTAAGAAGACATTTCTTCTTAAGAAGGTTTTGTGAATCTGGTCCCAGGTGTACCAAAATGAAATAACTACAAAGATTTTTATAACTAAACCAAGATAGACCACAACCTGTCGTTTCCAATGGGAATAAATGAGTCATAGTGGGCAGAACAAGCAAGGAAGTGGGCATAGCCAAGCACGAACTAGCAAGATCCAATTGACGCGTTCTAGCCTGCATCCGCATATTTCCGTTAGGGAACGCCACCTCTGAAGTGCACGTGTGCAATAACTCCATTCGCCTTTGTACTCCTTCTAAACAACGTGCTTTTTAAAAGATTTTGCAAAGGGCAAACTCTACAAAACGTAGTCCAGTTTGTTGATAACTGTATTGAGATCAAATGTGTCATCAGTGAGAAAATCTGCAGAATGTCTGCCCAAATCCACTCCCACAGCTGGCCAGTAGGCTTCCTCTCACTACCATATTTGGTATATTTGGTAGTGAGTGGAAACGCAAAATGGATGCTTCAAATTTATACATCCGGTGAAATAACTGTCTCATTGTTCTATCTGCGAAGCCAATGTTGGTGGGATCGAGGCGTTAGGTTATGAACATTTTGCCTCTGGGAGTGTAATTTAGGGATTCCCTTAAAGGTGCAATATGCAGAAATCACTACACCATTTCCTGGTTGCTAACATAGTTTGTCTACTTTCCGTTTATTTGACAAAACAAGCAATATATAGTGTAAGTAATCATTGCCCCATCCAAACCACTGTGAAATATATTTTCAATAACCAAAAATATTGTATTTTCAGCTATTTAAAGCTGGTGTACAAAACTGAAAGTAAAAGACGCAAAAAACGAAACATAAGAATGGGAAGCATAGAAATTACGCACATACAGTTGAACATATCTACTGCTTCTTAGACTTGCTTTCAATGAAAATGACATATCTATAACACACATTTCTATGTGAATTTGGTCAGATCGCCCAAAAAGTTACATATTGCAGCTTTCAGAAGTCGAAACAGCAGCTGCCGTAGAGAGAGAGAGAGAGAGAGTCAAAAACAGCAGGTTAGCACAAACTCCCCCTGACCTGTGGGAGCTGTTTCCGGATAGGTTGCTAGGAAGGTTGTTAGGGGGCCGGACATCTGCTCATCCTCTTGACCATACAGGTCACACAATACTTGCAGTCTCCCTCAAGCAGTGGTAGAGAACAACATCTTTGTCTCTGCCCATCAACAACTGGACCCACTCATATCGTTGGACTTCTAGGATGGTGTGCATGCCCAAAGTGAGTTGTGTGAAGTGTAGATTGTTCTTAACAGTTAGTTGTTACTAATGTTTTATGCTGCCGTGGTGTATAGCTGTATTGCAATATGTGCAGGTAGAAGAAGTGGGGGTCCTGGGCTACATGGTTACACGTGGTCTGCGGTTGTGAGGCCAGTTGGACATACTGCCAAATTCTCTAGAATGACATTGGAGGTGGCTTATGGTAGAGAATTGAACATTCAATTCTATGGTAACAGCTCTGGTAGACATTCCTTCAGTCAGCATGTCAATTGCACGCTCCCTCAAATCTTGAGACATCTGTGCCATTGTGTTGTGTGACAAAACTGCACATTTTAGAGTTGCCTTTTATTGTCCTCAGCACAAGGTGTACCTGTGTAATGATAATGCTGTTTAATCAGCTAATTGATGTGACACACCTGTCAAGTGGATGGATTTCTTGACAAAGGAGAAATGCTCACTAACGAAGATGTAAACAAATTTGTGTCCAACATTTGAGAGAAATAAGCTTTTTGTGCATATAGAACATTTCTGGGATCTTTTACTTCAGCTCATGAAACATGGGACCAACTGTCATGTCTAGTCCCACTCCTCCCCTCCGACATTCCACGTCGCCGGTCAACTAACCACTGGTCCTGGCAACCCATATTTACACACACCTGGCAACCACCATTACGCATACCTGCGTCTCATCATCACTCACACCTGGACCTCATTACTCCCTGATTACTTACCCTTCTTATATCACTCTTTATCATTAGTTTTCAGGTAGTATTGCTTGTGTTTTCATGCCAGGTGCTGCTCTTGTTTTGGTCCATGTTATTGAACTCACTAACTGCATCCTGATTACCTGTGTCTATGTTACAAAATACTACCTCACCAAATGGAATCAGCAGTCAAGTTACGCAGGACATCTCCCAGATGGTCAGCAAATAGAGACACTTACTTCTCCAACACCACGACCAGCTGGCACAACTGGGGATGGCTATGAAAGAGGTCCTCCGGGTTCTTCGACATTTCCAGAGGGGTGTCACCTCCAACCACTGGAGGATTCTACACCACGGGTCGAGCCAGCCTGTCCAATAGTCCGCCCATGTCAACGATGCCCGTTTGTCCCTCCCAGACAAATGACGGGTCTCCATCCAAATCACGTGGCTTCCTACTCCAGTGCTCCCTCTTTCACTCATCAGATGAGAGCCCACACCACTGAGAGGTCTAAGGTTGCCACGGTTATTTCCCTGCAGACCAGGTGAGCGTTGGAGTGGGCTACGGTTGTCTGGCGGATCTTGGTTCCTATGAGGGGTTCGCCGGGGTCTTCGACCATCCACCAGAGGGGGGTGAGCGCCTACTCCAACTACAGCAGGAAGGCCAGACCACGGTGGCATAAGCACTCACCTTTCAGACAGTAGCAGCATCCAGCGGATGGAATGAACCGGGCGCTCTGCACCCTATTCAGAAGAGGGTTGCGCGAAGAGGTCAAGCTGCAGTTGGCATGCTGAGATGACACTTTAACCTTCGACTCACTCAATCCAATGGTCATCCGTCTGGATAACCTTTGGGAGCGTCTGTACCCCCATTGCCTCTCTCCCTCCTTGTTGACCATTCTGAACCCCATAGAGGTAGGGGCAACACCTCTCCGTGGCATCGCCAGAGACAGCTGGGGCTCTGTCCCTATTGCGGCCAGGAGGGTTACCGGCGTCAGTGGTGTCCGGTACGCCCTAACCTCCATGGTTAGGGCATCCACCGGTATGTTCCACTAGTGCAGAGGGGCGGCCACGTGACCTTCCATATCCCAGGGTTGGCATGAGTACTCAATTTTCATTTTTTTCTGCCAAACCCTTTACGGTTCCTATTTCGCTGGCTGTTGTTCAAGTGTTGTATCTAGCTCTAGTGGAACTTCATCGACTCCTCCCTGAACTTAACCTCATACCCGTTCTCCTCTCCTTTTCCTATCCAAGCTCTGGACACAGCACCTTTGGGATTCAGCTCAGTGATACACATCACAGCACCCTCACGGTGGGACCTATGCACCAGGAAAGCCTTCCCTCCGCACCTGTACACAAGGTAATCCTTGATCTCCTGTGGCTCCAACATCACATGGTCAAGTAGGAAAATTACCGCTTGGTGATCAGGATGTCGGAGGACCTGCTTTTCCGTATCCTGTGGTTCCATGCCGGTTGAGAGCCCTGTGAGTGTCCACCAGCCAATCAATTGGTCCTGCCATATTTTTGGCCCTGTGTGTTGGGATGTAGATGTGGACATCTGCCAGGCTCTGGAGTGAAACCCACTCCTGCCACCTGCCCTCCAGAGCGCAGCTATGTTCCCACAGGGCTGAGCGTTTGGCTGTTGGCCTGGGCACACGCATCCCTCGCCACTGGACACTCTATCACCCACACTATCAATCCCTTTCTGATAAATACTAGTGGCCCACTTTGGCGCAGGACGTAGCCCACTGAGCACAATCTGAACCTGAATTGACAATCCAAATCCCCCCGCAACGCTCCAACAGTACAACTCCTTCCTGTGCCTCAGCGTCCATGGTCTTGTCAGTCCATTGACTTTGGTACTGATCTCCCCTCTTTTGATGGTTTTACCATCATTTTGCTGATAGTGGACAGATTCTCTAAATCATGCCGTTTCATCCCTGTCTGGGCTCCCTACCGCTCTCCAGGTCACTGAGGCACTGTTCCAGCAGGCCTTCTGGCACTATGGCCTTCTGGAGGCCCACAATTCACATCACGGGTATGGAAAGCCATGGTGACAACCTGACTACCTGCTGCTTCAGAGGACTGGAAAGAGAACACACTTTCTTTACCATGTCTTTATATAATAATTTAATCTGTTTTCAGATTGACGTTACTAGCTACTGTACTTATTTACCTCAGCCTGCCTAGCCATTTACAGTGGCTGTTTTATTTATCTAACTCTAGCTAACTACTGTTATTGTAGCTTGCACTTCAATGGCATCCCTCAGATTTTTCTTTTATCTTTCCAAACAGGCGAAGTACTATGAAGAAACCACTGATCTCGACAACCATTCAGGGTAACGTTAAGCTTTTATTAGATAACTGGACGTATGTAGCTATGTACAACCATTTTCCATCTTGCTAGCTATACCTATTCAGTGGAAGCTGCTGAGGGGAGGATGGCTCATAATAATGTCTGGAATGGCTTGAATGGAATGGTATCCAACACGTTGTTTCCATGTGGTTGATATTCAATTGACTCCATTCGAATCATTATTATAAGCCGTCCTCCCCCTCAGCAGCCTTTACTGATGTAGTTATATGTCTGTCATATTGAGGTGTCTAGCTATAAGGTAAACCTGATTAATCAAATGGATAGGTGTAAGCAATTATGGTAACTCCAAATGACCTTAACTAGGTGTCTTCGCTAGACAGACAGAGGGGAGGGGAGGTGTCCCATCCACCGGAACCAGTGAGTTCAGATCACTCTGATTCTTTGTGCTCTGAGTCGGAGGGAGACCAGCTTGAGGTAAGCTATACCTTCCAAAAGTGTTAAAGTACATATCTCCCATTTCTAACACTGCACTAATCATATTTTCTCACAGTAAAGTGTAACCTGTGTGTTTGTCTCAGTCTCCTTCCTGTTCCCTCTAAATTCTGCTCCTGTTCTCCAGGAGCTAGGGGTTCTGCCTAACACCCAGACCTGGATACACCTGATGTCCTCCATTACCAACTACATAACATCAGATGCTGTTGTCATTATCTGTCAAGTTCTTGCTTTATCATAATGTGAGACCCAGATAAAAAAACTAATTTGCATATGAATGGAGACTTACTTACTTCGTAAAGTAAGTAACTTTAATGTGTCAAGCAGATTACACTTTGTCTGCCAGTAACGTAGCGATGTTTAAGACATGGATTTCATGTTGTAATGTTAACAAGGTACCCAAAAGTCGTTTGAATTAATGTTTTCATTTGATTAGTTAAGCAACTTGTTCAAACAGCGAAATTGTGGTCGGAACTCTGCCTTGTTTGCATAGCGACGATGAAAAGAATGTAATTTAGGCGGTAATCTCAAACTCTAATCATTAGGTCATCACACCGTTGATACAGCAACGGCCGCTAATAGTTTATAGAATCCCAATGTGACGCAGAGGACACTATTTGTCATGACATGCCCGATTCCTTCTTTGGGCGGAGTATGCCCAGAATTAACAACTGAACATACAGATTACAACTCCCCTCCAACTACCAGAGTTCACCCTCTTTTCACGTTTCCCTCTTAAGGCCAGTGGTTCCTGGTCTCCTGGCTGACGATGTCCCGCACAACACTCCACCTCTCCTGGACATCGAGGAAGCCCTGCAAAAATAGTGTACAACACCCCAGTTAGCATGCACAATCACGTCTCCTCCCCTTCGACATGACCGGTCTACTAACTATTGGTCCTGGCAACCCATCTTCACGCACACCTGCATCTCATCAGTCATAACTGGACCTCATTGCTCCCTGCTTATTTACCCTTCTAATAGCACTCTTTTGTTACTAGTTTTCAAGTGTGTTTGTTTCTGTGTGATGCTTCTCTTGTTTTGCATCATTCCAGGTTCATTGATACTAAACTCACTAACTGCACCTGCTTCCTGCGTCTACTTTACACCTTATGTTGCGTTTTATATTTTTTGTTCAGTGTACATTCCCATACTCATCTTCCTTGAGTGTTTAAATAAAGTTCCTTTGTAACACTAAGGCTGCTTTATTCCCCTCTAACTGGGGGCGGTAACAATTGGGCACAAACCAGTCAAATGCGTAGAGCATTTTCCTTCTTTCAGAAGTGTTTCCATACTTGAGGGGTGTGTCTATACACTACCGTTCAAATGTTTGGGGTCACTTAAATGTCTTTTTTTTTTAAAAAAAAAGCTTTTTTTTGGCCATTAAAATAACATCAATTTGATCAGAAATACAGTGTAGACATTGTTAATGTTGTGAATTACTATCGTAGCTGGAAACGGCAGATTTTATTTATGGAATATCTAGAGGCCCATTATCAGCAACCATCCCTCCAGTGTTCCAATGGCTAATCCAAGTTTATCATTTTTAAAAGGCTAATTGATCATTAGAAAACCCTTTTGCAATTATGTTAACACAGCTGAAAACTTGTGTTTAATAAGCAATAAAACTGGCTGCCTTTAGACTAGTTGAGTATCTGGAGAATCAGCATTTGTAGGTTTGATTACAGGCTCAAAATGGCCAGAAACAAAGCACTTTCTTCTGAAACTTGTCAGTGAGAGAGAGGCCCTGGTGCACAACTGCGCAAGAGGACAAGTACATTAGTTTGAGAAACAGACGCCTCGCAAAACACCAGTCTCAATGTCAACAGTGAAGAGGTGACTCCGGGATGCTGGCCTTTTGTACTTTTTTTGTAACACTTTTGTAACTGCAGTAGCCTAGTGCAGGGCCACCGTGTCCCCCCCCCCCCTGCCGCCCCACAGTTTGGGAATCACTGGGCTAGTGCAGTCAGTTTGTAGTTCAACTGTAGTTTATTTTGCAATTACTGCGTCCAAATTAACACTATTCATTTTTGGATAGGGAGGATAGGCAGATAACAAGGATTGCCCATGGCAATGTTTTTTTTTTGAGTGTAGCATAATTGTTTGCTTTATAGATCAGTGAGATAGAACCTCCCTTTACACTGCTCTTGGCGGACCATAATTGAAAACACCTCACATTCCTGTGCATGATGAATGAGGGGATTGCATTCGTTTATTAGGGCTGTCACAATTACGAATAACTGTAACAGACTGTTATGGATGAAAATAACCTTCATAACTGTTTATATTTTTAGCAAAAATATTTTGTGGAATGAACAGCTGACTTTATGGGATGGTAGGGCAATCATGTGGTTGAGTCCTTTTCAGCTGTAACATGGACTCTTAATAACAACGTGATGAAACCACAGTTTTTAAACCCAAAGGCGCAACATCGCGAGACTTCCGGGAACGCTTGCGAAACAGACTAAACAGTTTGAGAAGTCAATGAGAGAAGTGAAAGATTCTTCCTTAGTTGTTAATTTCCTCTAAATCTAGTCAATGTCTTAAGAGGCTGAACATGTTATTACTCACATCTTGTGAAAGTGACAAACAGTCACGTTTTCATTTTCGTCAAAAACAACTTCATATCAAAGGACTGCCTTTGATTTGAAGGCCTGCATACGCACAGTTCGCCACCGTTAGACCCGATAATGTGTTTCTACACGAGTTTAGCTAGCCTTTGGTTCCCAAACTGTGGGGTCTAAGGGGAACTCAATCCAGCTTTCAATTTACTCTTGAAAGCTGCAACAGTAGAATGCACAAGGTGCAATTTTGAAATGAGGTAGTGCTGATCAGTTTTCCTCTTGTCATGTCAGTCATTGCAAACCTTTATAACTTGTCAGAAATGTCTGATTAACTAGCCCATGCCAGCTAAGAATTTTTAGCCCATATATTTTGTTGCAATGTTTGAGTCGCTCAAATATCACATGAATACACATTAGACATGGCAAAATGTATAGAATTGCAATAAAATTAGCTCAAAAACGGCAAAATGTTCTCTGCACCCCATGACAAAATGTGGAGAATTGCATGAAATAAGCTTTAAACCTAAAACATTTTCTCTCCGCCAACAAGAGGGGTGTGAACAGTTGGTGTTACAGTGCTTGTGCCCATTAAAATAGATGTGCCACGCGTGCAGGAGGGCACGGGATGTTCCCCAATGCTGGAAGGGGGCCTGAGTGAAAAAGTTTGGGAACCCCTGAGCTAGCCAACATCGCCATGACATCGCCTATAAGTGTGATTAGGGATTTCTATTGGAGAAGCAATCTTCTGAACCTATCTTCATACTGTACTGTCTTTGATGAAACTGTTGCTGCCTGCTGAAACAAGCAAAAGAGTCTATGGTTCCCTAGGCAACGTCCCTCAAAATGCAGCAGCAGCACACATCGAAATAGAATGAATATATTACATTTTTTATATAATTATTAACCTTTATTTAACTAGGCAAGTCAGCTAAGAACACATTTTTATTTACAAACCAAATCATTTTTATTTACGACCTACCAAAAGGCAAAAGGCCTTCTGCGGGGAGGAAAAAACACACATCACGACAAGAGATATACCACAACACTACATAAAGAGAGCCCTAAGACAACAACATATCATGACAGCCACACATGACAACACAGCATGGTAACAACACAACATGACAACAACACAACATGATAGCAGCACAACATTGTAGCAGCACAAAACATGGCACAAACATTATTGGGCACAGACAACAGCACAAAGGGCAAGAAGGTAGAGACAACAATAGATCATGCGAAGCAGCCAAAACTGTCAGAGTGTCCATGATTGAGTCTTTGAATGAAGAGATGGAGATACAACTGTCCAGTTTGAGTGTTTGTTGCAGCTCGTTACAGTGACGAGCGACCCAGGGATGTGTGTGCTTTGGGGACCTTTAACAGAATGTGACTGTCAGAACGGGTGTTGTATGTGGAGAATGAGGGCTGCAGTATATATCTCAGATAGAGGGGAGTGAGGCCTAAGAGGGTTTTGTAAATAAGCATCAACCAGTGGGTCTTGTGACAGCTATACAGAGATGACCAGTTTACAGAGGAGTGTAGAGACGTGTCCTATTGATAAGGGAATGATATGCTTAACTTCTTTGTGACTAGGGGGCAGTATTGAGTAGCTTGGATTTATTATTTTTTTACCTTTATTTTACTAGGCAAGTCAGTTAAGAACAAATTCTTATTTTCAATGACAGCCTAGGAACAGTGGGTTAACTGCCTGTTCAGGGGCAGAACGACAGATTTTGTACCTTGTCAGCTTGGGGATTTGAACTTGCAACCTTTCGGTTACTAGTCCAATGCTCTAACCACTAGGCTACCCTGCCTAGGTGCCCAGAATAAACTAACTGCTACTCAGCCATAAAAGCTAGAATATGCATATATAGATAGAAAACACTGAAGTTTCTAAAACTGTTTGAATGATGTCTGTGAGTATAACAGAACTAATATGGCAGGCGAAAATCGGAGAAAAATCCAACCAGGAAGTGGGAAATCTGAGGTTTGTGGTTTTTCAACTCATTGCCATTCCAATATACCGTGTCTGTGGGGTCATTTTGCACTTCCTACGGCTTCCACTAGATGTCAACAGTCTTTAGAACCTTGTTTGATGCTTCTACTGTGAAGGGGGGCCGAATGAGAGGGGATTGAGTCAGAGGTCTGGCAGATTGCCATGAGCTCGTGATGCGCGGTCATGTGAAAGTTAGCTTGCGTTCCATTGCTTTTCTACAGGCAAAGGAATTCTCTGGTTGGAACATTATTGAAGATTTATGATAAAAACATCCTAAAGATTGATTCTATACTTTGTTTGACATGTTTCTGCGACCTGTAATATAACTTTTTGGATTTTTCGTCCGACCTTTCGGCTGGACTTGCACGCGCGTTTGGATTTGTTTACCAAACGACCTAACAAAAGGAGGTATTTGGACATAAATTATGAACTTTATCAAACAAATCAAACTTTAATTGTGGAACTGGGATTCCTGGGAGTGCATTCTGATGAAGATCCTCAAAGGTAAGTGAATATTTATAATGCTATTTCTGACTAATGTTGACTCCATCTCCAACATGGTGGATATCTCTTTGGCTGTTTTGGTCTCTGAGCGCCATACTCAGATTATTGCATGGTATGCTTTTTACGTAAAGTTTTTTTTTAAATCTGACACAGCGGTTGTATTAAGGAGAAGTTTATCTGAAGTTCAATGTATAATAGTTGTATCTTTTATCAATGTTTATTATGAGTATTTCTGTAAATTGATGTGGCTCTCTGCAAAATCACCGCATGTTTTGGAACTACTGAACATAACACGCCAATGTAAAAGGAGAGTTTTGGATATAAATATGCACTTTATCGAACAAAACATACATGTATTGTGTAACACAAAGTCTATGAGTGTCATCTGATGAAGATCATCAAAGGTTAGTGATTAATTATATCTCTATTTGTGCTTTTCGTGACACCTCTCGTTGGCTGGAAAAATTGCTGTGTTTTTCTGTGACTTGGTGGTGACATAACATAATCGTTTGTGGTGCTTTCGCTGTAAAGCTTTTATGAAATTAGACACTGTGGCTGGATTAACGAGAATTTTCTCTTTAAAATGATGTAAAATACTTGTATGCTTGAGGAATTTTAATTGTTGTTTTGAATTTGGCACCCTGCACTTTCACTGGCTGTTGGCGGAGTGGGACGCTACCGTCCCGAATATCTGTCATGTATTGTCATATTATGTCTTGTTCCTGTTCTTTCTCTTCACTCCGTCTCCCTCTGCTGGTCGTATTAGGTTACCTTCTCTTCCTCTCCTTCCCCCAGCTGCTCCTCATCTTCTCTAACTACCTCGTTCACCCTTTTCCCACCTGTTCCCTTTTTTCCCTCTGATTAGGTCTCTATTTCTCTCTCTGTTCCTGCTTCTGTCTTTGTCAGATTCTCGTTTGAGTTTCTCATGCCAGAACCAAACTATCGTCTCGTTTGCTCCACCCTTGTCCTGTCCTGTCGGAATCTGCCTGTTCTTCTGATGCTACGTGTGATCAGGTACCTCTGTCCTCTACAACCCAGCTATTCTCCTCTGCTGCTAGAAGGGGAACTCTTCTGTGATATTCAGAAGGACTTTATGTTTAATTTGTCGCCCTCTTTGCGGGTTGTTTATTTTGCCATCATATACATTTGAAGAGGATCTATGTCTTACCTGTGTTTTGACATTAAAGGACTCTGTTTTTGTTAAACCGCTTTTGGGTCCTCACTCACGTGCATAACAATATCTCAGAGAGTTTAATGATAATGACTAAAAATATTCCACCCTGAAACCATATAATTGTATGAAATATATTAGAATCATAAAACTATAATCTGATGATGTGTGTAGTTTTAGTCAGAATTAGAACAAGGGCCTTTTGTTCCTTTTTAGTTTGTAAGCAGGGTGCAAGTGTGAAACAAATGATAAGAGGAGCTATTGACAGACAAGCTGGACTACTGTGTTCCTTACAGGACATTCTGTCTCCACCCTTGGAGGGGAGAAACTGTTAGGCTTGCAGAAAATTATGAAACATGTTGCAGATTAAAGAAACTATGTATCTGTGTAGTGGAAAAACACTGACTGTCTGAGCAAGGCGTAGCTTAAGATTTTAACTTGTTTGAGTGTTATAAAGACTGTGTTTGCATTCTTGACTTTAGAACGTTCTCGTGAATAAACTGTACTAGCCTTTTGCATTAGATGAGTCTTTGCCAAATTATTATTAAACCCATGGTCTTACAAACCTCGGGGGATGGTCAAAGCTATTGATTGTTAGTGATTATCATTGGAATTGAACATTCTCGTGACACCTATAAGGAGCATTGGTGGCAAATCTGATGGCCGAATGGTAAAGAACAACTAGCCCCTCGAGAGCACCCTTACCTGCCAGTCTATAAATTACCTATCCGTAATCTAGCATAGGTACGATGGTCAGCTGAATCAGGGTTAGTTTGGCAGCTGGGGTGAAAGAGGAGCGATTACGATAGAGGAAATCAAGTCAAGATTTAACTTTAGCCTGCAGATTTGATATGTGCTGAGAGAACGACAGTGTACTGTCTAGTCAAACTCTAAAACCTCAGAGGTAGTAATCCCGCCTGTGGAGAGAGGGGCATTCTTCTTACCAAACCATATTAAGTTTGTTTTGGAGGTGCTCAGAACAAGGTTAAGGGCAGAGAAAGCTTGTTGGATACTAAAGAAAGCTTTGTTGTAGAGCGTTTAACATAAAATCTGGGGAGGGGCCAGCTGAGTATAAGACTGTATCATCTGAATATAAATGGATGAGAGAGCTTCCTACTGCCTGAGCTATGTTGTTGATGTAAATTGAGAAGAGCTTGGGGCCTACAATCGAGCCTTGAGGTACTCCCTTGGTGACAGGCAGTGGCTGAGACAGCAAACCAGGCTAAAGACCCCTCAGAGCCACCAATACTCCTTAGCTGGCCAACAAGAATGGAATGGTCTTCCGTATCAAAAGCTTTGGACAAATCAATAAAAATAGCGGCACAACATTGTTTAGAATCATGGGCAATGATGACATCATTGAGGACCTTTATAGTTGCAGTGACACATCCATAACCTTAGCAGAAACCAGATTACATACCAGAGAGAATATTATAGACATCAAGAAAGCCAGTCAGTTGATTATTGACAAACACTTTTGATAAACAGGGCAACATAGAAATTGGCCTATGACAGTTACTTTAGGAATCGCTTGATCTTTAAATAAAAGGTGCAGCGTGGCTGCCTTCCAAGCAATGGGAACCTCACCAGAGAGGAGAGACAGGTTAAAAAGGTCAGAGATAGGTTTGGCAATGATAGGGGCATCAACCTTAAAGAATAAAGGGTCTAAACCATCTGACCCAGACGTTTCTTTGGGGTCAAGTTTAAGGAGCTCCTTTAGCACCTTGGACTCAGTGACCGCCTGCAGGGAGAGACTTTGTAGCGGGGCAGGGGGAAAACAGGGACTAGGGGCTAGTCGCATTAGAATGTGTGGGAGAACTGCTCCTTAAAGTAACTAACTTTGGCTTTCCGGTTAGCCTGAATGCACATGAATGCATATCAAGAGCCAGTCAGCTTGAGTATGCGTGTGACGAGCCTTTCGCAAAATGGAATTCTTGAAGTGGAGTAACTCTGCATGATCACGGTCGAACCAGGGGCTGAACCCGTCTTTAATTCTCCTTTTCTTTATGGGGGTATGTTTTGTTAACAATACCACTGAAAATATAAAAAAAGAAGGTCCAAGCGTCTTTGACATAGGGGATCAAGCTGATTCTATACCAATTTACAAAGGTCAGGTCATGAAGGAAGGCTTGTTTGTTAAAGTTTTTTAGAAAGCGTCTATGACAAATCAGGACAGGTCATTTCACTGAGCAGCAATTACGAACACAGGCTGTAAAACAGTTATCACTAAAGTCATTACAGAAAACGCCAGACTGATACCAATCAGGATTATTTGTGAGGATAACATCGAGGAGAGTAGCATTTTCTGGGTCTTTGGAGTCATACCTTGTGGGATTGGTAATAATTTGAGAAAGATTTAAGGAGCCCCATAAGCTTTTGGACTTGGTAAGATGGTTTAAGCATGTCCCAGTTCAGGTCACCTAGCAGGACAAGTTCAGATTTAGTGTAAGGGGCCAGGAGAAAGCTAAGGGCAAGTAGGGTACAGGCTGGTGCTGATAGAGTACGATAACACCCAGCAACAGTCAACAAATAGCTATTTGAAAGTTTAATTCTTAAAACCAGCTAATCAAATTGTTTGGGGACAGACTTGGTGGAGACAACCGTGCACTGAAGGTGATCCTTGGTAAAGATTGCCACCACCCAAGATTGCCACCAGCTTTAGAATAGGATGGGAGGCCAATAGTCTGTGTAACCAATAGAGAGTCAGAGTCCCGAGTGTGGGAACAAACATAGTCTGTCCCACGGTTGGGTGAACAAGAAAGTTCATAGTCAACAAAGCATGCAGGAGTCATGAGGCAAATAGCATAAAGCTCAATAAAAAAATATAATGACTTGTGTGTGCTGGAGGCGAGCGAAAGCTCGGGAGAGAGGGGGGAGTGTGGCGAGGGTATCTGTACCAGACAGGGGGAGACAGGCCAGGGAAGATGACGAACAGATCACCAGGTTCAATCCAAGCAGCAGTGCAGCAGGCAACGGGAGTAGGTGTCACACCCACTTGGGAGAAACATTTTTCTGGAGGCAGATATATTATAGAAAATGCCAGTGGATGGTCTCTGAACAGCCTTAGGGGACTTCAATGGCATCTGGATTTGTGTGGGGTTTGCTGTGAAACTTTCTTGCCATTGTTGGGCTCAAAGTAGATTTTAACCTACTAACAACCTATTCATTTAGGCTGTGGAGCAAATCTACTATTTCCTTGTTGTGTAGTGCAAACTATTTTGTTTTGCTGGTGTTAAGATCGCGGATCTCCCTCAACTCGGATACATTTTCTTTCTCGCTATTTTCACTTCTTTACTTGAAGTATACCAAAGTAACCCTCTCTCTGGCTGGCCTGGGTTCTATCCTCAGCTTTCCCTCAGTGGAGTGTCTTGTCCAAGCTGCATCTACCCCCACACCGAATCTACTCACATGCGCACACACTCACATACAGACAGACATACATACACATAGTCCCTCTCTCCCCTTACCTTTCCTTGGCCTCTATTTTTTACATCTCTCAGAGAAAATGATTTTTTTTGTGGTATTGCTTTGTGCACTGACTTTACTGAACTCTGGAGAAAACTAACATTGTCGCTGGGTGAGTACATCTGACACTGTGCTCTCCCGTCCATTAGACATTTTGTCTGCGGGAATTCGCTATGAACTTGTGTCACTACCAAAGTCTAATGGTTTTAAATTACTGTTATGTATTGTCTGGAAACTCACTTGTACAATTCGCTTACAGTAGGTCTCTTAAAAAAGAGAAGCCCTGCAAGGTTATTAAACAAAGGTGTCTATTTTCTTCTTTTGTTGATATCAGGTAACGTGCAACCTAATCCTGGCCCTGATATGCAATGTCTCCAACACCCCCTCTGATTTTAAATCTAGATCTGGTTTTTGTATTTTCATTTAAATGTACACAGCCTGTTGTCAGAAATTTATGGGGTTAGGATTTGGGCTAAATCAACTGATGCTGATGTACTTGTGTTTTCTGAAACCTGGCTCAGCAAGTCTGTTCTTGATAAGGATATTTGTATAAATGTGTATCGCACTGATCGAGTTAAGAAAGGTGGGGGTGTGGCTACATATGTAAAGACTAAATTCCTTGTAAATGTGGCAAAGTCTGAAGCTATTTGTAAGCAGAATTTCTTGCTTTGAATCTTGAGGTTTCAAAGGGTCTCTCTATAACTGTGATTGGCTGTTATAGACCCCCCCCTGCATTTTCTTCTCTGATGCACCTTATGTCTTAACTTCTTTACGGTGAAATGGTCTTGATTCGTGATCTCAACTGGTGTTGGTTAAAGCTGGTGTCTGATGATTTTAAAATGTTTTGTCATTCTATGAATCTTACCTAGTTGATTAACACACCCACTCGCCCAAATCTCAAATGTCCAGAGAAATTTACCCTGATTGATTTGATGTTGACAAATGTTCCACATAAATATCCTGCGGTTGGTGTTTTTTGTAATGATTTAAGTGACCATTGTGCTGTTGTTGCTGTTAGAAATACTGAAGTTCCTAAAACAAAACCACACTTTATTCGTAAGAGAAACGTTAGGAGTTTTAATGAGCAGACTTTCTTTCATGATTTGTTTTATTTTGACTGGAGCAAGATTGAGTTTATTCCTGATGTGGAAACGGCCTGTAAATTCTTTCGTTATGTTGTTTTCCAAATAGTAAACAAACATGCCCCATTCCACAGGTTCAGAGTTAAAGGGCGGGATAATCTATGGATTTCTTCTGAGCTGTCTTGTATTATTCACAAACGTAATTAAGCCTGGGCTAAAGCAAGGAAATCATGTTCTGATGCTGATTGGCTACGAAACAAGTGTTATTTTCTTCTCAGGAAGGCCAAGTCTGAATATTTTATGTCTGTTACCACTGATAACCTGAATGACCCGAGAAAGTTTTGGAAGGCTATTAAGTCTATGTCTGGTAACAGTAATGTTAATGAATTACCATTGTGTATTGAAGGACTCAATATGACTGTATATGACAAAACTGAAACGCTGAATTGTTTCAATGAGCACTTTGTGTCATCTGGTAGGCTGTTTGATTCAGTGTCCTCTGTCTCTGTACAACCCTGTGTGGATGAACCAGTGAGAGCTGGTCAAACCTTTAGCTTTTTGACATTCTCAGTGCAGGAGGCACTTAAAAAGCCCTGAAATCATCCTTAGATCAGAGAAAGCCTGGAGGTCCCGATATTCTTGATCCCTGTTCTTTAAAACTGTCAGGTGATTTCATAGCTGAACCACTTACATATCTGTTCAATCTAACCCTGGAATGTAATGAAATTCCAAAGTTCTGGAAATCAGCATTTGTCCTACCACTTTTAAAAGGGGGAGATCCAACTCTTTTAAATAATTATATGCCAATCTCAAAGCTGTCACCCCTGGTGAAAATACTTGAAACCCTTGTTAGTGAACAGCTAAAATAGTTTTTATATACTAACTTTATTTTATCAATGTACCAATCGGGCTTCAGGAAGAAGCATAGCACAATTACAGCAGCCATGAAGGTTTTAAATGATATCACTGAAGCCCTTGACAGAAAACAGCACTGTGTCTCACTTTTTATTGATCTCTCTATGGCTTTTGATACAGTTGATCATGCTATACTGAGGCAGAGATTGTTAAGCGTAGGTCTTTCGGAGCATGCAGTTGCATGGTTTGCTAACTATCTGTCTGATAGAACTCAGTGCACTCAATTTGATGTGCTCATGTCTGTTAAATTGTCTGTCTGTAATGATATGCCCCATGGCTCTGTACTTGGTCCCCTCTTATTCACTATTTATATAACTCATTTAGACAAAAATGTGCAAAATGCGCAATTTCACTTTTATTCTGATGATACTGTTATTTATTGTTGTGCCTCGTCTCTCACAAAAGCTTTACAGAACTTGCAAACTGCTGTTCAACATACCTTGTGTCAATTGAAGCTTATCCTCAATATTGACAAAACTAAACTAATGGTGTTTTCTAAAGCAAGAAAGAGACCTCTGAACCTTTCACCTATTACAACCTGTCAGGGCAATGAGATTTTAATCTCATATAAATATATTGGAATTTTAATTGATGACAGCCTCTCTTTTAAACTGCATATTCAACAATTTACAATTTTTTTTATCAGCTACATTTATGGAGACTATGGAGATATTTTATATATGAACATATATGTTTGAGATCAATTGACACCCTTTACCATGGAGCATTGAGATTTATTTTAAACTGCAAAACCCTTACGCACCACTGCACTGGTATCCAAGATGGCATAGCAGTTCAGACGTCTTTTGTCCTCATCTTATATATTTACAACTTTTTTCATATACCTTTTTATGTATATTTTTTTAATTTTCCATAAACTCATCTTCAAAACACTCTCCTGCAACCCGCCTCACCAATTTATATTTATAAAAAAAGTATTATTTACCTCAAATCTGTAATCCTCCAAGAAGCTAGCCAGAAACTAATCCAGATGCTAATCAGAAGCTAATCAGAAGCTAGTTAGCTTCTTTACTGGCTAATCGTTAGTATTCAGCTAACCACGGTTTGTGGTCATCAGCTATCCTTTAGCTCGAAAATCTATCGGCAGTTTTGTACGGCGCGGCTCGGAACGGAACATACCGGACCATTTTTTCTCTCCATGTCCCTGGATTTCAACCGCTAACTCTGGACATTCATACCTGGATCTCACAGCTAGCTAGCTGCTATCCGTGTGACTATCGGCTTTCGTCGATTCCGGAGCAAACATAAATTATTCCGGAGCTAGCCAGAGTTCCATCAATCACTCCTGGGCTACAATCACCTATCCGGACCCGTTTTACTGCCTACGCGGAGCCCCACCGGGCCTTCACAACTGGACTGCCGACGTTATCTACCCGAAGGAGTTATCCGGCTGGCTCCTCCGTCGCGACGTTACCTGAACGCCCATCTGCGGCCCGCTAACCGTTAGCTGTCTTATCGGCTGCTATCTGAATAGACAATCGGACAATTTTTTTATTTTATTTTTATTATTATTATTATTATTATTTTTTTTTTCTTCTTGGGCCTCTATAACTATATCTATTGTTTTTTTTTTGTTCTAGCAAGAGGTGGCTAATAACAGACCTCCATCCTATGCTAGCTTGCTACCGATGGCCTGGCTAGCTGTCTAAATCGCCGTGACCCCCAACCAACCTCTCTACTCACTGGACCCTTTTGATCACTCGACTAAGCATGCCTCTCCTTAATGTCAATATGCCTTGTCCATTGCTGTTCTGGTTAGTGTTTATTGGCTTATTTCACTGTAGAGCCTCTAGTCCTGCTCACTATACCTTTTCCAACCTATTAGTTCCACCACCCACACATGCAATGACATCTCCTGGTTGCAATGATGTTTCTAGAGACAATATCGCTCTCTTCATCACTCAATACCTAGATTTACCTCCACTGTATTCACATCCTACCATACCTTTGTCTGTACATTATACCTTGATGCTATTTTATCGCCCCCAGAAACCTCCTTTAACTCTCTGTTCCAGACGTTCCAGACGACCAATTCTAATTGCTTTTAGCCGTACCCTTATTTTACTCCTCCTCTGTTCCTCTGGCGATGTAGAGGTGAATCCAGGCCCTGCAGTGCCTAGCTCCACTCCTATTCCCCAGGCGCTCTCTTTTGACGACTTCTGTAACCGTAATAGCCTTGGTTTCATGCATGTTAACATTAGAAGCCTCCTCCCTAAGTTTGTTCTATTCACTGCTTTAGCACACTCTGCCAACCCGGATGTTCTAGCTGTGTCTGAATTCTGGTTTAGGAAGACCACCAACAATTCTGACATTTTAATCCCAAACTACAACATTTTCAGACAAGATAGAACTGCCAAAGGGGGTGGTGTTGCAATCTACTGCAAAGATAGCCTGCAGAGTTCTGTCCTACTATCTAGGTCTGTACCCAAACAATTTGAACTTCTACTTTTAAAAATCCACCTCTCTAAAAACAAGTCTCTCACCGTTGCCGCCTGCTATAGACCACCCTCTGCCCCCAGCTGTGCTCTGGACACCATATGTGAACTGATTGCCCCCCATCTATCTTCAGAGCTCGTGCTGCTAGGCGACCTAAACTGGAACATGCTTAACACCCCAGCCATCCTACAATCTAAACTTGATGCCCTCAATCTCACACAAATTATCAATGAACCTACCAGGTACCTCCCCAAAGCCTTAAACACGGGCACCCTCATAGATATCATCCTAACCAACTTGCCCTCTAAATACACCTCTGCTGTCTTCAACCAAGATCTCAGCGATCACTGCCTCATTGCCTGCATCCGTAATGGGTCAGCGGTCAAACGACCTCCACTCATTACTGTCAAACGCTCCCTGAAACACTTCAGCGAGCAGGCCTTTCTAATCGACCTGGCTGGGGTATCCTGGAAGGATATTGATCTCATCCCGTCAGTAGAGGATGCCTGGATATTTTTTTTAATGCCTTCCTAACCATCTTGAATAAACATGCCCCATTCAAGAAATTTGGAACCAGGAACAGATATAGCCCTTGGTTCTCCCCAGACCTGACTACCCTTAGCCAACACAAAAACATCCTATGGCGTTCTGCATTAGCATCGAACAGCCCCCGTGATATGCAGCTGTTCAGGGAAGCTAGAAACCATTATACACAGGCAGTTAGAAAAGCTAAGGCTAGCTTTTTCAAGCAGAAATTTGCTTCCTGCAACACTAACTCAAAAAAGTTCTGGGACACTGTAAAGTCCATGGAGAATAAGAACACCTCCACCCAGCTGCCCACTGCACTGAAGATAGGAAACACTGTCACCACTGATAAATCCACCATAATTGAGAATTTCAATAAGCATTTTTCTACGGCTGGCCATGCTTTCCACCTGGCTACTCCTACCCTGGTCAACAGCACTGCACCCCCCACAGCAACTCGCCCAAGCCTTCCCCATTTCTCCTTCTCCCAAATCCGTTCAGCTGATGTTCTGAAAGAGCTGAAAAATCTGGACCCCTACAAATCAGCCGGGCTACACAATCTGGACCCTTTATTCTAAAATTAGCTTCCGAAATTGTTGCCACCCCTATTACTAGCCTGTTCAACCGCTCTTTCGTGTCGTCTGAGATTCCCAAA
This sequence comes from Oncorhynchus mykiss, assembly GCF_057628025.1. Classification (NCBI taxonomy): domain Eukaryota; kingdom Metazoa; phylum Chordata; class Actinopteri; order Salmoniformes; family Salmonidae; genus Oncorhynchus; species Oncorhynchus mykiss. Next base: position 49,949,280 of record NC_143032.1, read on the forward strand.
GATTGGAAAGCAGCTGCAGTCATTCCCTCTTCAAAGGGGGGGACACTCTTGACCCAAACTGCTACAGACCTATATCTATCCTACCATGCCTTTCTAAGGTCTTCGAAAGCCAAGTCAACAAACAGATTACCGACCATTTCGAATCTCACCATACCTTCTCTGCTATGCAATCTGGTTTCAGAGCTGATCATGGGTGCACCTCAGCCACGCTCAAGGTCCTAAATGATATCTTAACCGCCATCGATAAGAAACATTACTGTGCAGCCGTATTCATTGATCTGGCCAAGGCTTTCAACTCTGTCAATCACCACATCCTCATCGGCAGACTCGACAGCCTTGGTTTCTCAAATGATTGCCTCGCCTGGTTCACCAACTACTTCTCTGATAGAGTTCAGTGTGTCAAATCGGAGGGTCTGCTGTCCGGACCTCTGGCAGTCTCTATGGGGGTGCCACAGGGTTCAATTCTTGGACCGACTCTCTTCTCTGTATACATCAATGAGGTCGCTCTTGCTGCTGGTGAGTCTCTGATCCACCTCTACGCAGATGACACCATTCTGTATACTTCTGGCCCTTCTTTGGACACTGTTAACAACCCTCCAGGCAAGCTGCAATGCCATACAACTCTCCTTCCGTGGCCTCCAATTGCTCTTAAATACAAGTAAAACTAAATGCATGCTCTTCAACCGATCACTACCTGCACCTGCCCGCCTGTCCAACATCACTACTCTGGACGGCTCTGACTTTGTCTGGTTAGACTGTAAACTCTCCTTCCAGACCCATATCAAACATCTCCAATCCAAAGTTAAATCTAGAATTGGCTTCCTATTTCGCAACAAAGCATCCTTCACTCATGCTGCCAAACATACCCTTGTAAAACTGACCAAAACTGTAAAACTGACCTGCTCTCGTTGGCTGGCCCTCGCTTCATACTCGTCGCCAAACCCACTGGCTCCATGTCATCTACAAGACCCTGCTAGGTAAAGTCCCCCCTTATCTCAGCTCGCTGGTCACCATAGCATCTCCCACCTGTAGCACACGCTCCAGCAGGTATATCTCTCTAGTCACCCCCAAAACCAATTATTTCTTTGGCCGCCTCTCCTTCCAGTTCTCTGCTGCCAATGACTGGAACGAACTACAAAAATCTCTGAAACTGGAAACACTTATCTCCCTCACTAGCTTTAAGCACCAACTGTCAGAGCAGCTCACAGATTACTGCACCTGTACATAGCCCACCTATAATTTAGCCCAAACAACTACCTCTTTCCCTACTGTATTTAATGTATTCATTTATTTTTCTCCTTTGCACCCCATTATTTTTATTTCTACTTTGCACATTCTTCCATTGCAAATCTACCATTCCAGTGTTTTATTTGCTATATTGTATTTACTTTGCCACCATGGCCTTTTTTTTGCCTACACCTCATTTGTTCACATCGTATATAGACTTGTTTATACTGTATTATTGACTGTATGTTTGTTTTACTCCATGTGTAACTCTGTGTCGTTGTACGTGTCGAACTTGTAACGGTTTTCTTCGTGAGAAGGAGAGTCGGACCAAAATGCAGCGTGTGGTTTACGATCCATGTTTTAATGAACAAACGTAAAACACGAATCAATGCAAACACTACAAAATAAAGAACGTGATGAACGTAACGAAAACCTAAAACAGCCTATCTGGTGAAAAACACATAGACAGGAACAATCACCCACAAACACACAGTGAAACCCAGGCTACCTAAATATGGTTCCCAATCAGAGACAATGACGAACACCTGCCTCTGACTGAGAACCATATCAGGCTGAACATAGAAATAGACAAACAAGACATGAAACATAGAATACCCACTCAGATCACACCCTGACCAATCAAAACATAGAAAATACAAAGTAAACTATGGTCAGGGCGTGACAGTACCCCCCCCCCCAAGGTGCGGACTCCGGCCGCAAAACCTGAACCTATAGGGGAGGGTCTGGGTGGGCATCTGTCCGCGGTGGCGGCTCTGGCGCTGGACGTGGACCCCACTCCATGACAGTTTTAATCCCCCTCCTAAACGTCCCTAAATAGGTTACCCACCACAATGATAACATGGGACAGAGGGACAGCTCGGGACAGAGGTAACTCGGGACAGATGGGTAGCTCAGCACTGAGAGGAAGCTCAGCACTGAGAAGAAGCTCAGCACTGAGAGGAAGCCCAGGCAGGTAGTAGAAACTACCAGAACCTGGCTGGCTGGCGGTTTCAGCAGATCCTGGTCGACTAGCAGATCTGGGAGAATCTGGTCGACTGGCGGATCTGGGAGAATCTGGTCGACTGGCGGATCTGGGAGAATCTGGTCGACTGGCGGATCTGGGAGAATCTGGTCGACTGGCGGATCTGGGAGAATCTGGTCGACTGGCGGATCTGGGAGAATCTGGTCGACTGGCGGATCTGGGAGAATCTGGTCGACTGGCGGATCTGGGAGAATCTGGTCGACTGGCGGATCTGGGAGAATCTGGTCGACTGGCGGATCTGGGAGAATCTGGTCGACTGGCAGATCTGAGAGAGTCTGGACAACTGGCAGATCTGGAAGAGTCTGGACGACTGGCAGATCTGGAAGAGTCTGGTCGACTGGCAGATCTGGAAGAGTCTGGACGACACAGACTGGCTGCTCTGGCTGCTCCATGCTGACTGACAGCTCTGGCTGCTCCATGCTGGCAGACTGCTCTGGCTGCTCCATGCTGACTGGCAGCTCTGGCTGCTCCATGCTGACCGGCTGCTCCATGCTGACTGGCAGCTCTGGCTGCTCCATGCTGACTGGCTGCTCCATGCTGACTGGCAGCTCTGGCTGCTCCATGCTGACTGGCTGCTCCATGCTGACTGGCTGCTCCATGCTGACTGGCTGCTCCATGCTGACTGGCTGCTCCATGCTGACTGGCGGCCCTGGCTGCTCCATGCTGACTGGCGGCCCTGGCTGCTCCATGCTGACTGGCGGCCCTGGCTGCTCCATGCTGACTGGCGGCCCTGGCTGCTCCATGCTGACTGGCGGCCCTGGCTGCTCCATGCTGACTGGCGGCCCTGGCGGCTCCTTGCAGACTGGCAGCTCTGGCGGCTCCTTGCAGACTGGCAGCTCTGGCGGCTCCTTGCAGACTGGCAGCTCTGGCGGCTCCTTGCAGACTGGCAGCTCTGGCGGCATCCTGCAGACAGGCAGCTCTGGCGGCTCCCTGCAGACAGGCAGCTCCTTGCAGACTGGCAGCTCCATGCAGACTGGCAGCTCCATGCAGACTGGCAGCTCCATGCAGACTGGCAGCTCCATGCAGACTGGCAGCTCTATGCTAACTGGCAGCTCTATGCTAACTGGCAGCTCTATGCTAACTGGCAGCTCTATGCTAACTGGCAGTTCTGAACAGGCGGGAGACTCCGGCAGCGCTGTAGAGAAGGAAGGCTCTAACAGCGCTAAACAGGCAGGAGACTCCGACAGCGCTGGAGAGGAGGAGGGCTCCGACAGCACTGGACAGGCGAGGCGCACTGTAGGCCTGATGCGTGGTGCTGGCACTGGTGGTACTGGGCCGAGGACACGCACAGGAAGCCTGGTGCGGGGAGCTGCTACCGGAGGGCTGGGGTGTGGAGGTGGTACTGGAAAAACCGGACCGTGCAGGCGCACTGGAGCTCTTGAGCACCGAGCCTGCCCAACCTTACCTGGTTGAATACTCACGGTCGCCCTGCCAGTGCGGCGAGGTGGAATAGCCCGCACTGGACTATGCAGGCGAACCGGAGACACCGAGCGCAAGGCTGGTGCCATGTAAACCGGCCCAAGGAGACGCACTGGGGACCAGCTGCGTAGAGCCGGCTTCATGGCATTAGGCTCGACGCTCAATCTAGCCCGGCAGACACGCGGAGCTGGAATATACCGCACCGGGCTATGCACCGCACCACTGCATAACACGGTGCCTGTCCGGTCTCTCTAGCCCCCCGGTAAGCACAGGGAGTCTGCCCAGGTCTCCTACCTGGCATAGCCATACTCCCTGTTAGCCCCCCCCCCAAGAAATTTTTGGGGCTGCCTCTCAGGCTTCCATCCGCGTCGCCGTGCTGCCTTCTCATACCAGCGCCTCTCTGCTTTCACCGCCTCCATTCTACGGTAACCTTCCTCGCACTGCTCCAGCGAATCCCAGGCGGGCTCCGGCACTCTCCCTGGGTCGGCCGCCCACCTGTCGATCTCCTCCCAAGTAGTATACTCCATACTGTACTCCTCCTTGGGCTGTTCCTGTTGTTTCTTCTCCCGCTGCACCTTAGTGCGGCTACACTCCCCTGGTTTAGCCCAGGGTCCTCTCCCGTCGAGGATTTCCTCCCATGTCCAGAAATCCTTATTGCGCTTCTCCTCGCGCTGCTCCTGCCTGTTGACACGCTGCTTGGTCCGTTGGTGGTGGGTGATTCTGTAACGGTTTTCTTCGTGAGAAGGAGAGTCGGACCAAAATGCAGCGTGTGGTTTACGATCCATGTTTTAATGAACAAACGTAAAACACGAATCAATGCAAACACTACAAAATAAAGAACGTGATGAACGTAACGAAAACCTAAAACAGCCTATCTGGTGAAAAACACATAGACAGGAACAATCACCCACAAACACACAGTGAAACCCAGGCTACCTAAATATGGTTCCCAATCAGAGACAATGACGAACACCTGCCTCTGACTGAGAACCATATCAGGCTGAACATAGAAATAGACAAACAAGACATGAAACATAGAATACCCACTCAGATCACACCCTGACCAATCAAAACATAGAAAATACAAAGTAAACTATGGTCAGGGCGTGACAGAACTGCTTTGCTTTATCTTGGCCAGGTCGCAGTTGTAAATGAGAACTTGTTCTCAACTTGCCTACCTGGTTAGATAAAGGTGAAATAAAAAAATATATTAAAAAAAATATACAAGGGTTGGCTGGCCTTCTCTAGGCTCAGTCACCGGTATACTTTTATTTACAAAGCCATTTTGGGTTTACTAGCATTTTATTTGTGCATTTTTATTGTTCAGAAATGTGGTGGGTACTCTCTTCGTTCACAGGACTTTATCTTGCTAACTGTTCCACATGTCCAAACTGAATTTGGTAAAAGGGCTTTTATGTGCTCTACGCCATCAGCTATGAACACCTTACAAAATACTTTTAAACTGGAAGAACTTGATCTACCCCAGTCTACCTGGCCACAACTGTTGTGTCATCTCAGGTCTATGGTGTATAGAAAACCAAACACGCCAGGTTATCTTTTCGGTATTATCCTTGACTTTGTGAGCAGTGATTCCTCAATAGATCCTCCTTTGAGGCTGGCAGTAAAGACAGTAAAGAGTGCCTCTAAGCCTAGGGTGTGGTTTGCTAGTTACCTCCTGCAGTTGTCAAGGCAACATGACTGTCTGGGTCCTGACGCTACCTTTTTACTAGAATAGAATAGAATAAAAATGTATTGTCCATCCAGGATATACATTATACAAAGATTTTTCTTTGGCATCACCTTCCATTAAAATAATCACATACACATACATTCTCACATCATACACATTTAAACTAGTCAGTCCATCATGTAGCAAACACTAAAAACATAGAGGACGTTGCAAACACTAACAACATAGAGGACATTAATACATTCACTCACAAACGACCAATGTCCCAACTGCATTAGATAGATACAGTTAAAGTCGGAAGTTTACATACACTTAGGTTGGAGTCATTAAAACTAGTTTTTCAACCACTCCACAAATGTCTTGTTAACAAACAATAGTTTTGACAAGTCGGTTAGGACATCTACTTTGTGCATGACACAAGTAATTTTTCCAACAATTGTTTACAGACAGATTATTTCATGTATAATTCACTGTATCACAATTCCAGTGGGTCAGAAGTTTACATACACTAAGTTTAAACAGCTTGGAAAATTCCAGAAAATTATGTCATGGCTTTAGAAGTGTCTGATAGGCTAATTTACATAATTTGAGTCAATTGGAGGTGTACCTGTGGATGTATTTCAGGGCTTACCTTCAAACTCAGTGCCTCTTTGCTTGACATCATGGTAAAATCAAAATAAATTGACCAAGGCATCAGAAAAACAAATGTAGACCTCCACAAGTCTGGTTCATCCTTGGGAGCAATTTCCAAACACCTGAAGGTACCACGTTCATCTGTACAAACAATAGTACACAAGTATTAACACCATGGGACCACGCAGCCGTCATACCACTCAGGAAGGAGTTGCGTTCTGTCTCCTAGAGATAAACGTATTTTGGTGTGAAAAGTGCAAATCAATCCCAGAACATCAGCAAAGGACCTTGTGAAGATGCTGGAGGAAACAGGTACAAAAGTATTTATATCCACAGTAAAACGAGTCCTATATCGACATAACCTGAAAGGCCGCTCAGCAAGGAAGAAGCCACTGCTCCAAAACCGCCATAAAAAAATCCAGACTACGGTTTGCAACTGTACATGGGGACAAAGATCGTACTTTTCTGAGAAATGTCTTCTGGTCTGATGAAACAAAAATAGAACTGTTTGGCCATAATGACCATCGTTATGTTTGGCGGAAAAAGGGTGGAGGCTTGCAAGCCGAAGAACACCATCCCAACCGTGAAGCACAGGCGTGACAGCATCATGTTGTGGGGGTGCTTTGCTGCAGGAGGGACTGGTGCACTTCACAATATACAATATACATGAGGAAGGAAAATTATATGGATATAGTGAAGCAACATCTCAAGACATCAGTCAGGAAGTTAAAGTTTGGTCGCAAATTTGTCTTCCAACTCGACAATGATGCCAAGTGTACTTCCAAATTTGTTGAAAAATGGCTTAAGGACCACAAAGTTAAGATATTGGAGCTGCCATCACAAAGCCCTGACCTCAATCCTATATGTGTGGGCAGAAAATGTGTGGGCAGAACTGAAAAAACTTGTGTGAGCAAGGACGCCTGCAAATCTGACTCAGTTACACCAGCTCTGTCAGGAGGAATGGGCCAAAATTCACCCAACTTATTGTGGGAGAAACGTTTGACCCAAGTTAAACAATTTAAAGGCAATGCTACAAAATACTAATTGAGTGTATGTAAACTTCTGACCCACTGGGAATGTGAGTCAAAAGCTGAAATAAATAATTCTTTCTACTCTTATTCTGACATTTCACATTCTTAAAATAAAGTGGCGATCCTAACTGACTTAAGACAGGGAATTTGTACAAGGATTAAATGTCAGGAATTGTGAAAAACTGAGTTTAAATGTATTTTGCTAAGTTGTATGTAAACTTCCGACTTCAACTGAATATTGAACACCGTCTTAACGGAGTGTGTGCACAATTTCTTAATACATAATATCAGGAGTAATACAGCCATGGAAACTACCATATTTAAATGTGGAGGGGTCAGTCACATTAATTTGCACTACTTTGGAGATCGATTTGCTCTAAAGTTGGCAGGTAGTGCTGCCATTATTTAGCTTAGCTACTTCCGTTTCATTCCAGACGGTTTTATTCAGACGGGTCACATTTAACCCCCATACCCATGTACGCATGATGAAAAATTATAACCCTTGCTGATGAGGATCTTCTCCATGAACACTCCTGTGGTTTGGTTAAACCACCACACATACCCTGACTCATTCAGTCTAATAGCCTACTCCTCTAGTTTCCAACCTTCACCAAAAACATCCTTTCCAAAAGTGACGTTTACGAACGACCATAGAGGAAAAGGCGATGCGTGTCACGCCCTGGCCATAGAGAGGTTTTTATTCTCTGTTTTGGTTAGGCCAGGGTGTGACTAGGGTGGGCATTCTATGTTCATTTTCTATGTTTTTTTGGGATGTCTTTGTTGTTTGGCCGGGTGTGGTCGTCAATCAGAGGCAGCTGTCTATCGTTGTCTCTGAGAACAATAGCCTTTTCCCACCTGAGTTTTGTGGGTAGTTAATTCCTGTTTTGTGTTTTGCACCTGACGGAGCTGTTTCGGTTGTTCTTTTGTTACTTGTTGTATTTAGTGTTCAGTTTAATAAATTAACATGAACACGTACCACGCTGCGCTTTGGTCCTCACATTCTTCCACCAACGGCCCTTACAATGAGAGAGTGTCTACTCCACCCAAAATCTGTCTGCATGAAAATAAGCATTAAGCAGACCAAGAAGTTTATTTTATTGGGGACAATAAGATAAAACTTAATTGCTATTTTGATGCGTAAGGCTTATTTTATCAAACATAAGTTTTATAATGCTTAGGTTTTATGAGTGTACTGATTTAGTTGTATGTACGGGATATCCAAGGTATACTGTACATCGTCCAACGAAATGCTTACTTGCAGGTTCCTTCACAATGCAACAACAAGAAATAATTAAAGAATGGCTGTAGAATAGTATAATACATTTTAGCATAGGTATAATACAGGAAGGCACAATTTATAGTCCAGTCTTTACACTTGTATTGGGGATGGGTGGCAAGTATGTAAATTGAGCAGTATAGAAGTCTGGTGGCAGCAGTGGTGGACAAAGTACTCAATTATCATACTTGAGTAAAAGTAAAGATACCATAATAGAAAATGACTCAAGTGAAAGTCATCCAATAAAATACTACTTGAGTAGAAGTCTAAAAGTTTGGTTTTAAAGACTTAAGTATTAAAAGTATAAATAGTTTCAAAATCCTTTAGATGAAGCAAACCAGACGGCTCAATTTTCATATTTATTTTAATAATGTATGGTTAGGCAGGGTTAGCCATTTAGACATGATGTTTAATGAGTCCGCCAGATCCGAGGCAGTAGGGATGACCAGGGTCAAGTGTTCTGTTAAGTGCATGAATTGGACCATTTTCCTGTGATGTTAAGCATTTTTATTTAATTTAACTAGGCAAGTCAGTTAAGAACAAATTCTTATTTACAATGATGGCCTACCCCGGCCAAACCTTAACCTGGACGAGGCTGGGCTAATTGTGCCCCGCGCTAAGGGACTCCCAATCACGGCCGGTTGTGATACAGCCTGGAATCGAACGAGGGTCTGTAGTGGCGCCTCTAGCACTGAGATGAAAGGAATACTTTTGGTGTCAGGGAAAATGTATGGAGTAAAAAGTACAATATTTTCTTAACGAATGTAGTTCAGTAAAAGTCAAAAATATAAATAGTAAAGTTAAGTACAGATACCCCCAAAAACTACTTAAGTACTTTTACTTAAGTTTTGTACACTACTGGGTAGCAGCAGTTGTGATGTGTGTGCAGCATGAATGTATGTCTGTGTGGGTGGGTGTGTGCATGATTGAGTGCATGTGCGCTAAGGTACGGAGAATCAGAGCAGGTGGTCAGTCCAGTTTAAGTGTTCAGCAGTCTGATGGCTTGTATAGACTGTTGTTTTCAGACCTCATGCTCCGATACTGTCTGCCCAAAGGTAAGGGAAAGAACAGCTCGTGTGCGGGGTCCTTGATGATGCTGTGTGCCTCCCTCAGGCACTGCTTCGAGTAGATGTACTGGATTGGTGGGAGTGTGGTCCCAGTGATGTACCTATGGCCGTGTGAATAGCGATGTAAATGGCATCTTCCGTGGATCTGTTGGAGCAGTAGGTAAATTGGAGTGGGACCAGTGTGCCTGGCATGCTGGCCTTGATGTGTGCCATGACCGGCCTTTTGAAGCACTTCATAATGACCAAGGTGAGCGCGTCGGGCCGATAGACAAGTTTTGTTGAAATTTAAATTAGGCCTGCGATCTATAAGATTTGTTTGTTCACGTTCCCTGTATTTTTCAAAAAATTGCCTTACTTTTGAGGCTGGTGGGAGAACCTATATTTATTTTACTAGGCAAGTCAGTTAAGAACAACTTCTTATTTTCAATGACAGCCTAGGAACAGTGGGTTAACTGCCTGTTCAGGGGTAGAAGGACAGATTTGTACCTTGTTAGCTTGGGGATTTGAACTTGCAACCTTTCGGTTACTAGTCCAACGCTCTAACCACTAGGCTACCCTGGACAGGCGCATTATGATGGATGGAATGGGATTAATGGAACAAAGTCAAACGTGGTTTCCATATGTTTGATGCGTTTGATACCATTTCCTTTATTCTATTACAGCCTTAACAATGAGCCCATCCTCCAATAGCTCCTCCCACCAGCCTCCTCTGCCTTATATGTAACATAGCTGAAGTCTCACATGACCATCCTTCCAAATCCCGTCTAGCTACTGTAGATTTAATACAATGAAGTCCATTTAAAATTGAGGGCGAGATCCTTCATTTGTATTAATTACATATGCCATGTCTGTCTGTGTTTTACAACTGAATCTGTTGTGAATATATTTCATGACAGGTCTTAAGAGGTTCATTGTTGGCGGGTCATTCTCAAATTAGACCTCATGGGCTATAGTCAAACGTGCAATGTAGGATAGAATAAAAAATATACATACAGATCAATAAAGACAATTTGAAGCAACATAAAAAGCTTTATTTGCACAAAGGACCAGTCATCCAGGCTACATCATATTCTTGCCACTCAAATGGTGTCTGGTATATTCCACTATAGATCCTCAAGTCAGCTGAAGCTTGGCTAAATATATGTCAATGTTGCTTACCATGTTTACTGTGCTCATTGCTGTTAGCAGGTAGAGAAAATACATCATGACTGCCATTTCACAGTTGTCATGAACCATAATATTTTGAATTTGGGAGGGGAACATTTATGTACATTATTCTCCATTGGCACTCATGCACTGTGGTAATTGGCTCCAGGTGAGATCTGAGAGAAAGTTAGTTGTCACTTCCACACAGGGCCAGTAGGATCTTCTCATAGTCTCCCTTGGTGTCATCCTAAGGAGGTAAGAGACAGAGCACAGAGTTACTCTGCAAAATGTAAAGGTCAATCATGTTTAGACATGTCACACCATTATAACATTTTAGTTACATTATTTTCAGATGCCATATTTCCCAAATGGTTTGTCTTTTGTCCAGATGCCGATTGGACCTAGTAATCAGAATGCCTTATACAATGTGATGCATTACTTAACTCGGAGGGGGTGGTGTCAGTTCCCCAGACCCCGATTAAGTCTAGTCCTGGATATAAAACATTCTCAATGGAGGATCTGTTTAATTAGATTTTTAGTCCAGGACTAGGCTTAATCTGGGAAAACAGTCCCTTGTCTTTTATTGCCACTAAAGGCAGTGGAGAGGTTTGCTCACCAGAATTTCCTGGGAGAGGGTTTTCCCAAACGTCTTCTTGTACTCCTGAATAATCCGGGCCAGGTCGACTTCAGACCTGCTCACCATGACCCGGGTCAGAATATTGGTCCTGGTTCCTTTACCCTGGGGTATGGCACAGACACAAACTGAAGATGTATAACCGGATAGTGGAAGCTCCTTAGCCTGAATCCAGATCGGTTTGTGCTGTCTTGTACAGTATGTGCATAACCAGTGTTCTTGTGTAGATTGTCACATCTTATAACAGGGTCATATTTATTAAGTAGAAAATGGACTGAAACAGGGAAGAACTACCAGGATTTGTCCAATAAGAAATGCACATTTTATTTTTTTAAATATCTTTGTTGTGTACCCTAATGATCAGGACCCAGGGCAACCTCATCTGGTACATAACATGTAACAATGTTTAACAGTTAACACACCTTCATTGCCAAGTTTAGCTTCTCAGCAAAGAAAACCGGCTTGCTTCCAGCACACTTCACTGAAAGACAGAAAAGAAAACAGTCAGGTGACAGCATCGACAAGAAGGGGCATTCTCCAAAGCTGTCTCGAGACAAATGTTATTTGTCACATGCTTTGTAAACAACAGGTGTAGACTAATGGTGAAATGCTTACTAACGGCCCTTCCCAATAACACAGAGAGAAATGTAATAAAAAAAACAGGAATAAATACATAATGAGTAACAATAACTTGGGTATATACACGGGGTACCAATACCAAGTCGATGTGCAGGGGTACTAGGTAGTCGAGGTAAATATGTACATATTAGGCAACGGGATAGGAAATAAACAGTAGCAGTGTAGGTGATGAGTCAAAAGAGTTAGTGCAAAAAGGGTCAATGCAGATAGTCCGGGTAACTATTTAGCAGTTTTATGGCTTGGGGTTAGAAGCTGTAGAGGCTCCTGTTGGTTCCAGACTTGGCGCATTGGTATCGCTTTCCATGTGGAAGCAGAGAGAACAGTCTATGACTTGGGTGTCTGAAGTCTTTGACAATTTGTAGGGCCTTCCTCTGACAACTCTTTGTAAAGAGGTCCTGGATGGCAGGGACCTCGGGCCCCAGTGATGTACTGGGACGTACGCACTACTCTTTGTAGCGCCTTGCGGTTGGATACCAAGCAGTTGCCACACCAAGTGGTGATGCAGCCAGTCAAGATATGGTGCAGCTTTAGAACTTCTTGAGGATCTGAGGGCCCATGCCAAATCTTTTCAGCCTCCCGAGGGGGAAGAGGTGTTGTCGTGCCTTCTTCACGATTGTGTTCATCTGTGTGGACCATTTGAATTCCTTAGTGATGTGGACACTGAGGAATTTAAGCTCTCAACCTGCCCCACTACAGCCCTGTTGATTTAGATGGGGGGCGTGCTCCGTCCTCCTGTTTCCTGTAGTCCACAGTCAGTTCCTTTGTCTTGCTGATGTTAAGGTAGAGGTTGTTGTTCTGGCACCATACTGCCAGGTCCCTGACCTCCTCCTTATAGGCTGTTTCTTCATGTAGGTTATCGGTCCTACCAATGTCGTAAAGTCTGCAAAGTTAATGATGGTGTTGGAGTCGTGTGCGGTCATGTAGTCGTGGGTGAACAGGGAGTACATGAGGGAACTATGCATGCCCCCACAATGAGGGTGTGTTGCTGCCTACCCTCTCCACCTGGAGGCGTCCGGTCCGGAAGTTCAAGATCCAGGGTACTGAGCTTAGTGATGAGCTTGGTGTTGAATGCTGAGCTATAGCTGCTGAACAGCATTCTTACATAGGTATTCCTCTTGTCCAGATGGGAGAGGACAGTGTGGAGAGCAGTAGAGATTGAGTCATCTGTGGATCTGTTGGGATGGTATGAGGATTGGAGTGGGTCTGGGGTGTCTGGGATGGTGGTGATGTGAGCCATGACCAGCCTTGCAAAGCATTTCATGGCTACAGATGCCGTTTAGACAGGTTACCTTGGTGTTCTTGGGCAGAGGGACTATGTTGGTCTGCTTGAAACATGTAGGCTTTATAGACTGGGTCAGGGAGAGGTTGAAAATGTCAGATAAGACACTTGCCAGCTGGTACTATGGTATTTTCTTAAATCAGACATAGTGCTCCATTGTCCTCACACAAAACAAAACGGCTATGAAATGATAAACAGGCATTTGCAATCAATAATTGGATAATATGAATATGCCTTGGGTAATGTGCCATCACATCTATTTATACAAAAAAGTGATGATTGTTTTAGTCTCGAGAGACTAATGTTATTTTGCTCAGTGTGGCCTTATTTGAATGAAGAAAATGGAGCCATGGTGTAATGTTACAGAACTAAGGACTAGTGAAGGGTGTGAGGCAGCAGAAGACATGGATTGAAGGTGATGCACAGATTATTTGAGGACATTGGAACATTTGTGCAACGTTACTAAGCTTGGTCCTGGCTGTGCTCTCTCACCTACGGCAGTCAGACAGTTCTCAATGTCTCCCTTCAGTTCCAGGTCAATAGCCTTTGCCACATCCACCTTACTGTACTTGGAGTACCTCTCAAACGCTGACAGAAAGAGAGAGTGGGAAAGGATTATGTACTTAAAATTATTATACAGTATCAACCATGTGTGTTTGTACATGCAGTGTATGAAAAAGGAAAAAGCCTCCACACACACATCTAGATTCTATTAGTATTTGTGGTGCGTTGACTAAAAGTAACATTCTATGATTAAAAATGAAGGTCCACACTCAGGTATTTGCAGTGAAAAAAATGTATGAAGTGTCTAAAATAAATTCTGGACAAATGTTGCTTCGTCCGACTTCATCAAAATGTGCAGTCTTCAAATTTAATATATGTCCTCGCAGTCCCCCAAAATATGTTCCTATCTATCACGTTTAGAATTTTTGATGCTCCCTGACTGTTATGCTTTTGTTTCAATGACTGTTAGTAAGCTGGACAGAGTGAAGGGACTATGAATGTAGGTCCATTATCATTGGTACACAGTTTCGATTTGGTTTTAGTCATTTAAAATGTTGACTAAATATATAAAATAACGCCCCCACCACCAAAGCACCCGCAGGCCGGATTGAATGTGCTCGTGGGCCGCATGTTTGACACCCCTGGTCTAACTGATGACAAAAACAAATCACACTATAGGGTTACGACATAATGAACAGGTGGTGAGACAATAAATAGTGTAAGCTTATTGGGCAATGTCTTCTTTACCAAATGTGTGTATACATGTGCAGTTTGTGTGTATATTCACTTTGGCGGAGCTGAGGAGCACTTCTGGTGGTCAGAATGTCAATGAAGACAGAGCAGTCTGTTCCCTTCCTCTTCTCTCCAGCCTCATACAGGGCCTATAGACAGATACAGTAGGCACGGGCATCACACACACAGGGTTCGCATTACACATCGACTCTTTGCGGTGCCCAACCTTGATTCTGACACACATTCACTCTTTTCCTCTCCCCCATACCCTGGCATCACTGTCAGCAAGTTCCTGGTTCACCATGGTGTCCTCATTCCTAGTAGCCTACAGTATGCGAGTGAGAGAGAGGGGGAGTGATGTTAATTGTGCCAAACTATGTATCTTTAAACATGTTTAAACAAACTGTAAATAAACACACCTTGCAGAGCGAGAGCAGAGCATTCCTGAAGTCTGCGCTTGTGTCAGATTTGATGTCATCCTCTAGCTCCTTTTTGTTTTCTAGCAAAGAAAATGCCATGATTATTGGTACGTTGTAAATATCACATACAGGACATTTACATAGACATATTTACATATTGCGGACACACCTCCCTTATAGACTTTCTTTATCTCTCTGATCTCCTTATTGGTCCTGGAGGCCAGAATCTCAACCAGAGTATCCTCATCTGTGTCCAATCCCTGAGAGAGAAGTCGAGAGGGGAGGGGTGTGAACAGTCAACAAGGACAAAAGGGTCAGGTCACATCAGTCGTAAAGCTAAGAAAAGTCCAGGATCGGATAACACAAACAGGAAGTGCAGGGCAGTGTTATTTATGCCCCAAACACAAAACATGGAGGGACTACCTGCACTTATTCAATAATGGCTCATTTTCAGGTCTACCGCTATACCAGACACCTCACACACACTGCACATCATGAAATCTAAAGTACAGTAGATACTCGTCAGCACCGTCTCCTCACACATAAAACAGTGCCACCAGTTGTAAAAGTCCCACCTTTTGCCTCTATTCTGAGTTATAGTGAGTGACTAGGTGCGTGCATGTTTACATTCATGGCCTGTTTGAGCTGTTGGGCGTCATATTGGGCTGGCGTCTTGAGCAGAGCCAGAACCACATCCTCCAGGTCTCCCTTTAGGGCTGACTTCAGGGCAGTCTCCAGAGGCTGCAGAGAGAGGGGTGACACACTCTTCCACAGTCATACACAAATGTGTGTGTGTTTGCACGTTTTGCATCATTCCATCGGCCCTAAAGTGCAAACTCCACCCACCCGCCGCCAGCCGCACATGCTAAACCAAACACAACTAGTGTGTTGGTAAGTGTGCATGTGTCACATCTTACCTTGCCTTTAGCCTTCTCATAGGTAGCTTTGATCTGCTGTCTCTGGGCGTTGCTCCTCCTCACCAGCACATCAATGATGGTGTTCTCATCCACACCTACATCACAAGATGGAGGGACTTGTTCAATAAGAAACACTGTTGCGTATGTTGCCTAATCCATGAGCCCTCATCTGTTTTTTTACTAATACGTGTGACCCCGGCCTTACGGTGAGGCAACCCTGACTACTCACCAGCAACAAACAATGAAAAAACTGACATGTTCACACGTGTTTTTTTTTACCAATACCAGGTTTAGTATCATGATACTTGATACCGAAGAGATACTCAATACCAAAACGATACTCAATACCACAGATAACCGCGTGGCTCAGTTGGAAGAGCATAGCAGTCGCTACGCCAGGGATGTGTGTTCTATTCCCACAGAAGACCTGAAAGGGGGAATAAAGTTTGAAAATGTATGCAATGTTGAATAATACATGGTAAAACTAAAATAACAGATAGAATATCTTCTGTAGGCAATGTCTTATTAAAGTAAATAACAGAAGAATATCTACAATGGTCTTTCTTTTTGATACACAGTGTTAATTTGCTCATCTAGGCCCATAATATTGGGTCAAATGACATTCGTGAGGCATATGATTCATTATAGCATAATCAATTAATGTATTAAACTAATAGTTTAGTTTAAAAATAGACATAAAAACACTGAAGCTCATTTCGAAAGCTTCTATATTGCAATAGTCTATTACACACCACAGAAATATAATGAATTTTACACAGCAAACTACGATTCCCAGAGTGCATTTCACTTCCCATGGTGCAATGCTCCACCCAGGGCTGCTGGCTGTAGTAGTCTAAATATCTTGCTGTCAAGTTATGAGTGCATTTCACATTACTTTTGGGTTGTAATCATATATTACAATGCTCACATGAATGCCATGCTGAATATATGTTCATGTTATTGTTACTCAAATTATTCCAATTTAGTTGCTAGTAGACTAACGTTACAATGTAAAAGTAATGTTTAATATAGTTTTTCTTAGTTGTTTCAGTAGGCTGGCCCTCATCTGCTTTATAAGCAAAGTCTTCCAATAGTTTGCTTCTGCAGACAATTTTGTCAACAGACTGCAGGCGTGGAGGTATGATGTTTCTGTTATAAGTAGCCATGCTGTCAGCATTTTCTCTTTCCCCCTTGTTTTCTTCTCAAAAGTGGCTCACACTGTGTCAGCTGCATGCGCAAGTAGCCTGGTTAGCTACTGCCCCCTTGAGAAGTTTCAGACAAATTACAAGATGGACAATCCGTATATAACGTGAGACACATTTGACAGTACTGAAACAAACATTCTAGTACCAAACTAGGATCGAAAAAGTCCCGAAGTGTTGGTATAATGTCCAACACTACACACATGCTCAATTGAAGAATTGAAGGAATGATGGATGGTGCTAAATACAAGGAAATTCTTGAGGGAAACCTGTTTCAGTCTTCATGAGATTTGAGACTGGGGCGGAGGTTCACCTTCCCGCATGACAATGACACAAAGCATACTGCTAAAGCAACACTTGAGTGGTTTAAGGGGAAACATTTAAATGTCTTGATATGGCCTAGTCAAAGCCCAGACCTCAATCCAATTGAGAATCTGTGGTATGACTTAAAGATTGCTGTACACCAGCGGAACCCATCCAAAATGAAGGAGGTGGAGCAGTTTTGCCTTGAAGAATGGGCCTAAATCCCAGTGGCTAGAAGTGCCAAGCTTATAGAGACATACCTCAAGAGACTTGCAGCTGTAATTGCTGCAAAAGGTGTCTCTACAAATTATTGACTTTGGGGGGTGAATAGTTTTTTTTTGTTGTCTTGTTATTTTCACAATAAAAAATATTTTGCATCCTCAAAGTGGTAGGCATGTTGTGTAAATCAAATGACACAAACCCCCCCAAAATCAATTTTAATTCCAGGTTGTAAGGCAACAAAATAGCAAAAATGCCAAGTGGGGTGAATACTTTCGCAAGCCACTGTAGTACGCAACCCAGACTTGCCAAAAGCCATGAGTGATGTCATCTTTCATGTAGGAATCAGGTCCTTTTCAAACCTGTTTCATCAGAACACAACTATACTGAAATCCTTTCTCTGCAGTGGCTCTGCAGTGAATTCAATGTGACAAGATCAATTGCATATTCAAATTAGACACGTCATTTCCTCATTCACTTCCAAGGGGAGGTTTATAGCTCAGCTCAATGAAGTTGAGATCCTTCTTGCAACAGCACAGTCCATCAAAGGCTAAATCTCCCATATCTATAGGCTCTTATCTGAGAATGTGGGCTCCTCCTTTAATCCTTTGAAAATAATCTGGGAAAGGACCTTTGTCTGACTAACAGTGATGAATTATGGGTGGATGTTTGCGACAGGGTATACTGCTCCTCTCTAACATGAAAATTAAAGAATTGAATTAAACATTTTTGTACATATTATATTATACTCCAGTGAGACTCCATAGAATGAATACTTTAAAATACTTTCAATTTAAGAAAAAAAGTTTCCTGGTACGGGGACCTCCTGTCTACTTTCACCCGTAGCTATGTATCACACACATGTACTTTGTTGAGTACATGCGTGTGTGTGTATGTCAATCTCACCCTTGGCCTTGATGGCCTTATCCAAGATGAGTACATCCCTATCGACATTGAAATCTGGGTCAGGAGTCACAGTCCCCTGACTGGGTAAGGTCTGTGGAAGAGACAGAGAGAGAGAGAACACTCCTCCCTCCCCGTCCTGTCTATCCGGCTACGAATGTACAAACACCGCCTGGTAAGTTTTTACACACATTTAAATGTTTTTTTTACATTTTGTATTTAACCTTTATTTAACTAGGCAAGTCAGTTAAGAACAAATTCTTATTTACGATGACGGCCTACACCAGACAAACCCGGACGTCGCTGGGCCAATTGTGCCCTGCCCTATGGGACTCCCAATCACGGCCATTTCTGATACAGCCTGGATTCTAACAAGGGTGTCTGTAGTGACGCCTCTAGCACTGAGATGCAGTGCCTTAGACCTCTGCACTACTCGGGAGCCCATGAAATACCACAAGAAGGGAAAAAAGAGCAGATTTGAGGCGTTCCCTCTAGAAAGTGGAACAGAACCCTACCGAGTCATCGGGCTGGCCCAGATAGAAGAGCTGCTTGAAGAAGTCTGCGATGAAGGACATGGTGGCACGGGTCTGAAGAGAAAGGACAAGGGGGATACAATAATAACCACAGTATTAATAACATCCTTTGTATTGAACACCAAGGTCTTTTGCATTTCTGAGTGTTAAATGGAGGGATGAAAGGCTCTTTCTTTGTTTCCAGAATATGCTACAGTACAAGACCAGGGCACCATATTTGGTCAAATTACATTTTAGTAGACTCACCCCCAACACAACCTCATTCAATGTGGTTCAAACATTTTGTTATTTTCCTATGACTGCCACTTACACAGGATAATCATCATTACATAGAGTAAAATTAAACATGTCTAGAACAAGGGGAAATAATTCCTGTTTATGATGCTGCACAGATTATTTAGTTATTTATTTAACTTAAACCGTTTCATCACTTTTGCTCAGTTAGTTCACAATGGTTCTCAAGGCATGACAGGATCAGCTACATAAAATAATTCATCAAAATAATAATGAAATGTCACTACTACGCCCAGTCACACACACGCTAAAGTTCCTTGGTAACTGGGCTGTATTTAGAATGTAGGCTATTCATACAGTGGGAAGTTTAGTTTCCCAGTTTAACAAGGTTCAAACTCCCGAAAAATAGAGAAATTAACAAATGACTGTTACCTAGGTTCGCCGGTGCTCAATTTCCAGGAGTAGGTTCAATGAAGGGACTGGGAAACTTCTTCAGACTGAGTTTGCAGGGGCATTGTGAAGTTGCTGTCATGTATTGTCATGTTGTGTCTTGTTCCTGTTCTTTCTCTTCACCCTGTCTCCCTCTGCTGGTCGTATTGGGTTGCCTTCTCTTCCCCTCCTTCCCCCAGCTGTTCCTTGTCTTCTCTAACTACCTCGTTCACCCTTTTCCCACCTGTTCCCTTTTTCCCTCTGATTGGGTCTCTATTTCTCTCTCTGTTCCTGCTTCTGTCTTTGTCAGATTCTCGTTTGAGTTTCTCATGCCAGAACCAAACTATCGTCTTGTTTGCTTCAACCTTGTCCTGTCCTGTCGGAATCTGCCTGTTCATCTGAGGCTACGTGTGATCAGGTACCTCTGTCCTCTACAACCCAGCTAATCCCCTCTGCTGCTAGAAGAGGACTCTAACCCAGCTATTCTCCTCTGCTGCTAGAAGGGGAACTCTTCTGTGATATTCAGAAGGACTTTATGTTTCATTTGTCGCCCTCTCTGCGGGTTGTTTATTTTGCCTTCATATCCATTTGAAGAGGATCTATGTCTTACCTGTGTTTCGACATTAAAGAACTCTGTTTTTGTTAAACCGCTTTTGGGTCCTCAATCACGTGCATGACAGAAGAATCTGACCAAGAATGGACCCAGCGACATCGGATCCTCTCCACTCAGCCGTCGAGATCCAGGGAGCGATGCTAGGCAGACACGAGCAGGAATTGTCTGCTGCTCAACATACCGTTGAGACCCTGGCCGCCCAAGTCTCCAACCTCACAGAACAGATTCACCATCTCTGCCTCGATCCACCGGCCACTTCCAGGGCTTTCGAATCTACGGAGCCCAGAATCAATAACCCGCCGTGTTACTCTGGGGAGCCCACTGAATGCCGCTCGTTCCTCACCCAGTGTGATATTGTGTTTTCTCTCCAGCCCAACACTTACTCCAGGAGCACAGCTCGTATCGCCTACGTCATATCTCTCCTTACTGGACGGGCTCGTGAGTGGGGCACGGCAATCTGGGAGGCAAGGGCTGAGTGTACTAACCAGTATCAGGACTTTAAGGAGGAGATGATACGGGTTTTTGATCGTTCTGTTTTTGGGGAGGAAGCTTCCAGGGCCCTGTCTTCCCTATGTCAAGGTAATCGATCCATAACAGACTACTCTATTGAGTTTCGCACTCTTGCTGCCTCCAGTGACTGGAACGAGCCGGCTTTGCTCGCTCGTTTTCTGGAGGGTCTCCGCGCGGAGGTAAAGGATGAGATTCTCTCCCGGGAGGTTCCTTCCAGCGTGGATTCCTTGATTGAACTCGCTATTCGCATAGAGCGACGGGTTGATCTTCGTCACCGAGCTCGTGGAAAGGAGCTTGCATTCTCCGTTGCCCCCCTCTCCGCATCACTACCATCTTCCTCTGCCGGCTCGGGTGCTGAGCCTATGCAGCTGGGAGGTATCCGCATCTCGACTAAGGAGAGGGAACGGAGAATCACCAACCGCCTCTCTCTATTGCGGTTCTGCTGGTCATTTTGTCACTTCATGTCCAGTAAAAGCCAGAGCTCATCAGTAAGCGGAGGGCTACTGGTGAGCGCTACTACTCCTGTCTCTCCTTCAAGATCCTGCACTACCTTGTCGGTCCATCTACGCTGGACCGGTTCGTCAGCTTCCTGCAGTGCCTTGATAGACTCTGGGGCGGAGGGCTGTTTTATGGACGAGACCTGGGCTCGGGAACATGACATTCCTCTCAGACAGTTAAGGGAGCCCACGGCCTTGTTCGCTTTGGATGGTAGTCCTCTCCCCAGGATTCAGCGTGAGACGCTACCTTTAACCCTCACTGTCTCTGGTAATCATAGCGAAACCCTTTCTTTTTAAATTTTTCGTTCACCTTTTACACCTGTTGTTTTGGGCCATCCCTGGCTAGTTTGTCATAATCCTTCTATTAATTGGTCTAGTAATTCTATCCTCTCCTGGAACGTCTCTTGTCATGTGAAATGTTTAATGTCTGCTATCCCTCCTGTCGTTTCGGACAGGGGTCCGCAATTCACGTCTCAATTTTGGAGGGAGTTTTGCCGTTTGATTGGGGCTTCCGTCAGTCTCTCTTCCGGCTTTCACCCCCAGTCTAACGGTCAAGCAGAACGGGCCAATCAGACTATTGGTCGCATCTTACGCAGTCTTTCTTTTCGTAACCCTGCGTCTTGGTCAGAACAGCTCCCCTGGGCAGAATACGCCCACAACTCGCTTCCTTCGTCTGCGACCGGGCTATCTCCTTTTCAGAGTAGCCTCGGGTACCAGCCTCCGCTGTTCTCGTCTCAGTTCGCAGAGTCCAGCGTCCCCTCCGCTCAGGCTTTTGTCCAACGTTGCGAGCGCACCTGGAAGAGGGTCAGGTCTGCACTTTGCCGTTATAGGGCGCAGACTGTGAGAGCCGCTAATAAGCGTAGAACTAAGAGTCCTAGATATTGTCGCGGTCAGAGAGTTTGGCTCTCCACTCAGAACCTTCCCTTTAAGACAGCTTCTCGCAAGTTGACCCCGCGGTTCATTGGTCCGTTCCGTATTTCTCAGATCATTAATCCTGTCGCAGTGCGACTTCTTCTTCCGCGATATCTTCGTCGCGTCCACCCGGTCTTCCATGTCTCCTGTGTTAAGCCCGTTCTTCGCGCCCCCGCTCGTCTCCCCCCCCCCCCCCCATCCTTGTCGAGGGCGCACCTATCTACAGGGTCCGTAAGATTTTGGACATGCGTCCTCGGGGCCGTGGTCATCAGTACCTAGTGGATTGGGAGGGGTACGGTCCTGAGGAAAGGAGTTGGGTTCCCTCTCGGGACGTGCTGGACCGTTCGCTGATCGATGATTTCCTCCGTTGCCGCCAGGTTTCCTCCTCGAGTGCGCCAGGAGGCGCTCGGTGAGTGGGGGGGTACTGTCATGTATTGTCATGTTGTGTCTTGTTCCTGTTCTTTCTCTTCACCCTGTCTCCCTCTGCTGGTCGTATTGGGTTGCCTTCTCTTCCCCTCCTTCCCCCAGCTGTTCCTTGTCTTCTCTAACTACCTCGTTCACCCTTTTCCCACCTGTTCCCTTTTTCCCTCTGATTGGGTCTCTATTTCTCTCTCTGTTCCTGCTTCTGTCTTTGTCAGATTCTCGTTTGAGTTTCTCATGCCAGAACCAAACTATCGTCTTGTTTGCTTCAACCTTGTCCTGTCCTGTCGGAATCTGCCTGTTCATCTGAGGCTACGTGTGATCAGGTACCTCTGTCCTCTACAACCCAGCTAATCCCCTCTGCTGCTAGAAGAGGACTCTAACCCAGCTATTCTCCTCTGCTGCTAGAAGGGGAACTCTTCTGTGATATTCAGAAGGACTTTATGTTTCATTTGTCGCCCTCTCTGCGGGTTGTTTATTTTGCCTTCATATCCATTTGAAGAGGATCTATGTCTTACCTGTGTTTCGACATTAAAGAACTCTGTTTTTGTTAAACCGCTTTTGGGTCCTCAATCACGTGCATGACAGTTGCGCTCATGTATTATATAGCTACACAATAAATCCCACCTAGAAACCGTGCATCCCACACTTGCTCTATGCTACCATTTGATTGGCACTTGCCATTTGATTGGCACCCAGGGTGGTGAAAGTGTATGGTGATCTTGATGCTCGTTTCTAATAAATATCAAGGGTCTTATTCTGGTGACATGATGATCGATGCTTGACTGCCATTTGACAAATACAAATATTCTCGCTCTTATCAATAATAGTCTCATGTAGACTAGCCTACAGGCACAGCCTACCCCGTATGCAGCACACAGAACGCACTGCAACTGCCTCTGCAATGCAATGCTATAAAAGCCAATCCCTTACAAAAAGCAGTGTTGAAACTGCAGAAAAGTGCAGTAACTGCAATCGACTGTGAAATGTTGGAAACATGAATTGCAGGTTAACTGCAGCGTACTGCAGTTGAGCTGCAGTTATACTGCACTGTCACTGCAGTAACACTGAAAAAAGGTTTTGAAAAGTATTCCGACCCTTTCACTTTTTCAACATTTTGTTACCTTACAGCCTTATTCTAACATGGATTAAATTGTTTTTCCCCCAAATAATTCTACTAACAAAACACTATAGTGACAAAGCAAAAACAGGTTTTTAGACATTTTAGTAAATGTATAAAAAAAAGAAGAAATATCACATTTACATGAATTAGTATTCAGTACTTTGTTGAAGCACCTTTGGCAGCGTTTACAGCCTCGAGTCTTCTTTGGTATGACACTACAAGCTTGGCACACCTGTATTTGGGGATTTTCTCCCATTTTTCTCTGCAGATCCCCTCAAGCTCTGTCAGGTTGGATGGGGAGTGTCGCTGCATAGCTATTTTCAGGTGGTGCCAGGTCTACTTCAGACGTTTAAATAAAGTTCCTGTGTGTTAACTCTTGTGGGGGGGGGGGGGGGATGTCAGTTGGTCATAAAACCAGTAAAATAGGTAGAGCCAGGTCACTCTCTTTCAGAAATGTAGCCATTGTTACTTGAAGAATATAACCTGGAAATACTTCATGAGCTTAGTTCAACTGTCTTGCCTTTCAACAAACCCTGTAAAGCTTTAGAACGTGGTTAAACTATCATTTTCATTTCATGGATGGTCAGGTCTTGCATTCATAGCTCTGTCTATGAATTTGAAAGTGGATACATTTATCCAGCCCCATCCTTCAGCTGTTTCCCAAAGAAGTGGTGGGGTGCCAGTTTTATTGTTGTTTGAATCACAGATTCAAATCTTTTTAGACTGCCCCTTTAAAGGAAAGAGATATTTTCAAAAAATGTCTGTCATTGGACAGAATATGGGGCACACCTCCCCATGCCCATAAGCAAAAACTCAATTAACATTTTGTTATTACTGCATCCTCACTTTTGTAACTGCAGTAGCCTAGTGCAGGGCCACCACGCCCCACCGAACAACGCATGCAAGCACCCACATATAAAGGGGGTTCTACAGTAACTAGTCATAAGTATAGTGATGATCCTTCTTGTAATTTGTAGTTGTTTGGATCCTTGGTGAGGAGTGTTGTGGAAATTCTACACATTAAAGGGAAAGCAAGAGAGACTGCAAGTTTCCTCAAACAACAAAGTTCTTTATTAGTAAGATTTGCGAAAATGGAGCTGGTTAGCGGAGACCCAAAATGTTGCACAGCTAAGAGCCCCTGAACGAACACATTCAGACTCTGTCATTTATAGCCATCCTCAGTGTCATTCTTTGCCAGATAACCTACAGCTGGCAAAGATAAATATGTCCTTATATGGTCACTTATGTTAGATTTTCGCTAAGCATGTCATAGTCATCTCATACCTTGAGAAAACAGGAACCGTAT
Source organism: Oncorhynchus mykiss (assembly GCF_057628025.1). Taxonomy (NCBI): domain Eukaryota; kingdom Metazoa; phylum Chordata; class Actinopteri; order Salmoniformes; family Salmonidae; genus Oncorhynchus; species Oncorhynchus mykiss. The sequence continues at coordinate 49,974,139 of NC_143032.1, forward strand.
CCCAGATAGGAACACTTGAAACGGGTCAGACAAGTCTGCAGAAACCAGTCGTTCCCTGCTATCTCACAGCTAAGATTAACAACAGAATCAGATTTATTCTCATATAAATCTTTAAGCATGCAATGTCAAAGTAGTTGAGTATGCACAACATTTCTCCCATAGGAGGTACGTTAATATCGTAATAGACTAGAATAACTTTCTTTTTCCACGCAAGGGAATTTCTTTTTGGAGATAGTGAGGTCATGAGGGAGGATTCAAGGTTGGACCCTGACTGATGTTCACAAGATGGCGCTGACAGAGATGGTCTCCTCTCTTCAGGTCCTTAGGAAATATGCAGTTATTTGTTTTTTTCTGTATTATTTCTTACATGTTAGCACAGGATATCTCAAGTGTTATTACATACAGCCGGGAAGAACTATTGGATATAAAAGCGATGACAACTTACCAACATTACGACCAGGAATACGTCTTTCCCGAAGCGGATCCTTTGTTCGGACCTCCACCCTGGACATGGGATCTTATCCCAGAGGCCGACCCAAAACAACACAGTCGCCACAGGAGAGACAGACAGAGCGGCCTACTGGTCAGACTCAGAAGGCGAGCACACCATCCACATATAGCATATCACTCTCCAATGTCCGATCTCTAGATAACAAGGTGGACGAAATCAGAGCTTGAGTTGCCTTCCAGAGAGACATCAGAGATTGCAACATTCTCTGTTTCACGGTAACATGGCTCACTTGGGATACGTTGTCAAAGTCGGTACAGCCACCCGGTTTCTTCATGCATCGCGCCAACAGAAACAAACATCTCTCTCGTAAGAAGAAGGGCGGGGGTGTATGCCTTATGATTAACGACTCATGGTGTAATCACAACAACATACAGGAACTTAAGTCGTTTTGTTCACCTGACCTAGATACCGACTGCAATATCTTCCAAGAGAATTCTCTTCGATTATAGTCACAGCCGTGTATATCCCCCCAAGCAGATACCTCGTCAGCCCTGAAAGAGCTTCACTGGACTCTATGTAAACTGGAAACCATACATCCTGAGGCTGCATTTTTTGTTTGTCAGGGATTTTAACAGAGCTAATCTGAGAACGAGACTTCCTAAATTCTATCAGTATATCGAATGCGTGACACGGGCTGCTAGCATTCCGGATCATTGCTACTCTAACTTCCGCGATGCATACAAAGCCCTCCCCCGCCCTGCCTTCGGCAAATCTGACCATGACTCCATTTTGTTGCTCCCAGCCTATAGACAGAAACTAAAACAGGAAACGCCCATGCTAAGATTTGTCCAACACTGGTCGACCAATCGGATTCCACGCTTCAGTATTGTTTCAATCACATGGACTGGGATATGTTCCGGATAGCCTCAGACAACAACATTGATGTATACGCTGACTCGGTGAGCGAGTTTATTAGCAAGTGCATCGGAGATGTCGTACCCACTGTGACTATTAAAACATTATCTAACCAGAAACCATGGATTGATGGCAGCATTCACACAAAACTGAAAGCGTGAACCACCGCTTTCAATCATGGCAAGGTGACTGGAAACATGACCAAATACAAACAGTGCAGCTATTCCCTCCGCAAGGCAATCAAACAAGCAAAGCATCAGTATAGAGACAAAGTAGAGTCGCAATTCAACGGCTCAAACACGAGACGTTTGTGGCATTGTCTACAGTCAATCACGGATTACAAAATGAAAACCAGCTCCGTCGCGCACATCGACGTCTTGCTCCCAGACAAATTAAACAACTTCTTTGCTCGCTTTGACGACAATACAGTGCCATTGACATGGCCCGGTACCAAAGCCTGTGGGCTCTCCTTCTCTGTGGCCAATGTGAGTAAAACATTTAAACGTGTTAACCCTCGCAGGGCTGCCGGCCCAGACGGCATCCCTAGCCGCGTCCTCAGAGCATGCTCAGACCAGCTGGCTGGTATGTTTACGGATATATTCAATAAATCCCTATCCAAGTCTGTTGTCCCCACATGCTTCAAGATGGCCACCATTGTTCCTGTTCCCAAGAAAGCTAAGGTAACTGAACTAAATGACTATCGCCCCATTGCACTCACTTCTATCATCATGAAGTGCTTTGAGAGACTAGTCAAGGAGCAAATCACCTCCACCCTACCTGATACCCTAGACCCATTCCAATTTGCTTAATGCCCCAATAGGCAAACTACCTGCCCTCCAGGACACCTACAACCCCCGATGTCACAGGAAGGCCAAAAATATATTTTTTCATTTTATTTACCTTTATTCAACTAGGCAAGTCAGTTAAGAACAAATTCTTACTTTCCATTTTTATTTTCAATGACGGATACAGCTCAGCCTTTTCTCTGTTTACTCTTTTATAACACCCGCAAGTAGCACGCACTCCAGCAGGAATATCTAACTGGTCATCCCCAAAGCCAACACCTCCTTTGGCCGCCTTTCCTTCCAGTTCTCCGCTGCCAGTGACTGAAACGAATTGCAAAAATCGCTGAAGCTGGAGACTCATATTTCCCTCACCAACTTTAAACATCAGCTATCTGAGCAGCTAACCGATCGCTGCAGCTGTACATAGCATATCTGTAAATAGCACACCCAATCTACCTACCTCATCCCCATATTGTTTTTATTTACTTTTTTGCTCTTTTGCACACCAGTATTTCTACCTGCACATCACCATCTGCTCCTCTATCACTCCAGTTTTACTTTGCTACTATGGCCTATTTATTGCCTTACCTCCTCACGCCATTTGCACACACTGTATATCAACATTATTTTTTTCCTATTGTGTTATTGACTGTACGCTTGTTTATTCCATGTGTAATTCTGTGTTGTTGTTTGTATCGCACTGCTTTGCTTTATCTTGGCCAGGTCGCAGTTGTGAATGAGAACTTGTTCTCAACTAGCCTACCTGGTTAAATAAAGGTGAAATAAAACAAAAAAACAAAACAGCCTAGGAACTGTGGGTTAACCACCTTGTTCAGGTGCTGAACAACAGATTGTTGCCTTGTCAGCTCAGGGATTCAATCTTGCAACCTTTCAGTTACTATTCCAATGCTCTAACCACTAGGCTACCTATCATCAAGAAAAACAACCACCCGAGCCACTGCCTGTTCACCCCGCTATCATCCAGAAGGTGAGGTCAGTACAGGTGCATCAAAGCTGGGACCGAGAGACTGAAAAACAGATTATTTCTCAAGGCCATCAGACTGTTAAATGCCATCACTAACATAGAGATGCTGCTGCCAACATACAGACTCAAATCTCTGGCCACTTTAATAGATGTACTGAATAAAGGTATCACTAGTCACTTTAAATGTCCCCATTTTAATCATGTTTACATATCCTACATTACTCATCTCATATGTTTATACTGTTATACTGTACCATCTACTGCATCTTACCTATGCCGCATGGCCATCGCTCATCTATATATTTATATGTACATATTCTTATTCATACCTTTACATTTGTGTGTATAAGGTAGTTGTTGTGAATTTGTTAGATTACTTGTGAGATATTACTGCATTGTCGAAACTACAAGCACAAGCATTTCGCTACACTCACATTAACATCTGCTAAACATGTGTAAGTGACCAATACAACTCCGTAGACAGCAGGTGTAGATTAACAGGGAAAAACGTACTTCTGGGTTATTTTCCAATAATGCAGAGTTAAAGCTAAGACACACAAAAAAAATTGAAATAGTGAATAACGAATACAAATAACAAGTAAAAATAACATGGGCACACTCGTGTTGTCTTTATGAGGACATTACTTTTGTACTAAACCTTGTGCTAAATCTTACTTTTGTACTAAAATAGATATATTTTTCTCAATTTTATGGTATCCAATTGGTAGTAGTTACCGTCTTCTCTCATTGCTGCAACTCCCGTACAGACTCAGGAGACGCAAAGGTTTAGAGCCATGCATCCCCAGAAACACGACTGCTGCAACCACACTGCTTCTTGACACAACACACATCCAACCCGGAAGCCAGCAGCACCAATGTGTCAGAGGAAACATCGTACACCTGGCAACCTGGTCAGCATGCACTGCACCTGGCCCGCCACAGGAGTCACTAGTGCGTGAGGAGACAAGGATATCCCTGCCGGCCAAACCCTCCCTAACCCGGACGACACTGGGCCAAATGTGCGTCGCCCCATTGACCTCCCAGCTGCCACAGAGCCTGGGATCAAACGCAGAATCTCTGGTGGCACAGAGTGGCACGATGCAGTGCCTTAGACCACTGCGCCGCCCGGGAGGCCAAATAGCCATCTTTAAACCTGGGCATTGGGCTTGAGTTATCTTCTTTAACAAACTCATATAATATAGAAAAGTTTGTGCTCCTTAACAAGAGGCCTGTCCTGTTTTGTGTGTGTAGAATGACCCCATGATGTCTGGGCACTCAGCCAAGAATATGACAGAAACTGACTGGTTCCTCTTGATCCTAGACAGGGCAAAGTGTTATATTCTGCACACCAGAGATAGAGCTATTGTTCTGTTTTGGAGCCTTTTTCTGGGTGAAAGGTTCATGTTTTTATGTGTGTATGCGACCAGTACGACCATACATCATATGGGCTGACAGTCAGAGGCGTTTGCTTGCCCAACTTGGGGGAACTGTGGAGCTACGGTTAGAGGAAGTATGTCTGGTTCCTGTCATTCAGGCCCCTGTCGTCCTCACTCAGTTGCGACAGACTCACACACACACACACACAGACACATACATTGGGTCAAGTGTTTTGCAGATGCTTGCATGGGGTAGCTTGACTATATAAATGTTCCTGTACGTTCTGTACAGGAGGCTCTCACTCTATCTCACCTGCGGGAGTGGGGCGACACGCCTCCTTCTTATAATACTTTTTTTTTTTAAATGACACTTTGATTGATTATTGATTTTGCCTCTCCTCATTATTAGTTAATGGTAGAATTTCCACCACACGTTCAACATGGGCAATAGTTAGCAAACGTTGGCTAATGTTAGCTAACATTTTTCCATTTGTTTTATGTTTGCCGCAGATAGAAGATAGTGTGGGGTGAACGTACGTGTCTGTTTCGGGTCTAAACTGCCGCAAAAAATAATAAAGTGGGCATGTAGACTTTCTACTATATTTATGTTAGTAGTTGCTATTCAAACGGCTATTAAGGTGACCCCGGTCAGTTTTCTGTGGGTTAAGCATGTGGAGTAAAGAGTAGGATTCTTTGTTTTCACATGCAAAAGTGGTTGATTTTGATACAAACGCTTTATCTGTCTTCCCAATGAAAACTAGTTTAAAAATTCTAACATATTCATGTATGATGCATCATTGTTCACACTATGACCACCTGGTGCAGATTACTGTTCGATTTGAGCAGGGTGCGCATCCCACTGGCTTCACCCGGTCATGTGACGGGCCATAGCCCAGTGCAACGCAGGGCAGCTTAATCAAATCCCCTGTTTGGCTGTCCATCATCCATGACTCTAGCCGGCAACCTTCAGACACCGCCCACTGATCTACTCCAGCCTACTGAGTAACAAGAATGCATCAGAGATAAAGTGAAATAACTTTCACTGGCAGTTAAAATATCAAAGAGGATAAGACTAAGATTGCAGAGGCAGCCAGGCTGATGATGGCCAAACGCCACGCCCCTCAGTTGTGACCTCTTTAACTGTAACTCGCCCGGCCCCTGGAGAGTATTGTGCCACCCTTACCTGCATGACCCTGGCATATGCATGGAATGTCAACTGTGAGTGACTTACTGACAGGTCTGTCTGTATGCCAGGCTATGGATGTCCTATGGGCAATCTGGGTTGTGGAAGCGGAAGCATGCTATTGGTCGTTTCCTGCTGAGTCAGGATGTTCATTAAAAGGCCTCAAGATGGATGTACGGGTTATAACACATGCTTTGCTGGTGCGAGCTTACCCTTTGTGCCTTCTAATTCAGATTAGTTGGAGCATGGGTGGTTTCATAAATGTTTCCTGACCATGTGACCTGACCAGAAACACTCTGGGCCCTAGGTATAGCATGTACACTTGATTAACTGAAATCTTACAGATGATGGCTTTAAAGTGATTCACTACCGATCATCTAACTTTCCTGTTAGTCTAGTTTCACTCTGTTTGTTACTGCTCTGGACATATTCTGTTTGGCATGACGACCACCACAACAACAACAACAAAGCTGGCTAAAGCAGAAACCAAATTGCATCCAGGCTAGCTGAACATACAGCACAGCAGTTACTACGATCACTCTGTGTAAGGTCCCCCAATTATCCCACCACTACCTTTCTCATGCACCCTTGAATACGGGTGACCTACTGTACAATACACCCTCACCTCCACCTGAGAAGAGAAGGGTTATATTGGACAATGCTGATCATAGACCTTGGCCCGTGTTCATAAAGCATCTCAGACTGAGTAAGCTCTAGGATCAGTTTAGCCTTTTAGAGTACAATGAATAAGAATAGATGGACATGGGGGACCTGATCCTAGATCAGAACTCACTACTCTGAGGCACTTGTGAATACAAGCCCTGATCCAATCTAGACAATGGTGGTGATGTATGGGGTCTCATGGACTAGAGAGACAGCATCTAATTGCAATCTCTATCTCACACACTGGAAACCCGATGAGTGTTTGGAGCTCTTCCTCCACAGCGAACAGGGCAAACTAATACCCAAGTGGCGAAACCCCATCTCTGAAGTTTAATATTTAAAGAGTGTTGAGAGTTTGGTTACCCTGAAAAGCAAGCAGCAATCCATCTATTCCCTATCCGTACCTGGACAGCAGCAGGTCTCCGACATCGCTTTGCCACAGCAGGGATCGGATCTGAAAAAAGGTGCTCATTTATAATCAATCCAATATTTGATTTGATTGTTCTTTTTTGGGGGGTGGGGGGCACATGTCATTGATAAGCTACACGTGTGAACGAATCTCATCCTGTAGTTGAGTGAGAGTGCAAGTTCAGATCAAACCGGTTGCTGTGTGTAAGTTATTGATAATAATGTTTGAAAATGTTCAATTCATAGTGTTACAAAGTGAATCAGTTCAAGGTCTAGACCAACCTCTGTGGAAAGTAGCTTAGGATAGGTGGTGAGACAGACGTGCATCTTCCAGAATGTTCTTTGTTTGATAAAGATGAGATGCTATTTTCGGTTGTTTTTTTCTGCATAGACAAACAGTTAGTGTGAAATCCTGTTTTGCAAAGCACACACACACACACACACACACGCACACGCGCACGCGCACGCACACGCACACGCACACACATGCACATGGACAGCTGCAATGGTTATGAAGGCATGAGTGTCTCATGTGCCATCAAATGAGAAAGTCTTTATTTAAGAGTTCTGTGGTTTTGTCACTACTCTACTCTTGTCACCACTCGACATGTATCCCTGTTTTGCAGCTTTATGACCGGGTCCAAGCAGTCATACATGCACAAACACAAACACTCATCTCAGACATCATGTACGTGAGTTCCTCGGGAACTGAGAATGTGTCCCTGTCTCTTTCGTTTCTGGGGAAGACGGTAGGGAGGCACTGCTCTGTTGCCCCTTCATCAAAACAACGTGAGTATGGCACCAACTCCCAAACACTGGTGCATGCACGAACAACGCATGCAAGCACGCACATACAACTAGATGCTGTCACCCTGGTAACTCTACTTGCAAATCATCATCTGCACATACATCACTCCAGTATTAATGCTAAATTGTAATTATTTTCACCTCTATGGCCTATTTATTGCCTACCTCTCTACTCTTCTACCTTTGCACACACTGTACATAGATTTTTCTATTTTTCTTTTCTATTGTGTTATTGTACGTTTGTTTATGTGTAACTCTGTGTTGTTGTTTTTGTCGCACTAATTTGCTTTATCTTGGCCAGGTCGCAGTTGTAAATGAGAACTTGTTCTCAACTGGCCTACCTGGTCAAATAAATGTGAAATAAAATAAAATAAAAATATAGAGGAGGTTCTAACTAGTTATAAGTATAGTGAGGATCCTTCTTGTGATTTCTAGTTAATTGGATCCTTGGTGAGGAGTGTCGTGTAAATTCTACACATGAAAGGGAAAGCAAGAGAGGCTGCAAGTTTCCTCAAACAACAAAGTTCTTTATGAGTAAGATTTGCAAAAATTGAGCTGGTTAGCGGAGAACCAAAAGGTTGCACAGCTAAGAGCCCCCGAACACATTCAGACTGTCATTTATAGCCATCCTCAGTCTCTGTCTTTGCCAGATAACCTAGAGCTGGCAACGAGCCATATGTCCTTATATGGTCCCTTATGTTGGAGTTTCGCTAAGCGTGTCATAGGCATCTCATACCTTTAGAAAACAAGAACCGTATCCCAGAAAGGTCCACTTGAAGTCAACAGAAACCAGTTGTTTCCTGCTTTCTCAGGGCATAGCACACAGCTAAGATTAACAACAGAAAAAGATGTATGCCTATATAAATCTTTCAGCGTGCAATGTCAAAGTAATAGAATATTCACAACATTTCTCCCATAGGAGGTACGTTAATACCTTAATTGAATAGAATAACTTTATTGTTCCCGTTTCTTTTTGGAGATAGTGAGGTCATGAGGGAGGATTCTAGGTATGACCCAGACTGTGAGGTGCTGGTTTGTGTGTGTCTGGGAAGCTCCCGGGTTCTTCTCAGAGGAATGTGTTGGGTGTAGACATGTGAAGACAGAAGAGGTTTAAATATTTCAGCTGCTTGGTTGGGTCCATTTACAGGCAGCAGAGCAATCAAATCAAATTGTATTTGTCACATGCTTCGTAGACAACAAGGTCTAGATTAACGTTGAAAAAATTACTTACGGGTCCTTTTCCAACAATGCAGTTGAAGGTAAAGTTAAGAGTACATTTTTTTGTGTGCATGTTATTTGTATGTGGGCTTATGAGGTGTATGTGTGTGTGTGTGTGTGTTTAGGTCTGTGTTGGGTACCTGTGAAATTGTTTCAACAGCTAATGTTATTTTTCTGGAAAATAATATTCAAGCACAATTTTTCCCCCAACAAAACATTGATTTCGAATAATAGAGTTATTAAAACTTCTTAGGGTAGAGAAAAGTCATTTGGAAATTAGCTCCCTGGATGCAATTCCTATGGCTTCCATAGGGTGTCAGCAGTCTATGTTCAAGGTTTCAGGCTTGTAACTTCAAAAACGAATAAGAAATAACAGTTTTAGTAGAAGGACAAAGTCTTGTAAATTTGTGTTTGCGCGCACCATGAAGACATTACGCACCTGGTAAAATCGGTTTCCTATTGAACATATTTCTTTCCGAAATAAATATTATAGTTTGATGACATTTTAGTGTGTCGGAGGAGTAAACAGAAACTGATTCCTTTCTCTGCAAGTTGAACTAGTGGTTTACTCAAATCGATGGCGCCATCTCAACAGAATTTTTGGGATATAAAGTAGGATTTGATCTACCAAAACAACACTACATGTTAAAGCTGGGACCCTTTGGATGACAAATCAAAGGAAGATTTAAGTGAATATTTATTAAGTAAGTGGATATTTAATCTTTATATGTGAATGTATGAAACCTGTGCCGGTGGGAAAATATTTTTATGTGGTGCGCCGTCCTCAAACAATCGCAGGGCATGTTTTTGCTGTAACAGCTACTGTAAATCAGACAGTGCAGTTAGATTTACAATAATTTAAACCTTCAGCTGATATAAGACCCTTATATGTACCTAAATGTTTAAATTCCATAATATTTATGATTATTTATTTGACTGGAAGTTGTCCCGCTAGCGGGACACCGATCCTTAATGAATAGGAAACCCACTTTCAAAGGCCTTTGGTTTAACAAGGGTATTCATTTTGTATTTGATTTGGTAGATAACGCTGTGGAGTTTTTGCGGTTTGATGAGTTCATTAGTACATTTCAGGTTAATATTACTCAGAGAATTACTCCACATTCTTTACTTTGACTTATTAATAACACTTTGTTATATTATGAGGTTGTTCTCTCTTTTCCAAGTTTACAAAATAATGACTTGAAGCTTTTGGATAAAAAAAAAATGCAACAATAAGTGGATACAATTGGCAGTTAATGAAGTCATTTTTTGTGATTATAATTCAATATATTGCTATGGAAGTGACCAACCCATGCTATGGTCAAAAGCGACTTCCTTTTACCTTACTTGTTCAGTTATCCCAAAAGGTAAAGAAACTAATTTTAAAATATGTTATTTGATCTACCCTGTTAATGATTTCTTGCACAAAAGATTCAATTTTGACAAAATTCCTCGTATTTTTTTCACCTCCGATTCAGAATCAATAGAGCATTTTTTTTTCATGCCGCCATTCTAGTAAACTATGGATTGAAATTCATGGATGGCTGTGTATAAAATCTCCAGAATTGCCTATGTTTACCTTTGATGATGTTAAATGGCATTATGCTTATCCTTGTAATTCCGATCATAACTAACATTATTATTCTCTTGGCCAAATATTATATTCACAAATGTAAATGGGGTGGAAAAATTCCTTATTTTGTTGTTTTTTTTCATTGAACTGTTACAATTGTATAAATCCCTCAAACTTGTGAAACTTAAAAAGTTGGATTTTTTTTTTAGAAGTCATGTCTCTGAATGTCTGTTAATGTCTCATTGCCTTGTCACATATTCATGTCCTGAATCGCCTGGGGTTCTATTAATTCATTTGTTTCATTGTATTCACAGGAATGTCCTTGTATTGATGTGTAATATTCTTTATTATTGTTGCAATAAAAAAATTTGAGGATCTGAGGGCCAATGCAAAATATTTTCAGCCTCCTGAGGGGAAAGAGGCATTGTTGTGCCCTCTTCATGACTGTGTTGGTGTGTTTGGACCATGATCCTTTGTGATATGGACACCGAGGAACTTGAAGCTCTCGACCCGCTTCACTACAGCCCCATCCATTTCCTGTAGTCCACAATCAACTCCTTTGTCTTACTGACATTGAATCTGTCCGTCAGTGGCATTCCTCTGTTTGAACCAGAGCCCTTGAGAGCCTGTGTGTAGTGTGTGTGCGTGCATGTGCGTGTGCTTGCAAGCGTGTGTTAGCCCGTGTGCATCTATTCCTATTCTCTAGTTTAGCAAACCTGTAGGCTGTCCTCACTGCCAGACAGCCTGATGTGTTCTAGCTGCCAGCTCCACCGTCTTCTGTCCAGATGTCCTGTTTAAATCAATTACCTTCTCTGTCTGCTTTATCCCAGTCATTAGGCATCTCTCTGTCCTCACATATCTTCTTCTTCCAGTCTCTAATCTCATAGTGACGTATATCCTGTGTTGTATTTTGCTCAGGCGCTTGGGAGACGACCACCCGGTCGCCATATCCTGAGGTGACAGTGAGGTCCTCGCGGGTGGACAACCCGGCAGTGTCAGTTCTGGAGGAGTTACCTGGGAGTGTCCCTGACCTGAGGGAGGAGGCCAAGCACCACCAGCCATGCCCGGTAGTACACAGCACACACCTGGACCAGGAGCTGGACACAGGTCAGCACAAGCAGAAACCCTGTCATGACACCATAAACCGGAAAACTTTAGCCATAACTGTGTCAGGAGAGTAAATATCCATTATAACGCTAAAGCCTAAATAACTTTAAACTTGAACAGTCTCCAACAATAACCATGAATCCTACCTAAACACAGGCCCTAAGACGTGTAGGCCAAATGGACTATGTTTAATCATAGAATGCAGCAAGCTTGTATACTGACTCTTAACCTTTCAGATAAATCATTATTTACCCTGATTCATAACATAATTTCTCCCCACAAAAAGGTGTTTCTGGGAAGAGAGTTACCACATGAGGTCATAACCATTCTTCTTCGGAGTAAAAGAGGCAGGAAGAGAGAAGGGGCGGGGATGAAAGACAGAATGAAGAAAGTATTCAAAGGCGACCATCTCAAGCAATGAACTGTGTTGCTGGTTCTTTAGCCATGTTGCTGATATCGTTTCCTAAATCATGATAATAACAAACTAACCTTTACATAAATACTGCATAGAAATAGAAAATATATTGTGGAAAACATACACCGTTAAACATATATGTTCTGTAGATCATCATAATAACAAAACATAAGTGCATCTGTGTAACTATACAAAGTGTTAAACTATTATTATGAGAGCAACGTGGTCTCAGAGCATTTCATATTATTCTGTACGTAAATCCGAGACACTCCATTTAGTATGATTTTTAAAGTATCTTATGGTATGTGTTAATTTGTGGATGTCCATAATCCATTTCGTACAATATGTTACAAATTGCAATTTGTACAATATGTTACGAATTTGCAATTGTATTACAAATTCCAATTTGTTGTGGCTAATGTTAGCTAGGTGGCTAGGTTGCTAACGCTAACTTTAAGGTTAGGGTTAAGGTTAGGAGTTAGGTTAAAAGGTTAAGGCTTGGGTTAGGGTTAGGAGAAGGGTTAAGGTTAGTATTTGGGGAAGGGTTAGCCAACATGTTAAGTAGTTGCATAGTAGCTAAAAAGTAGTAAGTAGTTACAAAGTTGCTAATTAGCTAAAATGTTAAAGTTGTTTGTGATGACATTAGAACATACAACCTTTGGGCTGCTAGATGTTTGCGTTATCTGCCCACCCATCCACCCCGTGTTATACGCCCACACATCCACCCCGACCAACCACCCTTCTTTAGTTTTTGCCCTAAGTAACCTTCTATCTTATGCAACAATACCAAACGTAACATATCATACTAATTTTAGTGTCTCTGATTTACATTTAATATGTTACACCTAGTCTATGAGACCAGTCTGATCAGAAACGTGTAAACCGTGTTATAAACTAAATTAATAAAAGATAAACTTGACTTAAAACAATGCTGTAGTGTGTGTGTGTGTGTGTGTGTGTGTGTGTGTGTGTGTGTGTGTGTGTGTGTGTGTGTGTGTGTGTGTGTGTGTGTGTGTGTGTGTGTGTGCGTGCGTAAAAATATCCAGGCCAGCACAGTACAAATCAGTTCGGCCCTATGTTTGTTCGACCATGATAAAATTGCAGTTCTCAACAGACAAATATTGGCCATATATCTCTAACCTTCAGCCATGACCTTAATCTGAACCGCAACCATTTTTGACTTTTTAAGTGGTGGTTGAACACAAAGCATTGTGGTTGAAGAGGTGGGCTGCATTTCGACGCTGGATTGGAGCTGACCACAGAAAAGAGCCTGGAGGCGGGTCCGTGGAGCAAGGTGCTGTATACAGACAGGAGAGAAGGATGGGAGATTCAGATTTTTGTCTGGGTGGCAGATAGTTCAAGCAGGGTGGTTGGTAAATAAATCAGATTGCCGAAAACATCGGACGCCGATTCGGTCACGAAGCCTCAGCCTAAATAAAATGACTGAAACAGAAGTTGTTTAATTGTTAAGCACAATATTTGCTGCTGATCTTCCTGCTTTTCCTTCCTTGCATGGGTACACTCAATATGGCAGCAGGTTCACCCATCACAGAATATGACTTGAATGGAAATTTCCATTGGAGTCACTCTATATGGGAGTGGCAAAGGGAGCGTGTTGGTATTGGACAGAAGAGAGAGATTGGTATGTTTGGGCGATTCACTGCAACGATAATTAGGGAGCGTGTGGGTGGAAATTAAACTATGGCATTATCTAGAATTCTTAGGAAAGGCTTGACTTAGGGTCAGGAAGCGGAAGAGAATGGGTACCCACTGGGCACAAACTGGTTAAATCAACGTTGTTTCTACATCATTTCAACAAAAAAATCAATGTGATGATGTTGAATCAATTTGGGCAACTGATTGAATGATTTGCAAAAAGTCATCAACTTAAAGGAATTCCGTGAATATTTGACTTTTTTCCACCCAGCTTTGAACCTAAATCTAGTTAAATGGTTGTTTTGGCACTGTACTCCAACACTTTGGGTTTGAAAGAATACAATGACTATAAGGTTTAAGTGCAGACTGCGAGTTTAAATTTGAGGGTATTTTCATCCATATCAGGGGAACAGTTTAAAATGTCAGCACTTTTTGTACATAGTCCCTCCATTTTAAGGGACCAAAAGTATTGGGACAAATTCACTTGAATGTTTATTAAAGTAGTAGAAAGTTAAGTATTTGGTCCCATATTCATACCACGCAATGATTACGCTGAAACCACGAATTTGTTGGATGCATTTTCTATTTGTTTTTGTTTATTTTTCAAATTATTTTGTGCCCAATAGAAATGAATGGTAAATAATGGATTGTGTCACTTGGAGTCACTTTTGTTGTAAATAAGAATAGAATATGTTTCTAAACACTTCCAGATAAATGTAGATGCTACCACAGTTACAGATAATCCTGAATGGATCGTGAAAAATGATGAGTGAGAAAAATATATATTGTTATTGTAATAGCAATGTAATGGTGAGAGGTTAGCATGTCTTGGGGGTATGATATTTGTATGTAACTTTTTCACGAATCATTATTCGCGATTCATTCAGGTTTATCCGTAATCATGGTAGCATCTACATTCATGTGGAAATGTTTTGAAACGTCTTCTATTCTTAGTTACAATAAAAGTGACTCCAAAATGTAACAATACATTATTTACCAATAATTTGAATTTTTGTTAGATTGTGTGTGTTATCCCTTACCGTAGGCATCCCTCCCGTAGGCATCTCTGAATCTCTGCCCTCAAATGAGAGAGGGAAGCACCAGGAGTTGAAAGTAGAGGGGGCCATGGACGTCAAGCTCTACATCCCCTACGAGTCAGCTGAACTCTACATTACGCAGGTACACATCCATAAGTCATACAAGATCTGGGGATCTTTAGAAAGTATTTTACACATTTTGTTGTGTTCCAGCCTGAATTTAAATGGATTCAGTTAAGAATTTGGGTCACTGGCCTACACACAATACCCCATAATGTCGAAGGGGAATTATGTTTTTACAAATTAATGAAAACTTAAAAGATGACATTTCTTGAGTCAATAAGAATTCAACCCCTGCCTCTAGTTATGGCAAGCCTAAATAAGTTCAGGAGTAAAAATTGTGCAATAATAGTGTTTAACATGATTTTTGAAGGACTACTTCATCTGTAATAACAATGTACCTCACACATACAATCAATTATCTGCAAGATCCCGCGGTAGAGCAGTGAATTTCAAACACAGATTCAACCACAAAGACCAGGGAGGTTTTCCAATGACTCGCAAAGAAGGGCACCTACTGGTAGATGGGTAAAAAAATAAGCAAAATGTGAATATCCCGTTGAGCACGGTGAAGTTATTAATGACATTTTGAATGGTGTAACAATACACCCAGTCACTACAAACTTAGGTACCGGAGGGGAAGGAAACTGCTCAGGGATTTCACCATGAGGCCAATGGTGACTTTAAAACAGTTACATAGTTTAATGGCTGTGATAAGAGAAAACTAAAGATTGCAGTTACTCCACAATACTAACATAAATGACAGAGTGAAAAACTGGAAGCTTGCACAGAAAAAAGAATATGGAAAATAAATAAATAAATATATATTTGCAACAAGGCGTACTGAGTACCATCCTTCATATTTTCAAGCATGGAGGCTGCATCATGTTACGGGTATGCTTGTCATTGGTAAGGATTCAATCGAAAATCCTGGAGGAAAACCTGGTTCAGTCTTCTTTCCAACAGACACTCAGCAGGACAATAACCTAAAACACAAGGCCAAATATACACTGGATTTGCTTACCAAGACAACATTGAATGTTCCTGAGTGGCCTAGTTACAGTTTTCACTTAAATCTACTTGAAAATCTATGGCAAGACTTGAAAATGGTTGGCTAGCAAGGATCAACGACCAACCTGACAAAATCTATGGCAAGACTTGAAAATGGTTGGCTAGCAAGGATCAACGACCAACCTGACAGAGCTTGAATAATTTTTTAAAGAATAATGTGCAAATATTCTACAATCGGTGTGAGCAAAATTCTTAGAGACTTACCCAGAAAGACTCACAGCTGTAATCGCTGCCAAAGGTGATTCTAACATGTATTGACTCAGGAGTGTGAATACTTATGTCAATTAGTTATTTCTGTATTTCATTTTCAATACATTTGCAAAAATGTATAAAAACATGTTTTTCATTATGGGGTATTGTGTGCAGATGGGTGAGAGAAAAAACTATATTTAAGCCATTTTGAATTCAGTCTGTAAGACAGCAAAACGTGGAATAAGTCAAGGGGTATGAATGCTTTCTGAAGGGACTGTAAGTTTATCATTTCTGTGAAGTCACATAGTACTCAATATGAAATGTACAGAGAAGGAATGGGTTAAGATAGTCAGACGTGTGACTAAGGGACAAACCCGATGTTGATCGTTGTGAAAAGAAGCACACACTGAGCTCATTGTTAGAGATCATGTTGTGTTTTCCTCTTTACTCACATGTCTGCCGCTCCTTCTGTCTGGAATAGGCTTTATTGTGTGTGTCTGTGTGTGTGTGTGTGTGCGCATGCCTGTGCGTGTGTGTCTGTGCAGGATCAGAAGACCAGAGGCCTTTGATTTTTCAGTCTTTATCTCTATTTAATTGTTAGGCTATCACGCTGCTGTGCATTCTGTGTGTGTATAGTATATGAGTCATTAACCTCTGTCATGGCATGTTATCAGCTGACTGACTGATGATCTTTTTAAGCAGTCACTGTGAATTTATTGTGTCAATATTAAGACGCCATTGCATCATTTCTTGTGGCAACAGATAGCTGAGGACATGCAGACTATGAAAAGTAGACATCTGGAGATGGTGCAAGAGCTAGAGGAAAACTTTCAGATCGCATCACGAGAGAACCAGGTGATCTGTGTGTGCGTGCGTGTGTGTATTGATCAGGTGTCACTACAAGTTGAATTCAACACTTATCTGTGCTAGTAGGAGAGGACAATACAGAAGATCCGATCTCACTACCAGAACAAGCTGAATGCACTGAAGAGAATCTTAGACCTTTACCAAGAGAAGGTAGAAAAGAAGAACACACACTGGGAGGAGAGAATCACAGTGAGTTCCCTCTTACCGACCAACCATCACCACCCCTCATCGGGGGACAACTTTATCACTATGCTATATTCTATTTACTTCAGTAGACCTTTATTGTCCCCAGAGGCCTTGTTGAGTGTAACATAACAATAAGTAAATAAAAAAAAAAAAAACATACAAAACATGAAACCATACCGTATGATGCATTAAGATCGAAATTGGGTTTGCCTCTTCATCAACAAGAAATGGTGTGTTGACTCTAGCGTAGTGGAAGTCTCGCCCTTCTTGGAATACCTGATGGTCAAATGCTGACACTTCTACCCCCCGAGAAAGTTGTCAGCTGTTATCGTGACTGCTGTATACATTACAACTCAGGAAAAGAAAAATAAGAAGCTGGCACTTAACAAACTGTACGAGGCTATAAACAAACAGGAAAACTTGCACCGGGAGGCTGCTTTCCTTGTTGCCTTGCTAGATGATTGTAATATGTTCCGAGACTCCGCCAATAACATCAACGAGCTAACCACCTCCGCCGGCTTCCTTGTGAAATGCATCGGCGACGTTGTCCCCACAGTGAAGGTTCACTGCTTCTCCAATCAAAAGCCCTGGATTAACGCCGAAGTTGGCGCTAAGCTAAAGGACAGGGCTACCGCACACAGTGCTATCGCAGGTAACCCTTAGGCTACGGCTGAAGACAGGAACAAGTACAAGAAGTCCCGCAAAAGGACAATATAGGAATTAGGTGGAATCATATTACACAGGCTCTGACGCCTGCCACATGTGGCAGGGGCTATTGTCCATTACGCGTTACAAAGAAAGACCCGGCCGTGATCTGCCCAACAATGCCTCTCTACCAGACCAACTGAAATCATTATATGCAAACTTCGAACACCGCGAGGACCCCCACTGACCCAGAGGACTGGGTGATCTCGTGCCGACGCGAGTAAGGTCTTTAATCAGATCAACACTCTCAAGGCCGGGGGCCAGACGTTGTTCCAGTGCTCGTTCTCAGACCATGCGCAGAAATGCTGGCAGGCAAATTCATGGTCATTTTCAACCTCTCCTTGTCCCAGTCTGTAATCCCCACGTCTTAAGCTGACCACCATCATTCCTGTTCCAAAGAACTCTAGGCTTCATGCCACCCTGGAGCACTCGCATCTGTAATCATGAAGTGCTTTGAAAGACCGGTTATGGCACATGTTAACTCCATCTTCCCAGACACCCTACATTAGACCCACTCCAATTTGCATACCTCCCCAACAGATCCATAGACAACGTAATCTCAATTGCACTCCACTCTTGCCTCACCCACCTAGATAAGAAGAATATCTATGTGAGAATGCTGTTCATTGACTACAGCTTAGCGTTCAACACCATTGTTCCCTCCAAGCTTTTCACCAAGCTTTGGACCCTGGGACTGAACACTTCCCTCTCCAACTCGATCCACGACCCCAGGTGGCGAGAGTAGGCAACATCACCTCTGCCACTCTGCCACTCAACACGGGGGCCTCACAGGGGTGTGTTCTTAGCCCCTCCTGTACTCCCTGTTCACCCACAAATTCGTGGCCCCACACGACTCCAACACCATCTTCAAGTTTACTGACGACATGACTGTGGTAGGCCTGATCACCAGTGATGATAAGACAGCCTACAGGGAGGAGGTCAGTGACCTGGCAGTGTGGTGCCAGGACAACAACCTCTCTTCAAATTGCTTGTTGTCCAAATCACTAAGGACTTGAAATGGTCCACACACACAGTTGTGAAGAAGGCGCGACAGCCCATCACTGGGCCCAAACTCCCTGCCACCCAGGACCTCTATATCAGGTGGTGTGAAAGGAAGGCCCAGAAAATCATTAAAGACTCCAACCACCCAAGCCATAGAGTTTTCTCTCTGCTTCCACATGGCAAGCGGTACTGGTGCATCAAGTCTGACACCAACAGGCTCCTGAACAGATTCTATCCCCAAGCCAATCAGACTGATATATAGCTAACAAAATGGCTACATGGACTATCTGCGTTGACCATTTAATTACATTTTTTATTTGTAGTCTCTATGCACACTCCCAGGACTCTACACACTCACCGACACGCCAACACACACACACACACACACACACACACACACACACACACACACACACACACATTCACTTAATTTGCTCACACACATAACATGTGCACACATTTATACTGACTCTACATACAAACACACAAACTCACATACAAATCATCATATACGCTGCGGCTACAGGTTATGATATATCCTGATGCCCCTACACATACAGTATCTACCTCTATCACAGTATCCCTGCGCATTGTTAACATGGTATTGGAACTGACCCTGTATATAGCTTACCTTCTCTTGTTCTTCTAATTTCTTATTTTTATTTCTCTTGTGTTTTTGTTCTACCTTATGTTATTTTTAGTACTACATTGACATTGATTACCGCATTGTTGGGTTTAGAGCTTGAACGAAAGGTATTTCAACATACTTGTGAATGTGATATTACCACTTGGGTAACACTCAGTGGCGGTCGGTGAGGGAGGATTTTTTTTTTTCTTCATGATCATGGCCTTATTTCTATCACAGCATATTTGTCACGATTGTTATAAGGAGAGGACCAAAGCGCAGCGTGGTAGGCGCACATTTTCCTTTATTAAATGAACACTGAACAAAAACAACAAAATACCAAATGAAACGTGATGCTAAATAATAGTGCTAACAGGCAACTATCCATAGTCATGATCCCACAAAGCACAAAAGGGGAAATGGCTACCTAATTATGATCCCCAATCAGAGACAACGATAAACAGCTGCCTCTGATTGGGAATCATACCAGGCCAACATAGATATATAATTTCCTAGATGACCCACCCTAGTCACACCCCGACCTAACCAGCATAGAGAATAACAGGCTCTCTATGGTCAGGGCGTGACAATATTGGATGACTGTCATTCACATTCCATTCACCCAGTTCAATGTAACAGCGATAGGTTTAGGCTACTACACTACAGGTCAAAAGTTTTAGAACGCCTACTCATTCAAGGGTTTTTCTTCATTTTTACAATTTTCTAGATTGTAGAATAATAGCGAAGACATCAAAACTATGAAGTAACACACATGGAATCATGTAGTAACCAAAAAAGTGTTGGACAAATCAAAATATTATTTATATTTGAGATTCTTCAAAGTAGCCACCCATTGCCTTGATGACAGCTTTGCACTCTCTTGGCATTCTCTCAACCAGCTTCATGAAGTAGTCACCTGGAATGCATCTCAATAAACAGGTGTGCCTTCTTAAAAGTTAATTTGTGGAATTTATTTTCTTCTTAATGTGTTTGAGCCAATCAGTTATGTTGTGACAAGGTAGGGAGGTATACAGAGGATAGCCTTACTTGGTAAAAGACAAAGTCCATATTATGGCAAGAACAGCTCAAATAAGCAAAGAGAAACGACAGTCCATCATTTCTTGAAGACGTGAAGGTCAGTCAATAAGGAAAATGTCAAGAACTTTGAAGGTTTCTTCAAGTACAGTCGCAAAATCCAGTTCTGGATGCTTGCTTGACAACCATTTTCAAGTCTTGGCATAGATTTTCAAGTCGATATAAGTCAAAGCTGTAACTCGGCCACCCAGGAACATTCAGTCTTCTTGGTAAGCAACTCCAGTGTACTGTAGATTTGGCCTTATGTTTAAGGTTATTGTCCTGTGTCTGACGATGGATCACCAACATTGTAGTTACTCCACAATACTAACCTAATTGACAGAGTGAAAAGAAGGAAGCCTGTACAGAATACAAAATGTGGGAAGAGCCAAAATTAAATGCACAGCCTGTTCATGTTGCAAATACGATAAGGTAGTGCAACTAGGCAGAGTTGTTATGCATAATACAAGTAAAATAGATATCAAGAGAGCAGCAAAAGGGTAACCCAACGTAGCATTCACTCCAGTTTTGGCCTTGGGTTTACATGACCCTTGTGCCCAAGAAGTACTCTGTACCGATGCCCCGAAGAGGGCAAGAGTTCAAATCCATACATACAGTGGGTCAGATACATTTCCTTATCAAATATGGAGGAACTGTAAACGTTATGACATGATCCTCATACAGTACAGAAAGGCGATCCTAGAGCAGTACCACGAACTTACACATCATAGTCTACCCTACTTTCAATTCAGAGGTTTTCCTCATCTCAGTTGTCTCACTAACCATCCCATGTATTCATTTGACATAAGTTCAAATCACAATGTCCATCGGGTCGCAATTTCTGTCTCATACGTTTGTCCTCATCCATTCAGAGTGTGAGCCGGCAGAATGAGAGGCTGCAGGGAGAGCAGATCGCGGAGAGGAGGAGGAGTAGAGAGGAGGCCCTGCAGTGGCAGAGAGAGAAGGTCTGACCATACAGAGGCTAAAAGAGGTTCTGATTCTCTGCTTTGTTTGTGAGTCTCATAGTGTGAGCCATGGTCACCCTCTTATGGCCACAGCGGCAACAGAGGCCCTGCTACAGCAGCATTGGCTATGCTACTTAATTGTACAGTAATACACTGTTTCTGAACTGACATTGAGTTGCATGGCGAAGACACATGACTTTTGTGACATGAAACAACATGACAGGACAGGGATTTTTCCTCTCTCGAAATGATAGTGAAGCTCAGACTGATGATATTTGTCTCTGCTTAGATAACCTCAACATGGTTCTTTTTCCCAACAGAATAAAATGATGGAGCTTTTCTCCACCAGACTAGACCTCCTCCACAGCCACCAGGCATCCAGTGAGTTGGTGTGCTTATGTTTGTGTACATGTGTGTGTTTCTGACTGTTATAAATGGTGTACAATGGTGAATAGCACTACAGGAGCTGCAGATGGCCAGGCAGGAGGTGGGGAAAGTCCAGGAGATTCTCAGGGCATCCCCACAGGAGAAGGGGCAACAGGAAGCCCCTCCTACTGATGCTGGTGACATATTAGAGAATGACAACGGTCCCGTCCAGCAAACTGAGGTGGGTGTAGGTGTGTTTTTGCCCCAAGTCACTGAGACTGGGTCAGACTGCTTTCATTGCCCTAATTGCTAAGGTAAAGATTGGGGGTTAGAGTAATATGATCCTCGTTCTGTAATTAATGGCATTTTCAGCCATGAACATTGGTCAGTGTTGTGGGGTTGTGACAGTGAACACTGAGCAGGGCTTTGCGGTCCATAGGGGTGCAGTGGCACAGAGCTGCCACTGGAGGGGGCCCAAGCTCGCCTGGAGGAGTTGAAGGAGAGTCTGTATAAAAGGGAGAGAGAGATTACTGAGCTCCTGGAGGCAGAGCAGACACCCATCCCACCTATCCCGGTGGCACAGCCCCCCTGTGCTGTCTTGCTCCGCATTGTCGTTGAGAAGGTGAGGTGTTTAAGTGTCTAATTGAATCACATTGGAACACTTTGGAACTAAATGCTGAGACACCTAAACGATGCCTCCCAGCAGGGCCGGCCCTTGCCTTTTGCCCCCCCCCCACCTCGCAGGCAAAACATTTTAGAGTCAGAGAGAACATTTTTAAGTTTTAATGTACATTTCCTGCAATTCTACACATTTTGCCATGGGGCAGAGAGAATATTTTCGTACCAGGTCGGTAATTTGGCCATGATTAATACAAGTTTAGATAGCTGGCTAGACTAATTTACCAATCTGGACTAATTGAGTAACTGTCAGTGGCTGACATAGGAAAACTGCTGATGCACAACCACATTTCGAAATTGCACTTTGTGTATTCTACTATTCTCACTCTTGACTGAGTAAAAAATGTGCTTATGCCCAGGGCCAGCCCTGCCTAACTGAAATTGTTCTATTATTTCACAGCTATGACTCTAATGATCAGTGAATCACACCGTTCAAACAGTAAAAGAGCCACATTATTGAAATAATTTGTCTTAGGCCCATGATATCTGTAGCGAAGTGATTGAGGCGAGGCTCCTTGTTGACCACATGTTCGAGGAGAACCATGTGGCCTTGGCCCAAGCAAGAGAAAAACTTGACCATATGTCACAGATGACCGCAGATGATGACAACAGCAAAGACGAGGTCAACTCTGCCCCAGAATGGTCAGTATACGAACTACAAAGCCAATTTCTTTCCCTTACTGTAGTTTCCTTTTCTGCCATATACAGTGGGGCAAAAAAGTATTTAGTCAGCCACCAATTGTGCAAGTTCTCCCACTTAAAAAGATGAGAGAGGCCTGTAATTTTCATCATAGGTACACTTCAACTATGACAGACAAAATGACGGAAAAAAAATCCAGAAAATCACATTGTAGAGGATTTTTAATGAATTTATTTACAAATTATGGTGGAAAATAAGTATTCGGTCAAGAACAAAAGTTTCTCAATACTTTGTTATATACCCTTTGTTGGCAATGACGGAGGTCAAACGTTTTCTGTAAGTCTTCACAAAGTTTTCACACACTGTTGCTGGTATTTTGGCCCATTCCTCCATGCATATCTCCTCTAGAGCAGTGATGTTTTGGGGCTGTTGCTGGGCAACACGGACTTTCAACTCCCTCCAAAGATTTTCTATGGGGTTGAGATCTGGAGACTGGCTAGGCCACTCCAGGACCTTGAAATGCTTCTTACGAAGCCACTCCTTCGTTGCCCGGGTGGTGTGTTTGGGATCATTGTCATGCTGAAAGACCCAGCCACGTTTCATCTTCAATGTCCTTGCTGATGGTAGGCTTTGTTACTTTGGTCCCAGCTCTCTGCAGGTCATTCACTAGGTCCCCCCGTGTGGTCCTGGGATTTTTGCTCACCGTTCTTGTGTTCATTTTGAACCCACGGGGTGAGATTTTGCATGGAGCCCCAGATCGAGGGAGATTATCAGTGGTCTTGTATGTCTTCCATTTCCTAATAATTGCTCCCACAGTTGATTTCTTCAAACCAAGCTGCTTACCTATTGCAGATTCAGTCTTCCCAGCCTGGTGCAGGTCTACAATTTTGTTTCTGGTGTCCTTTGACAGCTCTTTGGTCTTGGCCATAGTGGAGTTTGGAGTGTGACTGTTTGAGGTTGTGGACAGTTGTCTTTTATACTGATAACAAGTTCAAACAGGTGCCATTAATACAGGTAACGAGTGGAGGACAGAGGAGCCTCTTAAAGAAGAAGTTGCAGGTCTGTGAGAGACAGAAATCTTGCTTGTTTGTAGGTGGCCAAATACTTATTTTCCACCATAATTTGCAAATAAATTAATAAAAAATCCTACAATGTGATTTTCTGGATTTTCTTTTCTCATTTTGTCTGTCATAGTTGAAGTGGAGCTGTGATGAAAATTACAGGACTCTCTCATCTTTTTAAGTGGGAGAACTTGCACAATTGGTGGCTGACTAAATACTTTTTTGCCCCACTGTAACTGGAGGGTCCCATCCTTCAGCTTTAGGTGGAATTTTACTTATTGAATCTTGGTCTGAGGGCATCTCTGCCTCGAATCCTAATTGATTAGGGAATGGGTTGAGTCAAGGATTAGGGTTTAACCAAATATATAGACATGAAGGTAGGGTTAGGGGTTAGGGGTTAGGGTTAGGTTTGAGGCTAGGGTTAGAGTTGAACCAGGATATGGACATGAAGCTAGGGGTTAGGGTTAGGTTTGAGGCTAGTGTTAAAGTTGAACCAGGATATGGACATGAAGCTAGGGGTTAGGGTAAGGAGTTAAATGTAGAAAATGTATGGGATTGGTTAGGTTCAGGATTGGGCTAAGGGTTGAGGTGAGTTTCGAACCAGCTGCCTTTTGTATGGAAGCACTGAAGAGACCATAGAGACCCTATTTTACAAAGTCTCCTTTTGATACGGGTCAAACAAAATGATCACCCCTCTTGTTATTGAGTGAATAATGTTATGTACCACAGGTTGGACTCTTCCGATGAGTATGCATCTAATGTGCTGTTGCTACAAGAGACACTGAGGGAATGTGAGATTACCCAGATGGCTCTGGACTGTATCAGAGTCGGGGCCAGGCCTTCTCTCTCTGGTAATGTAATGTTGTGTGTGTGTGTGTGTGTGTGCGGGCATGCGCGTTGCTGCTACTACGTATGTTTACCCATGTGTGTCTGTTTCTATTTGTGTGACTGAACATTGTAGTGGGATTGAGGGTCTAAATTGCATTAAATGTTGTATTTTCCTAGATATGTGTTGTGTAATCACGTGACATGTGCAGTGGGTATCATGAGTATCCACCACCTTGGATTTCTTCACATTTTATTGTGTTCTAAAGTGGGATTAAAATGGATTACATTTTCATGTGTTGCCAATGATCAACACAAAATACTTTGTCGAAGTGGAAAAACAATTTTAAAAAATGTTTGAAAGAATCATGAACATAAAACAATACTATATACCTTGTAAGCATTCACCCCCCCCCCCCCCCCCTCTTGAATCAATACATGTCAGAAACCCCTTTGGCAGTGATTATAGCTGTGAGTCACCTTGACTACGTCTCTAAGAGCTTTGCACATCTGGATTGTGCAATATTTGCCCATTATTGTTTTCAAAATTCTTCAAGATCGGTCAAGGTGTTGGGGATCATGGCTAGATAGCAATTTTCAAGTTTTGTCATAGATTTTCAAGCAGATTTATGTCTAAACTGTAACTTGGCCACTCAGGAACATTCACTGTCTTCTTGGTAAGCAACTCCAGTGTTTTAGGTTATTGTCCTGCTGAAAGGTAAATTCCTCTCCTCGTGTTTGGTGTAAAGCAGACTGAAGTAGGGTTTCCTCTAGGATTTTGCATGTGATGAGAGCGATCCCGTTTCTTTTTATCTGGAAAAACTGTCCAGTCTTTTCCAATGTCAAGCATACCCATACCATGATGCAGCCACCACCATGCTCGTAAATAAGGAGGCGGTTACTCAGTGATGTGTTGGATTTGCCCCAAACATAAGGCTTTGTATTTAGGCCAAAAAGTGTATTATTTTGCAGTGTTTTTTGTTGTTGTTCCAGTATTACTTTAGTGCCTTGTTGTTATTTCGCTGAACACTAGATGGTTTAGTTTTATTTTTGGCAGTGAAACGAGGCAACACAGGTGAGGAAATAACCTCACTCAAATGTATAACCCCATTGGAAAATATAAATGGACTGTTTGAAAAAGAAAAATAAATCACATTTTTATTTGGCGTACCCTCGACGGCATGACAAAAAAAACAAATTAAATAAATCCCACTTTATAATGTTTTTTTTTTTTTTTTACTCAACGGGAGGGGAATACTTATGATACCCACTGTTAACTGCATATCTTTCATTAGTTTGATGTACTACAGCAGGGTTGGGGTCAATTTGAATAGAAGTCAGTCAATTCAGGAAGTAATCTGAAATTCCAACTCAATAAATAAAATAAAAAGCCTTTTATTCTCAGTAGCTATGTTTCCATTAACTTGTCCAGTGATTGTTTTTGTTGACATTTAGAAAGTTTGCAGAGAAAAGATATTTGACAATTGCCTGCTATGGTGCGTTTCCATTTAACTATCTTGTGTCAATAAAAACAGCTGGACGTAATGACATCACACCTTAAAACCCACATTTTCCCACAAGTTTATAATATTTAGGCAAATTGCACATTAAATAATTGGCGACCGACCGCCTGTATGCCCTCCCACCTATCTGTTTCATGTCTCAGGTAGCCCGCAAAAGCCAGCATGGATAGAATGCAGGAATTGACTCATATATGCCATATTCTAATAATTCTCATGTGCCAACATATCTCCACGGTCTGTGCCATGACAAAACTTGTAATTGGAGGGTGAAACTTGCATCCAGCCAAACTGAAAAGCAACTCGAAGCAATTCAGCCATTCTTGAAAGTCAGGATGAGAATCCTGCAAAGAAACATTATAGTTGGAAAATAGATTTAGCAGGCAGTTGGCATTTAGAATTAAATCTATATTTTCCACTTCCATTACACGTCACAAAAAGTTTTGGGGTGACATTGCTTTTGTCGAATAAACCTGGATTAATGGAAACCTGCCTATAGACTTCTTCAAATCGACTTGACCCCAACCCTGCACCACAGTACCCATACTGTGCTTTCCTCTCCACTCTCTCAGACTGTGACACAACTCCAGAGCTGGATGAGATTTTGAGGAAAGGTGAGGGAGGGAAAAGCGTTGGCCAGCAACTTTTATTGCTGCAAGACCAGGTGAGATGTCCAAACAGGGACCTGGATGTGGTGTGACTAACTAGCCTATAGCTAGCTAGCTAAGACCTGAAGTAGAACCTTCAGTGCGCACAATCAGCATTTCTCAATGCTAAGGGCCTTGACGGGACAACCATGTTTGTAGTTTATGTTTTCAGAGGGGTTCTCATCCACTCTACTCTTGGTTGTCTTACTATTTGTAGTCTCAGTTGTACTGTCTCTTCTATCCCCTGTTGGCAGCTGAAACAAGTGAGAGAGGAGAATAGGAAGGTCGTAGAGAACTACACTTCAGAGAGGACCATGAGAAAGAAGTACTACAACATGGTGGAGGACATGAAAGGTAGTTATCTATCTATGTAAATGACTAGGTTTGAATGCGGGTCCTCTGCATGCCACAGTACTATTTTAGTTGAGCTAGCATAGGTGCAAGTTCAGTACTGTACAGTTTGGGGTCAGTGGCATCGCTTGACCTTTGCAGTGGTTTTGTCGTGTGGTGCAGGTAAAATTCGGGTGTTCTGCCGGATACGGCCCATGAGCCGCACCGAGGCAGCTCAGGGAGGGGCCATCGCCGTGGGGCGTCTGGACGATTACTCTGTTACCGTGGAAACCTCAAGGGGGCCGAGAGAGTTCCAGTTCGACCGGGTATTCAGTGGGGAGAGCTCCCAGGAAGATGTGTTCCAAGACACCAACAGGTGATGCTGCCAATCTTAACATCCTTTTATTGGCTCAAATGGTTCATTTTGATTTGATTTAGGAAGCCAAAATGTTCATGTCTAAACCAAAGGAAACAGGAAAGGAGGTATCTTCCCCTTTCAAAACTTCTGCCAAAGCCCATCCTTAGACCCTATTACCCCTATGTCAGATTCAATAGGTCTGTCACGAAATACAGTACAGAGCACTGTGATTGGTTTGGTGGAGGAACTGGAAATGTACTCAAAGGTCTTTTGTAAATTTAGAGTTTTGTGCTTATTGTACGCAACATTGTATGTTTACCAGTAAACTACCAGAATTTTTGTGAACAATTTTTATTCATTTTTCTTGCATGTCTTAGACAATGACAGTTTCAAGATATTAATATGTACAGTTCAACAGGGGCTAAATCGATCATAAATTATCTAGTGGCCCTTTTGAGTACTTCAGATTATTACAGGTGTCTGTAATTATCTCTGGCCCTCTCTCTGGCCTTATCACATGTCAAATATATGAAATAATTATAAAATATGTTTTAAAATAAAAAGCTAGAATGACAAAGCTGAAAAACATTATCCTAAATACAAACCATTAGCTTAGTGAATGCCATTGGTGTTTAATATGAGGGTGTCAGCATGAAATATCCTTTATATTATTATTTTATACATTTATTTTACTATATCTATATGTATATATTGTAAATGTTTTGGCATCAAACTGGTGAATAGTTGAACGAGTTGCAGAGGCAATTGAAAATAGTGCCATTGTTGATTAGATGCTTTTCTCATTAATTAGGTTATTTCCACTTGAACCATATGGTCTGTGTACTAGAAACTCATGGATAATATAAACACAGATATACAAAAATGAATACTATACGGTGCAGTATTAAGACCCCTCCCTTTTTCCACATTTTGGTACATTACAGCCTTATTCGAAAATGGATTAAATAAAAAAAATCCTCATCAATCTGCACACAATAACCATAATGACAAAGTGAAAACAGGTTTTTAGAAAGTTTTGCGAATGTATGTATTTTTTTACTTTATTTACATGAGTAAAATATTTATTTACATAATACTTATTTACATAAGTATTCAGACCCTTTGCTATGAGACTTGAAGTTGAGCTCGGGTGCATCCTGTTTCCATTGATCATCCTTGATATGTTTCTACAACTTGATTGGAGTCCACCTGTGGTAAATCCAATTTATTGGATATGCTTTGGAAAGGCACACACCTGTCTATATAAGGTCCTACATTTGACAGTGCATGTCAGAGCAAAAACCAAGTTATTAGGTCAAAGGAATTGTCTGTAGAGTTCCGAGACAGGATTGTGTCGAGGCACAGATCTGGGAAGGATACCAAAAGATTTCTGCAGCATTTCTGCAGCACAGCTCTAGGAAGATTCTTAGTGGTTCCAAACAGATTCCATTTAAGATTGATGGAGGCCACTGTTTTCTTGGGTACCTTCAATGCTGCAGACATTTTTTGGTACCCTTCCCCAGATCTGTGCCTTGACACAATCCTGTCTCGGAACTCTACAGACAATTCCCAATTCCTTCTCAAGTAGATTAAAAAGAAAAGCTCATCCATTGTTTAAAAATTGCCTTTTTGCCTTTGTGCAGATTGCCATGTCTCATTTTCGATTAATTGAAAATGATACTTTTTTCAAAGTATCTGTCTTTTTCAAGCAAGCATTGCAGAGCTGGCTACAATTTCAAATTCATCCCCCTGAAAATATAGAACAAATATTATGGCTGAACTCAAATGTGCTGGTTGATAAAGTACCTATATTTATGGGAAAGATGTTTGAAAAGGGTATTTTGTTCTTAAATTATTTTGTAAATTGTAATGGTAGAGTAATGTCCTTCATGGAGTTGAAGGACATAACTTGTACGGGAAGGTCTGCTCAATCAAAGAGTACAACCAATTGATTACAGCATTGCCCCAAAAATGGAGGAGGCGTGTGGCAGCGGGAGGAGGTAGGGAACTGGTCTGTCTGCCCAATATAAAGGATCAAAACTGGCGGAGGAATAAACATAGCATAAATAGGAAAGTATACCAGTTTCATTTGAGGACCAGGATGTTGACAACTGTGCCATACAGATTGTACAGGGTGTATGAGTTGATATATAAAACAACGCAAGATTCAAGACTTCGTGCTTTTCAGCTAAAAATATTATATATAATTCTTGCCACCAACAAAATGTTGAATATTTGGGGTATAAAATCATCTAAACTCTGCAGATTTTGTTGTGAGGATACAGAATCAATAGACCATTTATTCTGGTATTGCCCTCAGGTAGCCTGTTTCTGGTCTCAGGTTCAGGAATGGCTGAAAATGCATAGCATTGGTCTAAAATTGACCCTAGAAATAGTACTGTTAGGAGATCTGGAGAGACCGGGTCAGTCAATTACTAATATAGTAATACTCTTAGTAAAAGTATTTATCTTCAACACGCAATCTGTAGATTCGATTAGATAGATTCAAATTGTACGTTAAACATCATAGCATAGTGAAAGATATGTGGGTGGCCAGCAGAGACGTGGGTGGCCAGCAGAGATAGATGGGATGGGCTGAGGGAAGCTGAGGGTTGGTATGTGGAATTGGAGACAAGCGGGTGTGGAGTTGCTGTGTGAGAGAGAGAATGATGGTCAAAAGATAAAAGGAAAAAAAGTCAAAATAAAACATAATAAAAGTACATTTGAATGACACTAACTGGCAGTGTTTTTACAACTAACGCCGGTTTGCCTGAGGTTGATGCCGTGCAGGTGTTTGGACACACGCATATACACACACTCTCATTCAAATAAACACATGCAAGAACACACACATACATGTAATAGTGCCAGACATGCACACAAACATATACAGTTGGCATTGCTGTTATGATTTCAGTTGTCCTTGATGTCCTTTGTTTTAAATGTATTTATAAAAAAAAAATGTTTGCATTGTTGTTTGCCGTTTTCTTTTGTCTTTTCCTTTTTTCTCTTTAGTGTCTTGATGCTGTATTGTTTGTCCTTCATGTTCTAATTCTTTAATGTTACCCCTTCCTTGTGTAATTTGTAATAAATAATTTTTACAAATGTAAAAAAAAATAAAAAAATAAAATGGTCAAGACGTTGGTTTCACCCTCGTTAGACCCAGGATCATATCCCATGTGTTACAATGACATGCCTCAGGTTCCTGTAAAAACATTTCTGACCTTACAGTGTCTTTCAGAATCCCTGTTTGAACCAGTCTCTTTTCCAGGCTGATCCAGTCAGCCATCGACGGCTTCAACGTGTGTATCTTCGCGTACGGTCAGACAGGCTCCGGAAAGACCTTCACCATGGTGGGTGACAGAGACCAGAGAAGCCCAGGCATCATGCCTAGAGCGTTCAATGCCGTATTTGACATCCTCCAGGAGAATGCCACCAAGTTTGACTTCAAGGTGAGGGATGCAAAGACTTTCTGAGCGATGAGAAACTATTTCCTATTGTATACAGTGAGGGAGAAAAGTATTTGATCACCTGCTGATTTTGTACGTTTGCCCACTGACAAAGAAATGATCAGTCTATAATTTTAATGGTAGGTTTATTTGAACAATGAGAGACAGAATAACAACAAAAAAATCCTGAAAAACGCATGTCAAAAATGTTATAAATTGATTTGTATTTTAATGAGGAAAATAAGTATTTGACCCCCTCTGCAAAACATGACTTAGTACTTGGTGGCAAAACCCATGTTGGCAATCACAGAGGTCAGACGTTTCTTGTAGTTGGCCACCAGGTTTTCACACATCTCAGGAAGGATTTTGTCCCACTCCTCTTTGCAGATCTTCTCCAAGTCATTAAGGTTTTGAGGCTGACGTTTGGCAACTCGAACCTTCAGCTCCCTCCACAGATTTTCTATGGGATTAAGGTCTAGAGACTGCCTAGGCCACTCCAGGACCTTAATGTGCTTCTTCTTGAGCCACTCCTTTGTTGCCTTGGCCATGTGTTTTGGGTCATTGTCATGCTGGAATACCCATCCATGACCCATTTTCAATGCACTGGCTGAGGGAAGGAGGTTCTCACCCAAGATTTGACGGTACATGGCCCTGTCCATCGTCCCTTTGATGCGGTGAAGTTGTCCTGTCCCCTTAACAGAAAAACACCCCCAAAGCATAATGTTTCCACCTCCATGTTTGACGGTGGGGATGGTATTCTTGGGGTCATAGGCAGCATTCCTCCTCCTCCAAACACGGCGAGTTGAGTTGATGCCAAAGATCTCCATTTTGGTCTCATCTGACGACAACACTTTCACCCAGTTGTCCTGAATCATTCAGATGTTCATTGGCAAACTTCAGACGGGCATGTATATGTGCTTTCTTGAGCAGGGGGACCTTACGAGCACTGCAGGATTTCAGTCCTTCACGGCGTAGTGTGTTACCAATTGTTTTCTTGGTGACTATGATCCCAGCTGCCTTGAGATCCTTGACAAGATCCTCCCGTGTAGTTCTGGGCTGATTCCTCACCGTTCTCATGATCATTGCAACTCCAAGAGGTGAGATCTTGCATGGAGCCCCAGGCTGAGGGAGATTGACAGTTCTTTTGTGTTTCTTCCATTTGCGAATAATCGCACCAACTGTTGTCATCATCTCACCAAGCTGCTTGGCGATGGTCTTGTAGCCCATTCCAGCCTTGTGTAGGTCTACAATCTTGTCCCTGACATCCTTGGAGAGCTCTTTGGTCTTGGCCATGGTGGATTGGAGTGTGGAATCTGATTGATTGATTGCTTCTGTGGACAGGTGTCTGTTATACGGGTAACAAACTGAGATTAGGAGCACTACCTGTATAAAAGACAACTGGGAGCCAGAAATCTTTCTGATTGAGAGGGGATCAAATACTTATTTCCCTCATTAAAATGCAAATCAATTTATAAAATATTTGACAAGCATTTTTCTGGATTTTTTTGTTGTTATTCTGTCTCTCACTGTTCAAATAAACCTACCATTAAAATGATAGACAGATCATTTCTTTGTCCGTGGGCAAACGTACAAAATCAACAGGGGATCAAATACTTTTATCCCTCACTATATCAGCAACAAGAAGCAAATATACTTTACAGTAAACTTCCTCTCCTCCATCCTGTCCTTTTTGCTCCTCTCATCTCTTCTCTGTGTTACTCTCTTCCTAGGTCTCGGTCTATATGTTGGAACTGTATAATGACCGGCTCCAGGACCTCTTTGTGAGCGGGGCCGAGGCCCAGAGCAGGCGGGTGGAGATTAAAAGGAACAGAAAGGGGCTTGTGTTTGCCCAGGGAGCTGAGACAAAAGAGGCCTCCAGCGCCGGGGAGCTCTTCGCCATGTTTCAGCAGGCTTGCGCCAACCGCCATAACGCAGCCACCAGTATGCCCAAACGCCCGCTCCCCATTTCAAAAGCACCCTGTTAAATGGTTTTGATTTATTGGTTTAGTCAGTCAGATTGAGTGGATGGTAGGTACATCCTTACAGAACTGGGCTCAGAGAGAGAGAGAGCTGCTAAGCAAGGCGCATGTAAAGAGGAGATATTGGGGTCTTAGCTGAATCACTGGCTCTTTCATTTACTTCAGGGGTTAACGTGACAACCATGATACCATACTTCACAATTCTACCTCATGTCATAATTCTGTTTCTCTGACAAAATATGATACAATCAGAAAATAGGAATAAAGTAAACAGGAAATGAATCTATATACAGACATTGAAAACAATTTTAGGTGTTGATTTAAAAAGGCTTACTTCTTTTCCTCTGTGTGGTTGATGCAGAGATGAACGTGGAGAGCTCTCGTTCCCACCTGATCATTGGGATCATGGTGGAGAGCAGGAATCTGACCAATGGGAGTGTGAGCTTTGGGAAGTTGAGTCTGGTGGATCTGGCAGGGAGCGAGAGAGCAGCCAAGACTGGGGCAAAAGACGACCAGCTCAAGGTTATTAGGTTACCCTGTTAGAATTCAGGCATAAAGCTTTATATATTACAGTCATTTATGTGGGCGGGCTGTTTTACAACTAACAGTTTGCATTTTTTCCCATGGATATCATTGTTGAATAATCCTCCCTCTCGTTCTATCTCTCGCTGTTTCTCTCTCTCTCTCTGTCAATTCAATTTGCTTTACTGGCATGACGTAACAATGTACATACTGCCAAAGCTTACTTTGGATATTTACAATATGAAAATAATAAGAATCAAAATTGTCAACGGGACAACAGTAACAACAATAACCAAGGCTCTCTGTCTCTTTCTTTCTCTCTCCCTTCCTCCTCTTTCTATAGGAGGCTAACTCCATTAACAAGTCTCTGAGTGCTCTGGGAGATGTGATCTCTGCCCTGTCCTCGGACTTGCCACATATCCCCTACAGGAACAGCAAGCTCACCCAGATCATGCAGGACTCGCTGGGCGGCAATGCCAAGACGCTCATGGTCGTTAACGTCTCGCCTTCTGACTGCAACCTGGACGAGACGCTCACCTCTCTTATGTGAGAGAGTTTTCCCATCAAACGTACCCCATAAAACACACAACTCAAACACCTAAACACCTGGCCCCCCACCGACAAACACTTCTAACAAACTCTGCTATAAGAAGAGAAACTCATGTCCAATTGAACCATGCCTATAGTAAAAAAAAATGCTGAAATCACATCCCTACATCCTTACCAGGCTGGAGCTCCAGGAAATGGTTAAAACTGTAGTACTAAGCCCCCAAGATGCACCCTCCAAAATGGCACCCTTGTGCCATTTCAGTTGCCCTTGCTTGGGTTGTTCTTGTTTGTGTGTAACGTACCATGTATGTGACACGTACCATCTCTGTAACACGTATGTAAATCGTATCATATTTTAACACGCACCATCTCTGTAACACGTATGTATATCGTAGCATAATTTAACACGTACCATCTCTGTAACACATACCATCTCTCCGTTTCATATTATTTATCCTCTAGTTATGCCACTCGAGTGAAGACCATAACCAACATTGCACAAAGAAACCTGGAGAGTAAAGAGATAGCCCAGCTCAAAGAGGTAAGGTTCATTTTCTTCACACTACCCTTCCTTTTTTTGCAGAATGTAGATAAAACTCCTCTTCTTGAGGACGTGATGTCTGGGATATAAATTGACTAATGGCCCAAGACGACTATCAGACAGAGCAATACATTGGCAAACTGAGGAACCTGAGGCATGCCATTGTAACACATGGGATATGATCCTGGGTCTAACGTGAGGGAAGCCAACGTCGACCATTAGACCAAGAGGATATTCCCTCTTGGCCCAAGGGCCGACACGGATTTTGTGACCATGAGCAACCATGGCCGACTCATGTCCACTACACCATCATGCATGCACACACACGCATACACACACCAGTTTTAATCTGACAATGAGGAATTCTCTGTCAAAACAAATGTACGGAGTACAAGCCCCACTCAAGACCCTTCTCTCTCGTTTACTCCTTTCTTTCTCTATTTCTGGCAGGTGATCATGAAGTTGAGGTCAGGACAGCCAGTGGAGGATGAGGAGGTCTAATTCCAGGCTGTCGGAATTGGATCTACAGTGCTTTCAGAAAGTATTCATACCCCTTGACTTATTACACATTTTGTTGTTACAGTGTTACAGAGTTCAAAATTCATTAAATAGATTTTATTTTATCTCAGACATCTACACACAATACCACATAATGACAAGGTAAAAACATGTTTTGAGAAATGTTTTGAAATGTATTGAAAATGAAATACAGAAATATCTAATTTCCATAAGTATTCACACTCCTGAGTCAATACATGCTCAAATCACCTTTGGCAGTGATTACAGCTGTGAGTCTTTCTGGGTAAGTCTCTAAGAGATTTGCACATCTGGGTTGTACAATATTTGAACATTATTCTGTCAAGTTGGTTGTTGATCATTACTAGACAGGCATTTCAAATCAAATCAAAGATTATTTGTCACGTGCGCTGAATACAACAGGTGTAGGTAGACCTTACAGTGAAATGCTTACTTACAGGCTCTAACGAATAGTGCAAAAAAGGTATGTATGTGTGTAGGTAAGTAAAGAAATAAAACAACAGTAAAAAAAACATTTGAAAATTAGAGTAGCAGGGCTATATACAGACACCGGTTAGTCAGACTTATTGAGGTAGTATGTACATTAATGTATAGTTAAAGTGACTACGCATATAAGATAAACAGAGAGTAGCAGCAGCGTAAAAGGGGCACACAGTTCAAATAGTCAAGACCATTTGGTTACCTGTTCAAGAGTCTTATGGCTTGGGTGTAAAAACTGTTGAGAAGCCTTTTTGTCCTAGACTTGGCACTCCGGTACCGCTTGCCATGCGGTAGTAGAGAAAACAGTCTATGACTGGGGTGGCTGGGGTCTTTGACAATTTTTAGGGCCTTCCTCTGACATCGCCTGGTGTAGAGGTCCTTAATGGCAGGCAGCTTTGCCCCAGTGATGTACTGGGCCGTACGCACTACCCTCTGAAGGGCCTTGCGGTCGGAGACCGAGCAATTGCTGTACCAGGCAGTGATGCAACCGGTCAGGATGCTCTCGATGTTGCAGCTGTAGAACCTTTTGAGGATCTCAGGACCCATGCAAAACTTTCGTTTCCTGAGGGGGAATAGGCTTTGTCGTGCCCTCTTCACGACTGTCTTGTTGATGTGGACACCAAAGAATTTGAAGCTCTCAACCTGCTCCACTACAGCCCTGTCGATGAGAATGGGGACGTGCTCGGTGCTCCTTTTCCTGTAGTCCACAATCATCTCCTTAGTCTTGGTTACATTGAGGGATAGGTTGTTATTCTGGCACCACCCGGCCAGGTCTCTGACCTCCTCCCTATAGGCTGTCTCGTCGTTGTCGGTGATCAGGCCGAAAACTGTTGTGTTGTCTGCAAACTTAATGATGCTGTTGGAGTCGTGCGTGGTCATGCAGTCGTGGGTGAACAGGGAGTACAGGAGGGGACTAAGCACGCACCCCTGAGGAGCTCCAGTGTTGAGGATCAGCGTGGCAGATGTGTTGCTACCAACCCTCACCACCTGGGGTGCTATACCACAAAAAGTATAGCTGAGAACTCTCTAGGCAAGTAGTGTGGCCTGTAATTTATCACAATATATTCTACTTCAGATGAGCAAAATCTAGAGACTTCCTTCGATTTCGTGCACCAGCTGTTGTTTACAAATATGCACACATCGACCCCCCTTGTCTTACTGGACGGGGTGTGCTGTTCTGTCCTGCCGGTGCAGCGTGCAGCTAGCTGAATATCCATGTCGTCATTCAGCCACGATTCCATGAAACATAGGATATTACAGTTTTTGATGTCCCGTTGGTAGGATATTCGTGATCGTACCTCGTCTAGTTTAATGTCCAATGATTGCACGTTGGCGAGTAGTATTGACGGTAACGGCAGCTTTCCCACTCGCCTTCCGCGGGTCCGGACGAGGCATCCGGCTCTTCATCCTCTGCGTCACTTCCTTCTGTGTATAATTGGGATGTCTGCCCTGTGGGGTGTTTGGAGAATATTGTGTGTGTCCTGCTTGTTGTTGTTGTTGTTGAAAAAGTCTTTGTCTAATCCGAGGTGAGTGATCGCTGTCCTGATATCCAGAAGCTCTTTTCTGCCGTAAGATCCGTTTGCAGAAACATTATGTACAAAATAATTTACAACTATCGTGAAAAACCCCCACATAATAGCACAATTGGTTAGGAGACCGTAAAACGGCGGCCATCTCCTCCGGCGCCATCTTGATATTTTCAAGTCTTGCCATAGATTTTCAAGCCGATTTAAGTCAAAACTGTAACTAGACCACTCAATAACATACAATGTAATCTTGGTAAGCAACTCCAGTGTATATTTGGTCTTGTGTTTTAGGTTATTGCCCTGCTGAAAGGTGAATTTGTTTCCCAGTGTCTGTTGGAAAGCAGACTGAACCAGGTTTTCCTCTAGGATTTTGCCTGTGCTTAGCTCTATTCGGTACATTTTTAT
This sequence comes from Oncorhynchus mykiss, assembly GCF_057628025.1. Classification (NCBI taxonomy): domain Eukaryota; kingdom Metazoa; phylum Chordata; class Actinopteri; order Salmoniformes; family Salmonidae; genus Oncorhynchus; species Oncorhynchus mykiss. The sequence continues at coordinate 50,011,878 of NC_143032.1, forward strand.
CCTAAAAAAACTTTCTTGACAATGACAAGCATACCTATAACATAATGCAGCCACCACCATGCTTGAAAATATGAAGAGTGGTATATGAAGAGTGATGTGTTCTCTTGGATTTGCCCCAAACATAACCCTTTGTATTCAGGACATGCGGTTCATTTCTTTACCACCTTATTTTGCAGTTTTACTTTAGTGACTTATTGCAAACAAGATGTATGTTTTGGAATATTTGTTATTATGTACAGGTTTCATTCCTTTCACTCTGTTATTTAGGTTAGTATTGTGTAGTAATTACAATGTTGTTGATACATTCTCAGTTTTCCCTATCACAGACATGAACCGTTTTAAATTCACCATTTGCCTCATACTGAAATCCCTGAGCGGTTTCCTTCCTCTCCGGCAACTGAGTTAGGAAGGATGACTGTATCTTTGTAGTGACTGGGTGGATTGATACACCATCCACAGTGTAATTAATAACTTCACCAGGTTTTTACATGTTCACCCATCTATCAATAGGTGCCCTTCTTTGTGAGGCATTGGAAAACATCCCTGGTCTTTATGGTTGAATATATGTTTGAAATTCACTGCTCGATATACAGATATTTGTATATGTGGGGTACAGAGGTGAGGTTGTCATTAAAAACACATATTAAACACTATTATTACAAATAGAGGGAGTCCATGCAAATTATCATGTGACTTCTTAAGCAAATGTTTAGTCCCAAACTTATTTTGGCTTACCATAACAAAGGGGTTGAATACGTATTGACTCAAGACATTTCAGCTTTTCATATTTAATTCATTTGTTGAAAAACTGGCACTTTAACTGGCACTTTCTAAAAACTGTGTCATTACTGGTGAGGTTGATTCCACTGGTTTTCCCTTCCACTCGTTTCCCTTTCAGCAATGTCTTACTTTTTCGGGTGTTAAATGTGTTGAATATACAGTACAGTGTGTCCCAGCAGGTGTCAATAAAAAAAAAATTTTATATACAAATTCAGATCCAAAATGTGCTTCTCTGCAGTTGAGTGTGGGAAGGTAATTTTGTTCCCCTAGGTTATGTACAATTTTTATGCTTGTATTCTATTTTGATACAGTGATCTTAGAGTGGACTGGGTCAATCAGGTCACTTTAGGGGTTATTCTATTTCTAAATTAATATTCTACTGGTGTTGTTGCTTTATTATTTTACCACTTTTTTATTTTATCACTTTATTATTTTATCATAATTTTTGGTTATTATTGGTCTTATTTTATTTCTCAAATAAATATAAATCTGTCGTGTCATCTGAGTTTAGCAGAGCTGGTACAAGAAAATATGACGATCAAGACTATGAGCCCGTTGGTGCTACGTGTTCTGTTTTCTTCTCCATTCTTCTCAGTCCTCTATATGTTGTTCTGCTCCGCTAATTATTTTAGAAGTGTTTAAAATATCACCGTAGTTGTAAAGTATGTTCTCTGTTTCAAACTTTATGAATTGAGTCGGAGTTCTGGTAGTTTTAGAATGTTATCTGTACAACCTCAGTGGAATGATCACTGTAATGTTGAGCACGAGCTGCTAGTTCTTAGTGTCGTTTTTTTGCACTGTGCTAGGGTCAGTGCTATCCGGGATGTCCCTAACCTTAACCCCTACGTCCCAAGGATCACAGATAGCACGGACCATTATGCTAGCTTTGTATCCTAGCTAGCATGTTAGTATTTCAACAATCGCTATTCTGTTATTTTATGTAAAAATAACTATGCATTGTGCTCTCACTGTTGAGGCACAAAGCGTTATTGCTTTACTCAGTCCCTCCAGGATTTTGTAGCATTTTTTTGTGATAGTTTCAGGCCATAATGATTGATTTTGCTGCAGCATAATTCAATTTTGCATGGCAATTTGCAATGATATTGTCCAATTTGTCGCGATAATTCACTGACGAGGGAAAAGGTTTGTTGACATGTTGCATAATTGAACCATTTTTGTGGTTAAAGCGCGGTGATTGGTTAAAATGTGCATTCCCTCACATTATGTGTGAGTTTGTTAATTTTGCTAAAAATGTTGCTATTCAGAATAGTGAAATCCTGGGGGGACTGTTTACTATCCAACAGGCATGGATGCAGTTGATAGACATTAAACTGAATACCTCTGTTCCTATAGCTAACTCTCTATGCATGTATGGTATCTTATTATGTGAGAATGAAACAAGTTTTTATAATTGTGTTTTTATTATAATTATAATATGCTACTGTATGGTGTATCTAAATTGTGGAGCCATGTGCATTGTATATGCGTGTGATTCTGCTACACTCTTAGAAAAAAAAGGTGCTGTCTAGAACCTAAAGCAGTTCTTCAGCTGCCCCCATAGGAGAACTCTTTCAAAAACCCTTTTTGGTTCCAGGTAGAACCCTTTCTAGCTACTTCATTGTTGACGTTGAGACGGGTGTTTTGCGGGTATTATTTAATGAAGCTGCAAGTTGAGGACTTGTGAGGCATCTGTTTCTCAAACTAGACACTCTAATGTACTTGTTCTCTTGCTCAGTTGTGCACCGGGGCCTCCCATTCCTCTTTCTATTCTGGTTAGAGACAGTTTTCTCTGTTCTGTGAAGGGAGTAGGACACAGCATTGTACGAGATCTTCAGTTTCTTGGCAATGTCTCGCATGGAATAGCCTTCATTTCTCAGAACAAGAGTAGTAGTAGTAGTAGTTGTTTCTGGCCATTTTGAGCCTGTAATCAAACCCACAAATGCTGATGCTCCAGATACTCAACTAGTCTAAAGGCCCGTTTTATTGCTTATTTAATCAGACAACAGTTTTCAGCTGTGCTAACATAATTGCAAAAGGGTTTTTTAATGATCAATTACCCTTTTAAAATGATAAACTTGGATTAGCTAACACAACGTGCCATTGGAACACAGGAGTGATGGTTGCTGATAATGGGCCTCTGTACGCCTATGTAGATATTCCATTAAAAAAATGTGTCTGTTCCCAGCTACAATAGTAATTTACAACATTAACAATGTCTACACTGTATTTTTGATCAATTTGATGTTATTTTAATGGACACATTTATTTTATTATTTTCAAAAACAAGGACATTTCTAAGTGACCCAAAACTTTTGAATGGTAGTGTATGTATATATAATCATGAAACAAAACCCTCATTTTCCCGGAGACTTCTTTCTCCCTGTCTGCTTGATAGACGGGGAACCCCGCTGGCTGAATGGATGAAGACAATATATCCGGAGAGGGCCATGATTCCGTAAAATAGAGTATGTTACATGGTATGCACGCCACCTGAGTCTGACTTGGACCCCATTTCTTCTTCCTCTTCTCCGGCGTCAGTGTTTTGGTGGAATACCCGGGATGAATAAAGCTGCCTCGGGAAGACAGTTACGACCTAGGATATGTGGACAACTATAAATAGCTAGGTGTCTGGCTAGACTGTAAACTCTCCTTCCAGACTCATATTAAACATCTCCAATCCAAAATCAAATCTAGAATCGGCTTTCTATTTCGCAACAAAGCCTCCTTCACTCACGCCACCAAACTTACCCTAGTAAAAGTGACTATCCTACCGATCCTCGACTTCGGCGATGTCATCTGCAAATAGCTTCCAACACTCTACTCAGCAAACTGGATGCAGTCTATCACAGTGCCATCCGTTTTGTTACCAAATCACCTTATACCACCCACCACTGCGACGTGTATGCTCTAGTCGGCTGGCCCTCGCAACACATTCGTCGCCAGACCCACTGGCACCATGTCATCTATAAGTCTATGCTAGGTAAAGCTCCGCCTTATCTCAGTTCACTGGTCACGATAACAACACCCACCCGTAGCACACGTTCCAGCAGGTATATCTCACTGATCATCCCCAAAACCAACACCTCATTTGGCCGCCTTTCCTTCCAGTTCTCTGCTGCCAGTGACTGGAACGAATTGCAAAAATCGCTGAAGTTGGAGACTTTTATTTCCCTCACCAACTTTAAACATCAACTATCTGAGCAGCTAACCGATCGTTGCAGCTGTACATGGTCCATCTGTAAATAGCCCACCCAATCTATCTACCTCATCCCCATACTGTTTTTATTTTATTTACTTTTCTTCTCTTTTGCACACCAGTATCTCTACTTGCACATCATCATCTGCTCATTTATCACTCCAGTGTTAACCTGCTAAATTGTAACTATTCGCTCCTATGGCCTATTTATTGCCTACCTCCTCATGCCTTTTGCACTCACTGTATATAGACTTTATTTTTTCTACTGTGTCATTGATTTGTTTATTGTGTTATTGGCTCCTTTATTGTTTACTCCATGTGTAACTCTGTGTTGTTGTCTGTGTCACACTGTTTTGCTTTATCTTGGCCAGGTCGCAGTTGCAAATGAGAACTTGTTCTCAACTAGCCTACCTGGTTAAATAAAGGTGAAATAAAATAAATAAATAAAAGGCTAGCCTATCCATTGTCACATAATAAAAGTTGTGAGAACCAGTAACAGGCTACTGTTTGTTTCCCTAGCTGAGTTGATGACCTGATTTGAGCCATCAGTTGATTGACAGCTGATTGAACAGCTGATTGAACAGCTGATTTCACCATCCCCACTCCAGCGGTGCACGCCATCCCTGTCTCTTTAATCATGCGACAATGACTGGATATTATCATTCAAGAATCGGACACTTTTCCGCACCCATGTGTTGTTACAATCCTCCCACTGCTAAATGGCATATTATTAGACATAGCCTATATCGTCATTATATTATACAAGCCTATTATTATTCTTAAAATTATTTTTTAAAGTAGTGGGAAAGAGAGTGGAAAGAAGGGGAAGGTAAGTGGGCCTGATTCAAACCCATACCTACGCTGTTATATGTGTGCTGGGGTCAGCGGCTGTAACTGCTGTAGCACACATGCAATGAGGCCAGCAATAATGAATTCTGCTTATTGCTTTCTTGAACATATAACAGGGTCCCCCTCCTTTGATTTAAATAAGATGTGTAGTGCTAAAGCAAAAACAAAAATGTGCACCACTTTGGGTCCCTACAGGACAAATTAATGAGTGTTGTGCCATGACTACAATGGTTCATGCCCTGGACGACACAAAACTGGGTATGGAACTGAACTGGCAGCTGGCAGGCTCCCATGTACCATCTCCTGACATTGTGTCCTTGAGCAAGGCACGTAACCCCCTCAGAATTGCTCTCCACCTAGGGTTGCTGCACTGCAGGGTGTTGGGAAAAGCAGAAGACACATTTCCTTTCTAACCCATGAACAAAAAAGTATCTATTCTCTCCATGTTCTTGTCACAAGAGGACTCTTTCCATATCTCTACACCGACACCGCTGTGAACTATATTGCACCACTGTACAAGTATTCCTGGTATTCTACTACACTGCCATTACTGTATGTAGGACTACTATTTAATTGTGCAATGTAAACTATCCTGTACTATGCCTATTTAAATATTTCACACTGTGAAAGACTAATGTCTCTCTTACTATGCCTACTTTGAATATTGTTGTGAATGACTTGTTTATGGTGAAGTATCCTGATATTGTGAGATACTAATACGTCACATTATAACATGTTTACTTTGCCATCAAATGAGAGAGCTGAAATGAGAGGGCTAAAACCATACCTTTGAACTTGAGATGGGTTAAATGGAATTCTACCTGAAATATGAACACTGACAGTCCTGTAACATCTCTCATGTAACCTCATATGAAATTAACTCCTGCAGAATTAAGTATTTCTTGCAGTACAATGTTACACCAAATGTTATTTTTTGTCTCGGAAAAAGGAGTGAAGCAATATGGAAAGATGTATTTCTTTCAGTATCTCGAGCAAATGCGAATACTTCAGAGGACGTGGGCTACTTGGCCTGGAAGGTGGTGAAAAGCAGCGGGCTGTTGTAATGCGATATATTCGTTTCTCACAATATCACAATCTTTCACAATAAACAAGTCATTCACAATATACTAAACGTATGCATTGTAATAGAGACATTATTCTTCACAGGGGTGAAATATTTAAGTAGGCATATGTGAGTGTCTTATTCAGTGAGTGATAATTTTACATAACAGCTGACAGTATTTCAACCACGTAAAATATGCGTCAGAAACATGGATTTTCACTGGTTTTAATCTGAAAATGTTTGCAAGGGAAGAATATGTAGGCTACCCTGTTAGAGCCCATTTGTTTTCTCCCCGGGCCCATTGAGAGGAGTAACATTGAAAGAGAAAGCTTTACAGGTGTCAGCTAGATGATTGACGCGTTCATTCTAGTATTATTATTAATTTGTCTTCTAAGTCAAGAAGTTATGAGGGAAGAGAAGCTGCAGGCCTAGTGTAGGCATGTTTGACTAGACAAGATGACTAAAATAGCCTGTCAAATTTTGGAAATTATAAGCAGATAAATATAAAAATGTGGCTTCCCTACAGCCCTGTGAAAAAAAATGGTCCTAACATCTCTGCCTGTCATACAAGGAGTCTAATTTCTATGGAGGCGACAGTGTCCACTGCACACCTCCCCAATACAGCCCGCTGCTTCTCACCACTATCCAGGCGAAGTAGCCCACAGCCTTTAAAGTATCTGGCTGGCTAGCTCCGCCTCCATCTTCTCCAGACACTGACTAAGCTACATGTAACACTGCTTTTCTGTCTTTATATGTAGACTTTGTTTGCTTTCCTGCCTGTGAACATGCACTTGGCAGCTAGCTAGCCGGAGGTAGAGTGGGGCCATGCATTCTAAATGAGTTTGTTATTTTTGACCATCCCAAAAAGGTCTATAGCTTAACTCAGATGCCCCCTGGCGGCGATTCTAAATATGAAGTATTTATTAAAATCCTTCTGCTAAAGGATTATTTTTCTCCTGTGGTGAAATGGGTCAAATTAAGATCCGACATCTGTAGACCTCCCTTTGTCTTCAATGGGGCGATCCTAATGGCTCAGTATTTTTTTAAACCATACTGTACCCCTCAAGTGTTTTCTGCCGCATTAGCCTTCTGATTCGCTTTGTGCGTTCCTGCTGTATTGGCCCAATCAGATCAGAGCTGCTTCTACACATGCTCACCCTAGTTTGTTATTCTTAATAACTCCAGAGTTTAATAGATACTATGAGCTCTGCTGACTAGAACTAAGTGAGAGACAAATGGGTTGATCAGAGAGCAGAGGGAACAGGCAGAGAAATTGGGTGAGCGTAGGGGGGTCGCGTTCCCTGTAGAGTATGGCAGCTATTTTGCTGATTAACAACCCTTATTTCACCCGCCCAAACGATCTCTCTGCTATAACAGACATAGTTGGAGTCTCCTATGACAGCACAGAGGCAAATTAATTATCCTATGGCTCACTTAACAGGATTTATCATGGAGAAGATAGCATGGAGCCTGAACATGAAACCAAGTTTATATTTTGAGGCAAGTTATATTCTTAAAGAATTAGTCTTTGCGAACAAACAGTGCTTTAAAATATGTTCAAAAAATTTATCTCAATCTACGATTTTGAGTGGTCACATTTCTCCAGTCCCATCCCACTTTTCAGTTCTAGTTTTATCTAAAAATATATATATTGAAATAGAACATCACATGATCCAAATTTGAATTTCTCAGACGTGTGTCTTCTGTCCTCTTAACCTCCCTGGAATAAGTCTGATAGATCCAAAGACTGTGTCTAATCGGTCTGTTGGAGAGACGGGAGAGCATTTAGTAAAAAGGCGATTCTACTCTATCTATGAGTAGCCCCGGAAACTACTTCAGATGGGGATTGGGGAGAGAAAGGGAGATAGAGAGATCTCTTTAAACCCCGGAGTTACAGATGAAGAGGAGGGGAAGAGTGAGACGGGTAGGAATGAACCCTGAGTGAACGCTGCGTGGTGCCCAAGGCTCTTATCTAAAACAACACTCCCCGTCTTCCTAAGCATTTAGTTGTGATTAATAACCAGATAGGGGTTTAAATAAAAGGCATTTTTAAACTCATTCCACTTGATGAAGGTAGAAGGACCAATCACCATCCCTAATAGTCAAAATAATACTGGGGATGACCCTTTACAATACTCTTTTCCAAATCTTGGAATGCATAGATATTCTTTCATTGTATTCAGATATCATAAAAGTACTTAAGTTATATTTGGAATAGGCTGATCTTAAACCACTAAAATAGCACATAACATGCTTCTAGGTAAATATCAATATCAATCAATTGTATTACCAATGAGGAAATGACTCTGAACAAATCCTTGGATATGGCTGCTCAATATGTATCGGCTCAACTCTGTCTTGACTCTGACAGCTTGCAACTGTGTTTGCATTACAGGGATAATGACGCCACTGCCACTGACGGTCCAGTTGGAGTTAAACGACAACCAACCAGTGATGACCACCACAAGAGAGTTGTGTTCATTAGGGCACACAACGGAAAATGTTTTGCAACTTGGAAACAGAAATTCGCATTTCTTATATTTTTATTTTTTTATTTACTCCTTTTTCTCCCCAATTTCTTGGTATCCAATTGGTAGTTACAGTCTTGTCTCATCGCTGCAAGTGTGTTTTGAGACGCATACAGATAACACTCACGTGTCATGATCAACTTGATACGGATTGACGAAGACAAGTGTCCTTAGGAATGAAGTATGCATTGAGTGTGACGTTTTCTGTGGTACTAAAGGGAGGAAAAGGAGGACAAAAGAGACCAACTGAGTGAATAGCAACATTCCATTCCCAGAACTAACACTTTGATCTGCACATACTTGCAGACAGGCACCATGCAGAAATATACATTACAAGTTGTTACTGTGAGTGTTATCAGAGCCTCACCCGTGTGGTATGGTGAAGAGGACGTAGGATACGTGATGGAACACCTTGTTTATGAAGGCGTCGGGTAAAAGGCATCTTGGTCTTGTCCACAAACCGTGGGAGTCTGGCAGGGCCAATGTGGTCGCCTAAACCATACAAAGGCAACATACTAAATGTCTCGGGTGAAGACAACAAGATACTGTACCTGAAAGTGAAAATGCAGAGAAAAGGATCAGATACATTGCCAAGTCGATCAGAAAAAGTGAGACCCAAGAAGAAAGGAAGACTGTTGGATTATTGCCATCTATCCTGGAGTTCCCATCTTCAAATAAAGGGATGATTTGTGTGATTGTGATTCACGTACGGTGCAATACCCCTGTGTGTGATCCCCTTTGTGTCTGTCTGAGTAGACTGTCCAAGTATCCAAAATCTCTCTCTCTCTCTCTCTCTGTGTGAATGCATCGTGCCTACTGAACAGACTGCACCAGTTTTCTCAGCCCACATCAAAACTAGCTTGGGCTTTAGCAAATTAGAGTGACCTTTTGCGTGTCACCCTGGCAAGCAATGGTCTCTAGCCATTGAGGACAGGACAGAAGGGAGGGGGGAGGGGGAATCTGTCTATGAAAGATTAGATCATTGTATGGAACTGCACGGACGGCCCATCTACACCATCAAACTGTCAAACTGGGCGGTACTGCAGGAATCTCTGCTCATTAGGACATGCTGTTTGTCAGGAATGACCGTTCATTCCTAAAACAGCTGAACTCCCATCCATTTTTTTATAAAACAAAGGAATTATTCTTAGCATAGCAGGTAAAGTAGCAGGTAAAGCAGACACCCAAGCAGACGTACAAAGAGACAAGGTATGAGGACCATATAGCGCTATAAGGGCATAAGGTATTCAAGTTTTCTAGAAGGAGTGCTGTTCAGTCAGGAGGAGTGAGGAGGTGTGTTTTGATCTGAATGTCAGGAAACTTGATGTGGTAAAAGAGGCTCCACTGCAAACCAGCTATGACGGTATCGAGTCCTGAAATGTAAAAGTGTACTAAAAACTGTAACATCAGTTACAATCCTATTTATTACCATCATCGCATCCATGGTATGATGAGCGCCAACTTAACGAGATTTCCGCAGTGCTGGTCTGTTCAAAGGCATTCAACCCATCCCTGCAAGGCATGGAGATCCTCCAGAAGAAAAAATGAACTCATCTGGATTTGAGGGAGTTGGACAGCACTGCTGTGTCCTCATCCTCCTGCCGCTCCTCACAGAGTGCAACCAGAGCATCTGTGATGTCACGGATACAGTCCTGGAAACACACATATCATCAAAACGTTACTTCACACTCTACTTAGTGCCTGCAGCTATTACGATTCAGATGAAATGCGCAGGACGAGTCCTAACCTTGCCACGCCAGGTTATATCCGGGTCCTATATACATCCATTACATTTCCATGTACACTCACAATCAAATGTAATCCTTTCAAAACTTTAGCACACGACCCACTAATCAAATGTACCCTCAAACTGTGAGAGTGAGACTGTAAAATGGCAGCATCTTCTAGAAAACATGTGAGCTTCCACCAGATTAATAATTCCTAATTAAAGAGTATGCGCGGGCGTTTTAGACACTGTGCACAAGAACAAAGCCTCGTTCGGTATATGTTAGCCTGGTCTGTCCTGTCCTAGAGTATAGGTCTCTTATACTGTAGCTTCGATTTCAGCTTCCAACTATTTCCATTTTTCGCATATGCAACCCGAAGAGGCAAGATCACAAGCAAAAATATGCTTTCCAAAAAGTAACCTTGCCTTTTCCACATGTACCTCTCCTCAAACTATCTCTCCCTCCCTCTCTCTTTCTTTTACCCCTGCGTTAGTCCTTTACTCTCTGTGTATCCCCCCCAGCAAAATCTATCCCTCTGAAACAAATCCCTCAATGGCTGACTGGTTTTCTGTGCCTCTGTACCAGCATCTGATAGCACCGATCATATCTAATCTAACGGTTTACTAATCTACCAAGTTCAGCCTCAAAGTCACACATGAAAGCTGAGATGTCTCTCCAGGTTGAGATGTCTGCAAAAACTATCCTCGTCAACTCGTTTTTTTCACTGTATACACATGATAGATTATACGCCTCTAGCCCATAGTTTCAATAGCATATCTATCAACATTTCCTACCCCTGCCTCCAGCTGTAACAGTAGAATGGCTAAATCCCGTTGGATATGTTACCATACATAAATATTGCGATATATCATACTGTCTGTGTTCAGGATCTGTTCATCCCCCAAAAAGTTGATTTTAATTATTAACAAGTATACTTAAATATACAAAATATTAAAATAATATACTTTAAATATGAGAGGTATTTTTGTAGTATATCTTAAGTATACTATACATTTCATATCTTTACACTTCAACACACTTATTAAAAGTTCACTTTATATTGATAGTTGTTTCAGTCTTTTAGTATACTATAAATATACTATCATCTACCTTTACTACACTTATTAAACGTGTACTTTAAATTAATAGTTTTTCAGGCTTTAAGTTCACTATCATTAAATTATTGGGAGAAAACTGAGGATGGATCAACAACATTGTTTTGATAAAGTAATACTGCAAAAAAAACTTTTGGGGCCTAAATACAAAGCTATATGTTTGGGGCAAATCCAACACAACACATCACTGAGTAACCGCCTCCTTATTTCAAGCATAGTGGTGGCTGCATTATGGTATGGGTATGCTTTTTTCTGGGATAAAAAGAAACTGGATGGAGTTTTAAGCACAGGCAAAATCCTAGAGGAAACCCTGCTTCAGACACTGGGAGAGGAATTCACCTTTCAGCAGGACAATAACCTAAAACACAAATCTACACTGGAGTTGCTTACCAAGAAGACAGACTGTTCCTGAGCGGCCAAGTTACAGTTTTGACTTAAATTTGCATGAAAATCTATGGCAAGATTTGAAAATTGATGTATAGCCATGAACACCAACATATTGACAAAGCTTGAATAATTAGGAAAAAAATAATGGGCTAATGTTTCATAATCCAGGTGTGTAAAACTCTTAGAGACTTACCCAAAAAGACGCTGTAATTGCTGCCAACGGTGTTTCTAGCATATTGGCTCATGGAGCTGAAAACTTATGCAATGACTATATTTTAGTTATTTCATTTCTATCAATCTTTTGAAAACAAATAAATATAAATCTTCCACGTTGACATTATAGCATTTTGTGTAGATTGTTGTCAAAAAATTACCAATTACAATTACAAATCCATTTTAATCTCACTTTGTAACAACAAAGTGTGAATAAATCCAAGGGGTATGAGTACTTTTACAAGGCACTGTAGTTTCAGTGCCAATAATGAGTTTTGATGTACTTTCTGAAATTCTGTTCAGAAATGTGCAAAGTTGACAATGATAATGATTGTTTATTGCACAGTGGAGGAACATGCTTCCTGAGAGTATAGTTTTTCATATTACAAAAAAATATACTTAAGTATACTTTCAAAAAGTATATTTACCTTAAATGTCCACAAAATATATTTAAAGTATACTTTCAAAAACGCATTAACACAGAAATGTGCATATCCCCCAGCATCCTTTTCTGTTGAAGTTTAGATTTATAATATGATATTGTTCCTCATATTTATCTCATTCAAATGTAACACATTACACATTTTATTTAAATGTTAATTTATTACCATTATGCGAACAACTAAAGTGTGAAATGTGAATGGTGCACAGTTCTCAAAAGGGTTACAAAGCAGTTGTGTGCTCCAGCCACAGAGAGAAGATGCCTTGGTCAATCAAGGTAACCTTTACATGGCTAATTACAATAGCTAATGTGGTTAATGAGTAGCAGTGTATTTGTACAAGTAAATTATAAATACACTTTTTTGGTATATTTATAATTTTGGTATATTTATAATTTATGAGAAATATAAATAAAATATCCTTAAGGTATATTCAACGTATATTTGTTTTGCTCTTTATCTAATATACTAAAAATATACTTAAGTACAAAAAAGTGTCCCAATTTAGATATCTTTACATGTATTTAATATACTTAAATGCCAATAAAATAAAACACAAACTGGACATTAAATGTATTAAAAATTGTTCCAATTTAGATAATTTAAATATACTCATGAAGTATGATTTAAGCATATTTACATTTTAAAAATTCCCCGCTTGGGATTAGGCACCAAACAGAAGAAAACTGACTGGAACAGGGAGTGACTATTGGGAGTGACCCAAAATGAAGCACTCGTGTTTTTTTCTGTTTTAAACTATTTCTGTGGCGTGCTCTAATTTGCATGACCCAGGTGTGGTTCATACCTTTTCAAATGTCTACAGGTGCTCCTCGATGTTGTGTTCCACATTCTCTTGATGTGCTCGACCATCTTCCTCAGAGACGGGCTCGGCAGGTAGCGGAACACAGGAAAGAAGTCGGCCAGGATTCCTGCAGCGAAGATCCACAACACCTCGTTGTTGATGTGCACAATAGTGAGGAACTCGGTGTCATTGTAGTCATTCCTCTTCCCGAAACACAGGGCACACACCACATTTGCCACCAACGTGACCAGCGGGAGCACAGGGTCCAGAACTAACCCCTCGCTCCCCTCTGAGCGCTCCCAAATGACCACCACCATACCAGCCGCTTCGGCACACATGTGCTCCTTTAGCAGACAGATGGTGCCAGGGTCCCGCGGCTCTGCCTGCAAGAAGGAGCGTAGGGTGTTCTTGCACAGCTTCCTGTGGAGCGCACAGGCAGCGCCGTACTCACTGAAGGTCATGCTGGTGCCATTGGCCCACGGCAGAGAAGGTGAAGAGGTCAGGGTGTCTGGCAAAAGCCTCCCCATGCCGTACCAGCACCTGTTTAATGGTGGCATAGCCTTGCAGCACCACCACCACAAGGGAGCCCACATGCATTTGGAAGACATCTCCGTACTGCAGACGGAGACACGTCAGTGATAGGTGGATCTGGAACAGGTTACCCACCAGGGCAACGGGGTCGGCCCTGAAGGGCAGAGTGCCTTTTGGGGCCGCTCCCGCCTTCTCGCTTTCAGCCGCTGAGAGCAACTAGGAGCAGGGTGAGGGTACAGAGAGCCAAGGTGACTCCAGAGAAGATTATACAGGAGCCATACTTTGGGAATATCCCAAACGTCAGCCTCATATTGCAGTCTCAGAGCGCCCCAGCCAGGATACTGTATGTTACTCACTGAATTCTAGGAGTGGAAGTTCTCTAAAGTTGGAGACTGGTCTAATGAGTGCAGTTTGACCTCCAGCTAAGCAAATTGCCGCAGGGTCTGATGACTGGATACACTCTGCGAGAAGACTGGCACTAGGCAGGTCCAAGTACCATGAGAGGCAGTGACATATCAGCCTGTTTTAGCATAGACTGCAAACCAGCGGGCGGTCGATTGAACAGCTTCATAGAGCTTGATCTAGCATTCCATTTTCATCTTGTTCTTTGCGTTGTTTTAACAGGATGAGACATTATTGTGCGTGCTCAATATGCGTATCAGGTGCTAACTGTGTGGTCCACGGTAGCTTAATTCTCTCATCATTTTGTGTACAAGCGGCTGCAGACCGCACACATCTGGCAGTGGCCAAACATACACAATCATTGTAAATTCGTGTTTGGATTTCCTCACTCTAAAAATGTATGGACTCTCTGACTAACTGCAATCTAGCCTGCCCAACATGAAGAGAGAAAATAACATGATTAATCTAAACATCAAACTTTTGATATTTCAATTCATAACAATTTAATTCCAGAAAACAAAAAATGAATGTAATTTGACAAACAAATTAATATTTTATAGCACACCATGGAACAGAGGCCACAGGTGTTAATGAAATTCATTAAGTCACATACTATACTACTGTACATGCCACAAGATGGCAGACTCAAAGTACGTATTGACTAGCACTTGCATTTCACCACTCCACACTAGCTTTCCCCTCGTTTGGCTGCTTGCAAGCTAGCAAGCATGTTAGGTACTGCTAGGTATCCCCAATCAATCCAGTAGGGTCTGCAAGCTATAGTGAGCTTTGATTGGTCAATAGCGCAGCAATGTCACAGTGTATTTGCATAAAGTTCTGCTTTCCCCAACTTTGGTCACGCCCTGTTCACGTCCCTCGCCCGTGCTCACGTCCCTCGCCCGTGCTCACGTCCCTCGCCCGTGCTCACATTGCCCAACAGTCCCCCTGCACACTTCACTTCTTCCATTGTAAATGAATGCTTTCCCAAGTTTCATCGCCCATGTCGTCTTCAGTTAATATGTTCTGTAAGTCAGTGAGATTCAGCTGTGTAGTAGTAGGCAATGACAGAGCCAGTAGTTTGAACCCCTGGTTGGTTTCGAGCCTACATGGCCCTAAGAGCTGCTCCAGCTCATGGTACTGATATGTACTTACTGACAACATGTAACTAATCCCGTGACACTGAGCAAGTGTGCAAAGTGAGTGTTGAAATCCATCGTTTTGGATTCAAAAAAAGATTTAGACGCGGTCTCTGCCAAAATTGCGTCAAGGGAGCCGCAGAACAACCCAGGAAGTTGAGCTTACATAACCTGCTCCACTGGGGGTGTAGCAAAAGAGGAGATGCTATAATGACATTGCTGACCTGCGAAAAAAGACTAACCAAAATCAAAACTGATCCTTACCTTAACCCTAACCAAACCCTTAACCCTATCCCTATCCCTGACCCTTACCCTTACCCTACACCCCTAACTGTGGAAAAGATCCCTGTTGATTGACAATGTTCTGTGTGTTGTGTAATACACAGGCACAGACACATGCATACAAACACATGATAACATACGCACTATACACACAGGTACACATGGATTTTGTGTTGTAGATATGTGGCAGTAGAGTAGTGGCCTGGGGGCACACACTTAATCTGTTGTGAAATCTGTTGTAATGTTTAACTGCCTTAATTTGCTGAACCACAGGTAGAGTAGCTGCTACCTTGGCAAATACAAATATCTATGCTATGTGTTTTGTTTATCATACCTGCTTTTCATTGCTCTTGTAAACGGTTGTTTCCTCCTTCAGAAGTAAAACAAGAGAAATTAAATATTAACTTAGCTGGCGGATCTGTATAATGTCAACCTAAACAACAAGCTGAAAGACTAAATGGGTTAAAATGTCAAGAGTTACCATGAAAAGAGTGGGTCTGGGATCAAATGATTCAGTGACAGCGGCATATATGACCCTGGACTGAGTCTTGCAGCATAGAAACAACTTTGTAGGGGTCAATACATTTTTAATTAGGGCAAATCAAGCCTTAAATGTTTGTGGAAAGTATAAACTTTAGAAGCCCTTTTAAACCTTGAATACACTAAGTTTCTATGTCCAACTGTACAGGACATTTCCTGCAACAACAGAGTGATCAAATTAAGATCCTACATCTGTATGTTCCTCTGGTAAGTCTCAGGATCCTTGGAGTTGGAATATAATGTGTTGACCTTGAACCAAAGTTTTTGGTTAAGAAACAATAAGGAATTATCTTAGACAAACATACACTACCTTTCAAAAGTTAAGGGTCAATTAGAAATGCCATTGTTTTGAAAGAAAAACATTTTTTTTGCCCATTTAAATAACATGAAATTGATCAGAAATACAGTGTAGACATTGTTAGTGTTGTAAATGACTATTGTAGCTGGAAACTGCAGATTTTTAATGGTATATCTACATACATATATCTAAGGACAGTTTTATTGCTTCTTTAATCAGACAACAGTTTTCAGCTGTGCTAACATAATTGCAAAAGGGTTTTTTAATGATCAATTACCCTTTTAAAATGATAAACATGGATTAGCTAACACAACGTGCCATTGGAACACAGGAGTGATGGTTGCTGATAATGGGCCTCTGTACGCCTATGTAGATATTCTATTAAAAATCAGCCGTTTGCAGTTACAATAGTCATTTACAACATTAACACTGTCTACACTGTATTTCTGATCAATTTGATGTTATTTGAACAGACAAAAAAAATAGCTTTTCTTTCAAAAACAAGGACATTTATAAGTGACCCCAAACTTTTGAACGGTGGTGTATATAATATCATACAAGGAAGCCAGCCTACACAAGATAATGCAAAGAGGAAGACTTGTACAGGATTGACTCTTTTCTATTTCATGATAGAGTATCAACATTGAAAGCAGGCCACCAATCCAGACTCAGCATTTTTTCTCTATGCTGCATGTTTACTTTATTTGTAACTCTGACTTGCCCTGCTTTCTCTATGTTTCTGGCGTCAGTGCAAATCCTCTCTCTCCATATCCCTCCATATCCCTCTCTTCCTCTCTCCAATGGGTCGTCGGTTCCACTCAGGCTCAATTGTGGGACACCCGGTGCTGTCAGGCTGCGACGCCTCCTTTGACCGACCTAGGCCCAGTCCCAGTCCCAGTCCAGGCTGAGTGATCCGGCAGTCCCGCCACTCCTCCTCCCTCCAGTCATTAGCACAGCCACTGGGGCAACACGTGTCATGGAACCATGGCGACAACCAACACAGACTAGACTCACTGGAGACACCACCAAGGAACCTCCCAGGACCCTACCATACACACAGGCACGCACACACAAACACATACATTACAACACACAGCAAATACAGATGCACACATACTCACACACACATGCATGCCCGCATAACATACGTAGAGCTGATTAAATGTCTATTGGGTTGGGATGCGGTCATTAGTTGCAAATAGCACTGATGAGGCTTTTGTTCCTTCTTTCTGGCATACAGATGTTCAGTTTTATAAGACACCATCGAGCCTAATTTCATTGACAAGGATATCATCCTCATCCTCATCGCCACTGCAATTGGCTCAAAGAATCAGCCTACTAAGTGAGTCCACAATGTGCGCTGAGTTTGCGACAAAGAGAAAAATGCATCAGCGTACGGCTCTTTTTCACGGCACATTACAACACTCCAAAACGCAGCTCCGCTGTGCTTTTCATTATTTAACTAGGGTTAATTACGAAGGTTATGTTGTCTAAGCCCAGGGGTCATTTTCAAAGGACTTTGCGTCTTTCCAGACAGGCTACACCAAAATAGAGCCGCACCAGACACAGTTATGCGATGGTATTGTTCCTGGGAGACAGCGGGCCAGCAGGGGGCCCTTATCAAAGCTAAAATCTTCCCAATTATTACGTTCACCGCCTCCAAATCGGGCGTGCAATATCCCAAAGTGGTGTAAAACTAGTCCCTTTTTTAAATTTCCCTTTCAGCAGAGATAAGTGGTTTGGACCAATGCAAAGGTGACGGGGAAAGACAAGAGGTGGCTCTCACATCAAAAAAATGACATGCTGCATTTCACGGTCATGGAAGCTGAGCGGTATGCGTGCTTGCCTCGCGGCCAGTGTACAACAAGCGTGGTGTGTAAAGTGGAAATTAGGGATTGGTTCTGTTTGAACAGTGATTAAGTGTATGGGCCCAAAGGCGTGGGTCCCTGGTGGGTGCGACAGCTACGTGGTTCTCTGTTGGTCCCAGTAAGAAGTGGGTATTTTTTTTTACCAGTGAGTGCAACTATATAAGAAGGGTGGTGGGTCTGCGTTGGGTACTTTTGCCTTTCTCAAATTTGGGGCTGCTGTGAAGAGAGTTGAAGACATGCCGGTGATTGGAGTTGAGAACGTTCAATCTGCAGGTGCACCATCTGCATGCACAGGTAAGACAGCCAAACTCAGGTCCATTGCGTCCAGTCATTTATTTGTTTCTCACAGTCTGCTAATGCCATACGTCACAAGTCAAGGTTAATTAAGTGATAATACATGTACATTATTCTTGTGTAAATAACCTGTTTTTCTTGACATACCATAATTATGTTTGGTATAAAGTTTGGATTTAGAAACTATTTGGATTTCATTTTAAAATTAAACTTAAAAATACTTTTCACATCAAGTGAAGACAGAAAAATAACTTTAACTTTTTTCTTCGGGAGTACATGAAAATGGATACATTTTCTGTAAATGTGACTTGGATTTTATAAGAATGTCAGCCGATTCCGAAAACGACTGCTGTGAAATATTATCCATGAACTATAATAGGCTAATACATTTTGAATTCTGTGTCTTTCTCAAGTAGTGCTTCAAAATGCAGAATCAGTTACAAATCAGTCACAATCAGAGTAATGTTCATGAAAACACAATGTCAATACGATACATCGTTTCTAAAGTATTTTTTCCCAAGTAAACTTTTTTAAGACACCATTTTAACTAATTGTTAAATTGAACATGTTACACACATGACTAGCAATGAAATCCTGGGTCACTTAAAATAGTCCAGTTTTCTTGTCGTAAAAAAATTTGGGTCACAAAAAAACCAGCTCTATCAACATATTTGCCAACTACTGTCCGACAAGAAACATTTGTCATTCGTGTCCAATAACTAAACAGTTTTGTGTTCATTAGGAGACACAACAGGTGTCCTCCCTGTTTCAGTCCATGTGATGCCAAAAGTGACATGATAATGATGTTTGAAAAAGTGGACTGAAAACATTTTTAAAACCCTTTGCAATGGAAAACAAAAATCAGCATTTTTTCCAGGGAGTTCCTCCATGTTTCACTCTGTTTTGTTTAATTTAGTGCCTAATAAACATGACCCTGCTGTCCTCAGGTTCCCTCTGTAGCCTAATGAGATGAGATCAGGGCTCTGGAGCCAGCACCGCCAGCCCCGACTTTATGGTGCCAGTCGCGACCTCTGACCCCTTAGTGTGAGGCAGTAGCAGATGCCAATATCTAATTTGGCACAATTTTCATATGGTATATTCTGTAGGGAAGACAATTACATAGGGATGACAACGTTTGCACACTTGCTCTTGCGAGTACTATGTGCGCTCACACGGGCACACACATTGCTTGTATTGCTTTTAGTAGATTTTACTGTGTTATTTTTACTTTTGTGTGTTGCCTTTCTCTTTTCGTAGTTTGGAAACTTGATTGGTCGGTTTGATTTACTTAAATGTCCACCAACCACGTCTCTTTGATAGAACCCGTCACTGTGAAGTTCTCACAGGTTCTCACCATCCCTCCAATCAGGTTGAACAATGCAAATCACCCCCTTCCACAGGTTTGCCTATTGTCCAATCAGTGCCTCTCAATGAGAGGAAGGGGCAGGAGACGGTAGGTGGGATGGGAGAGGGGCATGTGTTCAGCCCAGTGTCATACAATTTCACCTTTCGCTGTCCCAGTAGGAAAACAGGGCAACATGAGCTCCGAGCCTGGAAACTGCCAGAACCACCAGGACCATGATCCGGACCACGGAGACGCCGGGCCAGCCAAACAGACCATGCCCATGCCCGTCCCTAACCTGGAGGTCCAGTACACTAAGGTCAGCTGGAACAATCTTTATAGCTAATGTAGTATGTCATTATGTTTGTGTAGGTTATGTATTCTCTTTTGCTTTTTGTTTTAAGTGTTGAATTTTGTGGAGTACTTTGCTGCTAAAATCCTCTATGCATCATTAGTTTTAGGAGTATTTTGTAGTATATTGGGTGGTGAAAAAACTTTTGCTACAGTGAATATCACACAGTATGTTGTGAAGTCCAGTCTTTTTCCAGATGTCCCCTCTCTAAATCTTCAGCTACAAAATGCTGTCTAAACATCTCCATGCGCTGATGCATTTGATTTATAATGGCATATTTCATTAATAGTTCTTCATGAATACTTTGTGTGTGTGTGTGTGTGCGTGCGTGCGTGTGTGTGTGTCTGTCTATTGGAGATGTAGTAGAATAATTGTGGTATTTACATCCCTTTGGCAAGACGGTTCCCAGGAGCAGAGGAAGTCAGTAAACTGTTTACTATGATCTTATCAGAAAGTTTATTACAGTAGAGTTACCACAATTTATTACTTTAATATATTGACTTACCAACAACAGTCAGATGCATCTAATCAAGTGAAAGGATTTAATCCAAGGTTAATCTTCCTTATACATTAAACAGAGATCTGGTCAGGACAAAGCTATAAAACATGCTCTACTGAGGATAAAAATCTAACTCATTGTTATGGAGTCTGTTCCCTGAAATGGAAAACTATGCTCTCTGCCAGAGGCCCGTGGTCATGGATGACAGGAGGGAAGGGCGTTCATTAGCCTGGTCCCAGATCTGTTTTCTCTATATAGCCAACTCCCATGGTCACTGTTTTGTTATGTTTTGGCATGTCAATTCCCATAGTTGTCAAGACAACGCAAACAGATCTAGGATCAGGATAGGAGTTCATTGACACAGGAGTGTTTGTGTGTAGTGTACAGTATACACTGAGTGTACAAAACATTAAGGACACCTGCTCTTTCCGTGACATAGACTGACCAGGTGAATCCAGGTGAAAGCTATGATCACTTACTTATGTCACTTGTTAAATCCACTTCGATCAGTGAAGATGACGGGGAGGAGAACAGCATAAAGAATGATTTTTAAGAGTGACATGGGTCGTGTATGCGTGCCATTCAGAGGGTGAATGGGCAAAGGGGAGATGCAACTCAATATTAGGAAGGAGTCCTTCTTGTTTTGTACACTCAGTGTACAGCACCAGCTTGGGGTTTGTTGGGTCTGTGTGCAAGGCCTTTTCATTAGTGAGGTTTTTACTAACGTCATCTGTTTTGCTGTTGTGTCTTTCTGTGATTTGGGGAGATCAGATATTCATTGATAACGAGTGGCATGAGTCCTGCAGCGGACGGAAGATGCCAGTTCACAACCCTGCCACTGGAGACCTGCTGTGTGAGGTAGAGGAGGCAGACACCGTGAGTGACATTGTCAATTAGTCAAACAATCAATCAATACATTTTTTTTGTGTATGGTTCTTTGAGTACGGTTGAGAAAGAGAGAGAGAGAAAAAGGGGGGGTGTTTGTGCGCTTGTGTCTATTTGTGTGCCTGTGTGACCTTCGTAAGTGTGCCTGTCTGTGTGGATGTGTGTGCCTAACTTTCCTTTCATACCTAGGAGGATGTGGACAAGGCGGTCCAGAGTGCTAGGGCAGCCTTCCAGCTGGGGTCTCCATGGCGATGCATGGATGCGTCCGACAGAGGGCTGCTGCTCAACAGGCTGGCTGACCTGGTGGAGAGGGATCGCCTCCGACTGGCTGTGAGGACCACACACACACACACACACACACACACAGTCTAACACTGCAAGTGCTCAACAACCATATGTCCCACATGTCCCATACCTGGGCTCAATATTTGTTATGCATTTGCTAGATGTTGCTGAGGAGTTCTGTTTAATATATATGTACTCAGACGTTGGAGGCTCTTGACTCAGGGAAGATCTTCCTCATGGCATACTTTGTGGATCTAATGGCCACTGTTAAAACCCTGCGTTATTATGGAGGATGGGCCGACAAGATACAAGGCAAAACCATTCCTGTAGGTGAGTTAATCCCCAAACACTTTAATTTGACCATCTCCCAAATATGAGATCATATCCACCCGATTGACATGAATATATTGTATATATATATCTATTGTATTAAATTATGTGTATCAACAATTGTATTTACATACCGTACCAGTCAAAAGTTTGGACACACCTACTCATTCAAGCGTGTTTCTTTATTTTTACTATTTTCTACATTGTAGAACAATAGTGAAGACATAAAAACTATGAAATAACACATATGGAGTCATGTTATAACCAAACAAGTGTTAAACAAATCAAAATATATTTTAGATTTGAGTTTCTTCAAAGTAGCCACCAGAAACTAAGAGTGTGCAAAGCTGTCATCAAGGCAAAGGGTGGCTACTTTGAAAAAACTTGTTTAACACTTTTTTTGTTACTACATGATTCCATGTGTTATTTCATGGCTTTAATGTTTTCACTATTATTCTACAGTGTACAAAATAGTAAAAATAAAGAAAAATCCTTGAATGAGTAGGTGTGTCCAAACCTTTGACTGGTACTGTAACAATTATGAAATAGTTTCAAAGGCCAGAACAGCAGTCTTACTGCCCAAATTCCTTTACATGCCATTGTCTTCAGATGGAGAGTATTTTACCTACACACGACACGAGCCCATTGGGGTGTGTGGACAAATAATTCCAGTAAGTAAATCCCCTTTGTGTGTGTGTGTGTGTGTGTGTGTGTGTGTGTGTGTGTGTGTGTGTGTGTGTGTGTGTGCGTGCGTGCGCGCGTGCGTGCGTGCGTGCGTGCGTGCACGTGTGTCCTTAGCTCTCATATAACCCATACCTTTGCTCCTCTGAACTCAGTGGAATTTCCCTGTGATGATGTTTGCCTGGAAGGTCGCTCCAGCTCTGTGCTGTGGGAACACTGTAATCATCAAACCAGCTGAACAGACACCACTAACAGCCCTGCACATGGCCTGCCTTATCAAAGAGGTAGACTACACACATGTGAACATCCACCTCTAATACGTCAGAGGTATTCTCACAACACATTAGCCGCACACTGTTGTGCTTAACTCAACGACTATTACTCACCCTCAACCTCAAGGATGAAGTGTGTTTTTTCCCCCCGTTTTAATCTGGCCCCGCTCTTTACCCTTATGTGAAATCACCCTGTTAATCACCCTGTCATCTCAGATTTTCAAAATATGCTTTACAGCCGAAGCTAGACAAGCATTTGTGTAAGTTTATCGATAGCCTAGCATAGCATTTTGTCCAGCTAGCAGCAGGTAACTTGGTCACGGAAATCAGAAAAGCAATCGTTTACCTTTGATGAGCTTCTGTTGTTTTCACTCACGAGACTCCCAGTTAGATAGCAAATGTTCTTTTTTTCCCAAAATATTGTTTTTGTAGGCGAAATAGCTCCGTTTGTTCTTCACATTTGGCTGAGAAATCGCCCGGAAATTGCAGTCACAAAAACACCGAAAAATATTCCAAATTAGCTCCATAATAACGACAGAAACATGGCAAACGTTGTTTATAATCAATCCTCAAGGTGTTTTTCAAATATCTATTCGATAATATATCCGTCGGGACAGTTCCTTTTTCTCTAGGACCGATTGGAATAATGGCTACCTCTGTATTTTACGTGAGAGTCACTATGGGAGCCATCAGGTGACCACTTGCGCAATGTAGCCGCTTACGGGTATTCTTCAACATAAATGCGTAAAACTACGTCAGACACCTTCGGAAATATGGAGAAAGAGTAATCTGGTTGATAGCCCATTCACTGCTCAATAGGGACGCATTGGAACGCAGAGCTTTCAAAACATGAGGCACTTCCGGATTGGATTTTTCTCAGTCTTTCGCCTGCAACATCAGTTCTGTTATACTCACAGACAATATTTTTACAGTTTTGGAAATTTTAGAGTGTTTTCTATCCTAAGCTGTCAATTATATGCATATTCTAGCATCTTGTCCTGACAAAATATCCCGTTTACTACGTTTACCCGTTATTTTTCCAAAAATTAAAATACTGCCCCCTAGTCACAAAAGGTTTTAAACACTTTGAAATTTGACATTTGGAAGAACTTCGTAATTTGACGATTTAGAAACATGGATGAACATCTAATTCTGAA
This sequence comes from Oncorhynchus mykiss, assembly GCF_057628025.1. Classification (NCBI taxonomy): domain Eukaryota; kingdom Metazoa; phylum Chordata; class Actinopteri; order Salmoniformes; family Salmonidae; genus Oncorhynchus; species Oncorhynchus mykiss. The sequence goes on from NC_143032.1 coordinate 50,036,132, forward strand.
GTGAGACTATGAGAGCTGGTAGAACTAGCTAATGGCATAATGTTGTTGAGGCACGTCCATAATTAATGATTCCAAAATCAGACATTTTAAAAATATAGACCTGAGTTAATAAGATCATGTTGTGTTGGTCTCTTTCATTCTGTCTCTGTGTGTGTGTGTGTGTGTGTGTGTGTGTGTGTGTGTGTGTGTGTGTGTGTGTGTGTGTGTTGTGTGTGTGTGTGTGTGTGTGTGTGTGTGTGTGTGTGTGTGTGTGTATCCAGGCTGGTTTTCCCCCGGGCGTGGTGAACGTGCTGCCAGGATACGGTCCAACAGCAGGCAGTGCCATTGCTCATCATATGGACATTGACAAAATAGCATTCACTGGATCAACTGCTGTACGTATTCAGAGAATGACCCATTCACTTTCAATCATGACACATGTCACTGATCACCCAAACCTTAATTCACAATATCCTTCCTGTTTGGTCCAGATTCTGACGTAATCTCCTAAACCAATAGCCCAGTGCCCTCCCCATTTGGTGTGAATGGTTACCAGATAGGATGGGGGGTTTGGTATTAGTTATGTTGTAAATTGAGCATTTTTTCCTGTGGTGGTTTCCAGGTAGGGAAACTCATCCAGAAGGCTGCTGGTGACAGCAACCTGAAACGTGTCACTCTGGAGCTGGGCGGCAAGAACCCCAATATTGTCTTCGCAGACTGTGACTGTAAGTGTGAGTGTGTGCGTGTGTGTGTGTGTGTGTTTGTGCATACGTATGTTTGTCTGTGTGTGTTTCTGTGTATATGTTTTTGGGATGCGTTGAGTTTGTGTCTGTGTATACAAGTAAGTGTTCATGAACATAACATGAGTGTGTATGTGTGTTGTAGTGGAGTATGCAGTGGAACAGGCCCACAGTGGTCTCTTCTTCAACCAGGGCCAGTGCTGTCTGGCTGGCTCCAGGGTGTTTGTGGAGGACTCCATCTATGAGGAGTTTGTTTGTCGTAGCGCGGAAAAGGCCCGTAACAAGGTCCTGGGAAACCCACTGGTACCAGGAGTGGACCAGGGACCACAGGTAAGGTATAGTGGTAGAACACACTGTTATTCCTCAAATGGATAACAATAGCAGTACAGTCGAGTGAGTTCAGGACAGTCGAGTGAGTTTTAATATCAAAGTCGCAAGATGTGAGGCTTTCATATTAACACTTTTAGAATGACAGTCAAAGCTTGTGTGGTGATGATTTGTCGGATGTTCTCCTTGTTGGTGCAGATAGATCAGAAGCAGTTTGATAAGATCCTGGAGCTAATCGAGAGTGGGAAGAAGGAAGGGGCCACACTGGAGTGTGGGGGTGGGCCCTGGAACCGGAACAGCCTCTTCATCCAGCCCACTGTCTTCTCTAACGTCACCGACGACATGCGTATTGCCAGAGAAGAGGTAAACACACACACACATACATACGTGCATGCATGAGAATGCACAAATTCTGTCTCACTCTCTTTCTCTCCCCCTCCTCTCTTTCTCTCTCTTCTCTCGCTCAGATCTTTGGACCGGTGCAGCAGATCATGCGTTTTCGCAGCGTGAATGAGGTAATTCAGAGGGCCAACGCCACCCATTACGGCCTGGCTGCCGGAGTTTTCACCAATGACATCGACAAAGCCCTCACCGTGTCCTCAGCTTTACAGGCCGGCATGGTGTGGTATGTATGGACACCGCCAAAAGCTTTTGACCATATCGGGCAACATTTCCATCTGGCAAAAGAGCACAGATCTGTGCAAATTCTGTAAACCTCATTATAATCTGGCAACGTGATTTCATATGAAACACCTCTTCAACACTGTAGATTATAAAGACGTGATTAGTTATGGATTATTCAGTTTACTCAAATCTAGTTCAATAATCACATCCGTATAACGCACATTGTTGAAGGAATGTTTCGAATGAATTTACGCTGCCAGATTTTGTATTTCAAAGGTATTTGAACTGGGTCTTTGATTTCCTCTTTATCATAGGGTGAACTGCTACAATGCCATGAGTACCCAATGTCCCTTCGGAGGGTTTAAGATGTCCGGGAATGGGAGAGAACTGTGAGTGATTCCAGATTTCCAGATTTCTAGAATAAGACCAACATTAATTTATTCAATTAGTTTATCTTAGTTTCCTTATTGTTTGTACCATGTGTCTGGGTTTCAGAGGGGAGTATGCCCTCCAGGAGTACACAGAGGTCAAGGCTGTAACTATCAAAATCTCACAGAAGAACTCCTAAGATTTGCTGTACGGTACCATTCAAGTATTTCAGTGGGACTTCCACCGAAATTCTCTATGGACCGACTGGGAATTCTCAGCAACGACCCACAGACTATTGTATGCTATTAGACAAAACAGGGAGTCACTTTCTGTTTAAAACAGCTCTCACAGTGCTCAAGGTTGCCCAAAATTATCGTCACCATTTAGACGGGACAGCACCTAATCCGAAACAAGTTTGCATGCACAAACGGTTAACTTTGTCATCAATTGGAATCATTGATTTATCATATAAACTGCATCCCACTGGTTATTCTGGTCCAATTCGACAGAAAGACAATGTTTTTGGTATAATCTATCATTTGTAAACTGTATATGATCTATTTGAACAGTCCAGTAGTTTGAGATCCGTTGGAATGCTAATTGTGTGGTTTATAGTACATACTGTCTTGTCGTTGTCATTGCCAATGGATAGTGACGGTGTATTTCTGTAAATGTGTGTGTGTGTGTTTGCTTTTGTAAATCTCCCATAAGTAAGCATATAAAACCTGATTTATCTGGCATAGAGATTCGTAGACATATGTTGTAACTCTTGTATTTTATTGGTTGTAATAGCAAAACGGTAGCTTTTCGTACCTTCCAGGTTGGTGAAAACAGCCCAATAACACAATAGCCATCCAACCCTTTTCTAACTAGCTAATGGTTTTGTGTCTGGAAACAGAGATGGTAGTTTCTATGTAATAACGCTGAATCCGTGCAGGAAAATGCCACATCACCCATTTCTCTTTGGTTCTACTATTATATCCATTCCGCGTAAACGTGTCATGTGGCCTTATTTTGTGTAAAGTGACACCAAATTGCCCCGGGCCGACCAATAGCTCAATAACTCGGTCTTTGAGCCGTCTTTTTCCTTTTTAGTTAAGTTAGAGCACGTCACCGAATGTCACTTGTCAAATCTTGTGCATATATTTTTTATCAATAAAGAAACCTCTGATTATGTACTGGGCTTTGTTTTGTCACTTGAACACTTTATGACACTTTACACTGAATAAGGCCACGTGACAATTTCATGGGGAATGGATTTAACAGTACAGAACTAAAGACGAACAGGTAATGTGGTTATTTTCCAGCACTGATTCGGCGTTCTTACATAGAAGCGTCCATCTTCCGATTAACAAACCATGGGCTAATTGGGATGACAAGAAAGGATTGGGGGGGGGGGAACTACATTGGTAACTACTACTGTAGTTAAAACATAGTTATTACCCTGTTATTACCGAGTGTGAATGTAAAGTGCTGGAAGACAAAAAAAAGTACTACAAATGCATCTCTTACAAACTATTAACATACGATTTCAGACTGAAATGAGTAGAAGTTTAGATCTCTGCTGAGACAAATATAAATAAATAAACATTCCCTAAATTGGTCACAGAAAATCTCCTCATGTTGGAATTTTGGATGCTGTTATGTCATGATTGCGAGGGTGTTACAAATACTACCTACAGGCTTTAGATCTTTGGCCAGATTCCCAAACTTTTTCCGATGGAAAACAAGGAACTTTTCTTATTGGAGTTTCGGTCTGTTTTCTTACGTTTGGTACCTAATGAACACAACCCTGCTCTTCCCCTGCTTGTCTACAGCCTGATTTGTCAGGGTGGTATTGACATCCTAGCACCCTGGTTTTCACCTGTTTAGCGTCTAGAGGGAGGTGTCCCCCTCCCTCTGCCCCTCGCCGGCCCTGGGGGTGGTCCTCTGGCGTTTCCAGACGGCCCCCTTGGGCCTGGGGGATGGGTCACAGCTGCTTTGGGGTTTGGTGCAGCCAACGATACATCCTTCTGAATATTAACCCCCTTGCCATTGGCTGCTGCTCCTGGACGTTTTGCCACTTTGGGAGGTTTGCTTCCCTTCTCGCGCACTATCTCTGAAAAGGCGAAAAACGAATATACCTATATACATGTAGCTCTGCTGAGGGGCGATATTATGATACAATTCACTCAAAACAAACGGTTTCTTAAATTATGTTCATTAAGTGGGTCCACCGTTTTTTGTGAATTCCCAAAAAACATCCAGCCACTAGGTGGCACTGAGTGGAGACGGTAGGTAGGTAGGTAGGTAGGTAGAGTTGGCTATGTGAACTGACCTAGTGGGGGCTTCTCCTCCTCCGCAGCAGGTGGGAGCAGAGAGCGGTTGGGCAGGAGGTCCTCCAGGTCCTGCATCACCTGGTTGGTGTTCTCCTTGTTGTTCCTCCTGTTCTTCTCTTCATCTCTAGCCTAACCACAACGCAGATAATACTGTTGCTGTTTCTGCAATCCCCACATCAGCATTGTGTGCATGCATTGACCAACACGTACTTAGTAGCATTACATTGTTTACAGTAAATCATTTAAGGCTTGAGAGACAGCAGTTTAGGTGATCATGCTCATTTACCATTTGCATCTTCTTCTTCAGTTCCAGGTTGGCATTTTGATAGTTTTTAGAGGTCGCATTCAGATAGTAGATGGCCAACCTGCCACAGGATCACAGAAAACGATTTAACCTGTTTTAAACATGGCATGTATTATGATGATTATGATATTTTACTATGACCATATCTGTGTTGCTGTAATGTGTGTGTGTGTGTGTGTGTGTGTGTGTGTGTGCGTGTGTGCGTGTGTGTGTGCATACACCATCAGCAGCACTGCTGGTAAGATCAGCCCAGGATTAGTTGCGTAGGTGAAGATATTCCCAATGAATGCTGGTAGGTCGTTCTCTATAGTCTCCATGACGACATTATACATTTGCTCCCTTCCGCTGGTAGACAAGAGATCAGCATTAGATGTGTGCCTAGTGTGTGTGTGTATGTGTGTCTGTGCGTGTGTATGAGAGACACCTGAAGGGGCCACAGTCGAAGGAGGGCGGCAGGGTCATTATGGTGTAAACCACAGGCAGAAGGCTGAGGAAGAGCACCAGGAGGAGGAGGCCCATGTAGAAGTTGTTGGATTTAGAGGCCTTGAAGACCCTCTCATGGGGAACGTTACAGCTCATCACTGCCCAGCACTGGTAATACATGGAGGTGAGGAGACGCAGGACGTTCAACCCTACCAGGCCAGGGGCGTAGAACGCACCCATCCTGAAACAAACACAAATACAGAAATGTGACTCTTATCGCAGATCAACACAACTTACAGGGTTTGTGGAAATGTGTTGATGGTTTATGGGGTGTCTCATATTTACTCACCAAATCATTCCTTGATTGAATATTAATCCAAGCACGTTGCCGCTGATGTCAAACTCTCCATACGACGGCTAGAATCACATACAAAAAAATATTGCAAATCATGTTAAATAATGTAAACGTAATTCTATTCTCTCTCCCTCTTTCTCTCCCATAGTAATTAACTTAACGGGGCAGTGTCCTGTGTCACTACGTGAAGGATCACCTATCTTGCCGGATGTCACTGTGTTGTATCACTGTTCATTTTGTCAGCATTTTTTTTGTTTTAGTCTTAGTCCTTTGACTAAAATAGCTTTTATTCTTAGTCCCATTTTAGCCCTTACATGCTTCGTAGTTTTAGTTTATCAGTCAATTAAAACTCTGGACAATTTTTGGGGGGCAAATAACAGCGATTCCCTTAAAATGGGGAATCTAAGCTTTCCAACAACGCCAGAATTATTACTGTACTCCTCATATTCAGCAAATAACAGTAGCATTTCCAATAGCCGACCACGAGAGCGGCAACAAAAGCGCACATAGTAATTGAGCTTCTGATGTGATCAAAGCAAAAATAGCCTATATGAAAGTAAGAAAGAGTAAACATCATTTTTTCTAGTTGAGGTTAGTTACAATCTGCAATCGTTCAAAGGCGAGACGAGTGACTGCCTGGTAGCTTTGTTTGTGGAGGAGGGCCAGGCAGATCAGCTCATGCAGCCGCGCAACTGAAAGACCAATGAGAGGATTGTATTTTATTCTGCAAAGGCATGGTTATGATTGGACAAAACAGATCAAAAGGAGCTTCATGTGCAATTGAATGTCCATTAGTCTCACATGGAGGTCCCGTCTCGTTACATTGTCATCAACTAAAATGAAAAGTCATTTGTAATAGTTCTATTTTTTTTCAGGGCATCTTGTCTCGTTATCGTCATTCGTTTTCATTGTTTTCAGTTTTCAGGAAAAATAGGTTGTTGCTGAATGTTTTCTGTCATAATTAGTGTTGACGAAATGAACACTGAGGTATCAAGTTTACTTGGAACAAACACATAATGTACTCCCACTTGCAATAAGCAAAGAAAAACACTAATATTGAGTATTTACATATGTGGTGTATAACCTTGAAACAAGAATATAATTACACACAAATGAAGGGATTAACTGTGAAGAATGATGTATTGATATTGAGTAACTCTACCTTGTTACCATACTATTACCATGTTATTACCACTTTATCCCATATTGTAATGTAAAATGAGACAGGTAGCCTAGCTGGTTCAAATCCCCAAGCCAACTAGTTGAAAAATCTGTCGATATGCCCTTGAGCAAGGCACTGAACCCTAATTAAGTGTCTGCTAAATGACTAAAATGTTTTTAAAAATGTAATGCTACTGTGGGATTCTGTGTTTTACATTATAGCCATTACCATATATATGATTAAATATTATCTGATGTTGGCTGTTTGAAGTATCTGCATTTGTGCACTTGAGCATCATCATTAGATTAAACAACTGATTGCTACATCTACTTGCCTGTTTGTGTGTGTGACAAGAACTGAGTAACATGGTGTGACCTGCATGTTGCAAAACTGTAGATAACAGCCCAGCAGATGCTTTGTCCTTGTGTTTGTATGTGACAATATTGAGCACATGGTGTGACTTGCTGTATCTTACAAAGTTGTGGTTAATCAGGTATAGGGAGGGGTGGTCATCACGAGGTTTAAATGAGATGGACAAATACTGAACAACACAATAGCAGGAACTGAGCAACTGTTATAACTAGGGGGTGATACCAGAACAGTGAGAATCTATACATTGACAGAGGGTTGACTCCAAGAAGCGCCAAGAGGTGGGACCAGCCTGAGCGCCTGCGATAGGCTGAGCAAGTCTAAACCACGCTCAGCCTCTACTGTGATAGACATAGTTCCAACCCGTCTGTTGGCCTATCACAGCTGTTTTCTTACATCCTGTCAGTTCCCTGTTCTGCCCTGCGTGGTATTACAGTGAGCCCGTATATACGAAAGTTGCATTTGCCATTTATTGCTTAGCTAATAAAATTACATAGAGTACAATCAGTGACTCAGTGTTATAACTTGTTCTGATACCAGATTCGAATTGACGCAACCCTAACACTACCAAAAACGATTATAATAAAATGGGAACACACACACACATACAGTGGTCTGTAATGCTTTGATAGCCTAGCACGTACAAATCCAGCCTCCAGGTCCCAGCACCAGCAGTAGTTGAGGAATCGCACGATCATGGCTCGCAGGAAGTCACCAATCAGGATGGTCATATACGTCACCTGGATGTCAGAGACGGTGAGCTTCACAAACTCCTAGAGATACAGCACAGAAAGAAAACTAAACAGGAAACACCCGGCATGTCACAGACAGCCTCAGTCATATCACTGATGTACAATGAAGGGAACTTTTTCCTGCTCAGGTCAGGTGGAGGAAAAACCAGGATGAAAAACTCAGTGACGAAGGGAAAACGGAGGAAGAACGCATGGAAGCCTCACTATGCCAACGGCGGTCTCCCAGCACGGCCCTCTGATGACATCAGCAGGGTGGATGTCTGGAGGGGGGATGTCAGTAGTGTTGTGGTAGGAGCTATAGTTGGAATAGTACTCATTCAGTCCCCAGATAGTGGCATTCCTAATAGACTTCTCCTTTTCCAACTGTACACATGTTAACACACAAAGACAGGTTCAGGTGAGTAAGTCAAATACACATGCGTACAATATGTACTGAACACACCATCACACACACACACACACAGACACAGACACACACACACACACACACACACACACACACACACAGTGGCAGTTCTAGCTTGTATGGCTAGAACCGCCTGCCTATCTCACAAACTAGAATCAGGGAGCCCACTCCGACAAGGTTAATTGACCCACAGTCCCATAAGGTGACATGATATCATTGACGTGACATGCAAATGGGCGCTAGAAAACCAATTGCGCAAGATGCCGTCCTGGGTGGGAGCCCATGTTGCCTATTCCTAAATCCGCCACTGCACACACACACATACATACATACAGGTGAATAAACACACACATATGCATTTGCAGGTACATGCCACTGACATACTGTCTGGTACCTTTGCGTTGACTTCGTCAAAAAGGGCGAACAGAAAGGTGTAGAGGTTCCCGAGGAACAGGGCAAAGATGCGGCCCAGTTGCCACTTGAGGGCGATACGAGGGTGGTACTCCTCCAGCTCAGCGATGGTCTCAAAGAGAGGGGGGCACACCAGCCCCAGCAGTGACATCACAAACTCCACCTGGAAGGTAACACACAACCAATCACCGGGATGAAGGCTAGAAAAACAATTTATTTGTAAAGAGATATTAGCATTCATTATAATTTTAAGCTTTAAATTCATTAACATTTATAACATAGCCTATATCATTTAATTTATAAAGTATGTGTAACATTTATAAAAACATGTACAATCCTTTCAATGGCTTATTCATTAAAGTTATTAAGTGAAACCGAAGCGTGGTAATACTTTACAGGGTAAAAAATCATTTTAAGTGGTCCTTATTTCAGTGTAATTACATATGTAATTTGAAATGCAATGACCCTTCACTAATCCCCGCCCAGAGTGCACTCACAGATAGGTAATTAGAGCCTATTGAGCCTCCGACTTTAGTAATCTCGATCATCTAGCACATCTGTCCACGAGAGATGTACAACCTTGTGACAGTTGTTACTGAATCGGATGCAGCTGAGAAGAAGCGAAACATTGAATTGGTAAATTTAGTGGAAACTTGCACGTATGTAACAAGCACAGTAACAAGCATTTGTTGTTACAGGTCTGTAATTACAGACTCCATTTACCACCAGTTAAATGTTTTTATTAGAGTGTAACTTTGATTTATTACAATTTACTACAATACTTGTTATTGTAATTACACAAATTAAATCTAGAATCGGCTTCCTATTTTGCAACAAAGCATCCTTCACTCATGCTGCCAAACATACCCTCGTAAAACTGACTATCCTACCGATCCTTGACTTCGTCATTTACAAAATAGCCTCCAGCACACCTTCAGCAAATTGGATGCAGTCTATCACAGTGCCATCTGTTTTGTCACCAAAGCCCCATATACTTCCCACCACTGCGACCTGTATGCTCTCGTTGGCTGGCCCTCGCTTCATATTCGTCGCCAGACCCACTGGCTCCAAGACATCTATAAGTCTTTGCTAGGTAAAGTCCCGCCATATCTCAGCTCACTGGTCACCATAGCAGCACCCACCTGTAGCACACGCATCAGCAGGTATATTTCAATGGTCACCCCCAAAGTAAATTCCTCCTTTGGCCGCCTTTCCTTCCAGTTCTCTGCTGCCAATGACTGGAACGAATTGCAAAAATCACTGAAGCTGGAGACACATACCGCCCTCTCTAACTTTAAGCACCAGCTGTCAGAGCAGCTCACAGATCACTGCACCTGTACATAGCCCATCTGTAAATAGCCCATCCGTAAATAGCCCATCCAACTACCTCCTCCCCATACTGTTATTTTTTTCTCTCTTTTGCACCCAAGTATCTCTACTTGCACATTCATCTTCTGCACATCTATCACTCCAGTGTTTAATTGCTAAATTGTAATTATTTCGCCACTATGGCCTATTTATTGCCTTACCTCCCTTATCTTACCTCAATAGCACACACTGTATATTATACTTTTCTATTGTGTTATTGACTGTATGTTTGTTTATTCCATGTGGAACTCTGTGTTGTTGTTTGTGCCTCACTGCTTTGCTTTATCTTGGCTAGGTTGCAGTTGTAAATGAGAACTTGTTCTCAACTGGCCTACCTGGTTAAATAAAGGCAAAATTAAAAATGTAAAAATAAAAATTACACTGTAATAAGGACCACATCAAATGAAGTGTTACCCTTTACAGTACGATATATTTTGAATCTTGTGTTCTGAAATGTTTTTCATCTGTTCCCATAGTTGAACCCTTTTTGGTTCCAGGTAGAACCCTGGGGTTATTCCAAGGTTTCACCTATGTGTTCTAAATAGCACTTTTTTTTCTAATACTGAAGAAAACAGGACAAACACAAATGTACATTTCCGGCTCACTGCATTTGATGAGATGAACCATAACACAGCATGTACAGTGCTTGCAAATGTATTCAGACCACTTGGATTTCTTCACATTTGATAGTGTTACAAAGTGGTATAGAAATGGATTGTAATTGTTTTGTCAACAATCTACACTAAATACACTGTAATGTCAAAGTGGAAGAAGAATTCCTGTGCTTAGCTCCACCGCGTTTTCTGAAAAACTCCTTTGTGTTTGCCGACGTCAAGTACACCCATACCATGATGCAGCCACCACCATACTTGAAAATAAGGAGGCAGTTACTCAGTGATGTGTTGTGTTGGATTTGCATTTATGCCCAAAAGGTGTATTCCTTTGCTTTGATATTTTGCAGTATTACTTTAGTGCCTTTTGGATTATTTGTATTCTTCTTTTCGCTCATTTAGGTCATTGTTGTGGAGTCACTACAATGTTGTTGATCCTTCCTCAGTTTTCTCCCATCACAGCCATTGAGCTCTGTATCTGTTTTAAAATCATCAATGTCCTCATGGTAACATCCTTGAGCAATTTCATTCCTGTCCTGTCCTGCAGCTCAGTTCAGAAGGACTCTATCTATGATGTGTCTGGGTGGTTTAATACATCATCCACAGCATAATTATTAAATTGACCATGCTTAAAGAGATATTCAATGTCTGATTTGTTATTGTTACCCATTGGGGCGGCAGAGTAGCCTAGTGGTTAGAGCGTTGGACTAGTAACCGGAAGGTTGCAAGTTCAAACCCCCGAGCTGACAAGGGTACAAATACGTCGTTCTGCCCCTGAACAGGCAATTAACCCACTGGTCCTAGGCCGTCATTGAAAATAAGACTTTTTTCTTAACTGTCTTGCCTAGTTAAATAAAGGTAAAATAAATCTACCAATCTTTATGAGGGTTTCGAAAAGATCCCTGGTCTTTGTAGTTGAATCTGTGATTGAAATGCAATACTTGACTGAGGGACCTTACAGATGTTGTATGTATGGGGGACAGATGAAAGGTTAGTCATTAAAAATCATGTCAACCACTATTATGTCACACAGAGTGAGTCCACGTAACTTACAGTGGCAAGAAAAAGTATGTGAACCCTTTGGAATTATCTGGATTTCTGCAAAAATTGGTCTTTAAAGTCACAACAAGAGACAAACACAGTCTGCTTAAACTAATAACACAGAAATTATTGTATTTTTCAGGTCTATATTGAATGCATCATTTAAAGATTTGCAGTGTAGGTTGGAAAAAGTATGTGAACCCCTAGGCTAATGACTTCTCCAAAAGATAATTGGAGTCAGGAGCCAGTTAAACTGGAGTTCAATCATTGAGACGAGATTGGAGATGTTGGTTAGAGCTGCCCTGCCCTATAAAAAACACTCACAAAATGTGGGTTTGCTATTCAAAAGAAGCATTGCCTGATGTGAACCATGCCTCGAACAAAAGAGATCTCAGACGTGTTGACATGCATAAAGCTGGAAAGGGTTACAAAAGTATCTCTAAAAGCCTTGATGTTCATCAGTCCACGGTAAGACAAATTGTCTATAAATGGAGAAAGTTCAACACTGTTGCTACTCTCCCTAGGAGTGGCTGTCCTGCAAAGATGAATGCAAGAGCACAGCGCAGAACGCTCAATGAGCTTAAGAAGAATCCTAGAGTGTCCGCTAAAGACGTACAGAAATCTCTAGAACATGCTAACATCTCTGTTGACGAGTCTATGATACATAAAACGCTAAACAAGAATGGTGTTCATGGGAGGACACCACGGAAGAAGCCACTGCAGTCCAAAATCTTTGCTGCACTGTCTGTGGACAGATGAAACTAAAGTTGAGTTGTTAGGAAGGAACACACAACACTATGTGTGGAGAAAAAAAGGCCCAGCACACCAACATCAAAACCTCATCCCAACTGTCAAGTATGGTGGAGGGATCATCATGGTTTGGAGCTGCTTTGCTGCCTCAAGGCCTGGACAGCTTGCTTTCATTGACGGAAAAATGAATTCCCAAGTTTATCGAGATATTTTGCAGGAGTTTGTTAGGCTATCTGTCCGCCAATTGAAGCGCAACAAAAGTTGGGTGATTCAACAGGACAACGACCCAAAACACAGAAGTAAATCAACAACCGAATGGCTTCAACAGAAGAAAATACGACTTCTGGAGTGGTCCAGTCAGAGTCCTGACCTCAACCCGATTGAGATGCTGTGGCATGACGTCAAGAGAGCGGTTCACACCAGACATCCCAAAAATATAGCAGTTGAAACAGTTTTGTGAAGAGGAATGGTTCAAAATTCCTCCTGACCGTTGTGCAGGTCTGATCCACAACTACAGAAAACATTTGGTTCAGGTTATTGCTGCCAAAGGAGTGTCAACCAGCTATTAAATCCAAGGGTTCACATACTTTTCCCACTCTGCAATGTGAATGTTTACACAGTGTATTCAATAAAGACATGATAATGTATAACTGTTTGTGTGTAATTAGTTTAAGCAGACTGTGTTGTCTATTGTTGTGATCAGATAAAATGTTATGTCCAATTTATGCAGAAGTCCAGGTAATTCCAAAGGGTTCACATACTTTTTCTTGCCAATGTATGTGATTTGTTAAGCCACATTTAGCTTCTGAACTAATTTAGACTTGCCTAAACAAACAGGCTGAATAATTGTATATTTTTGCAAAGCACTGTATCTGATCAAAACAACTGTACCTGCCTCATTCTTTTCAAACCAGGAAAGCTCATCCTGATCTAGGTTGGCAAACTCCTGAGACCTCTTGACCACAAAATAGATGAGGAAGCCGCTGCCCCCCAGGCTGCAGAGGATTAAAAAGTTGGCTAGAACCCGCAGGAACCTTCGCAAGTGGATGTTCTCATCCTTCTGGTTCTCCTGTTCGTCTACTATGGATTCCTACCAAGAACAGTTCGGTCAGTGAGAAACACAGAGAATACTTTGTTTTGAAGATAGTAAGTGTGTAGGCTCATACGTGTAGTACCTTTTTTACGTGCATATGATTCTTGGGAGATTGAAGATAAGAGCAGGAGAAGGGATATTTGCAGAACAATGTTATGGGGAGATTCAATGCCAGGACAGCCCAAAAATATTTTAGGTATCTCAGATTGTTCTGGCAATTTTCACATATAAACTTCAATGCAGGAAGATGTTTGACATCATTTTTACATTTGTATCAAGAGTCATATTTCAGAAAATAATGATAAAATTATCAATTTTAGGCCCTTTTCAGACCTATACATGTCTCCTGTAAGACCCTATGATCTGTGATCCGTACATGATACAGACAACTTCGTGGTGCCATTGTTCTCCTTATAGTGTGCTCTAACATATGGAGTATGTCTAGATTCTGAAATACAATTATTCACATTCTAAAAAGGGCTTAAAATGCCCACTTTCATCATGATCTCCCCCTCCCCCCCCCCGCAAAAAAAATGTGATAACAATGTAAAAAAAAACATATCTAAGATCCTTTCTCCCAATGAAGTTTCTATGTGAGAATTATAACAATGTGAGATAGCCAAAATATTTCCAGGCTGTCCTGGTGTAGAATCATCCTATGTCATAAACAACAGGGCCTACTAGCTATGGATAAGAATTAGCTTCTGCTGTGATTACCTTAAAGCTGGTGGTGATTGAGGCATACTTGTTGTCGGCTGTCTCTGGGTTGCCAATGAGGTAATCCCAGCTGGTGAACATCTTAAATGCGAAGGTGAACTGTCCGTCATCCCCACCGTCTCCTCCCTCGTCCGAATTACGGGCCATCCTGAGGAACACAGAAGATGGATGTGACATACAGTACACTATACTGGGAGGGGGGGGTTGATTTTAGAGATGTGGGCAAGTAACTGGAGGGTTGCTGTTCGAATCCAAGTGCTGACTGAAAAAATGCGGAGGGAGTGAGCTGGCAATGGGAGGGTTGCTAGCATCAATATTTTAGATACGGGGTGTGAATGTGGATTATAATTTACTGTGTGTGTGTGTGTGTGTGTGTGTATGTGTGTATGTGTGTATGTGTGTATGTGTGTATGTATGTATGTATGTATGTATGTATGTATGTATGTATGTATGTATGTATGTATGTATGTATGTGTGTGTGTGTGTGTGTGTGTGCGTGCGTGTGTGTGTGCGTGTGTGTGTGTGTGTGTGTGTGTGTGTGTGTGTGTGTGTGCTTTACCCACGTTCTAATGACCACCATCAGGCTGTAGCCGAAGATGCCTACACCAACTAGTAGGTAGGAGAGAGGCAGTCTGAACTGGAGGACTCCGATGGTGCGCTCGTCATTATAGAAACCATAGAACAGAATAGAGTACTTGCAGTAACCCTGTTGGAATTAACCAAAAATAATCATGGATGTGTGAAAGCAATCCATCTCAAAGAAAGCGGATGTAGATGCAAAATGATAGTGACAGGTTCTTATGCCAAGGGCCAGCCCTGTCGAACACATTACACACCAGCAAACCAAGCACATAGGCATGTGACAAACCCAATCAAAGAATGGCAGGATCAGGTGGCGATACAGTGGTCTATGTATAGTTAGCAGGACCCCGCTATTGTGTGGTGGATATGACTGGATTCCTTTCATCAACTGCAGGGCATAACATTGTGTTTAATATTCGAATCAGCAAAACCTCTGTCATTACCAGCCGACAAAGATCTGAAATACAGGGAGAACACAAGCAACCATATTGCCTGCAAAAACCATCCCACTGAATAACTTATCAAGGGTCCATCAGAAAAGAGTTAAATACAGAGTTGCGTTCATTTGGACAACTTCCTCGACTTACTTTTCACTGCTGCCTGTTGCCAGTCGATGTTACCGGCACTAAAATAAGTTAGCAATTAATATTAAGACTGGGCAGGGTCTTGGCAGTTACCCTGTAGCTCAGTTAGTATAACATGGTGCTTGTTACGCCAGGGTAGTGGGTTTGATTCCCAAGACCACCACTATGTAAATGTATGCCGCATGACTGCAAGTTGCTTTAGATAATAGTGTCTGCGAAATGGCATACATTCTTACTGAAAATGTGTAACACTTCACTTAAAGCCTGCAAGTACAATGCATTATCATGCAGTTATTCATGAACATATATGACAGCTTATGTCTTAAAATCACATTTTTACCTGTATTTTAAAAGTACTGTATGACATCACATTGTATGTATGTTTTTTCATAGGAATAATCATATCAAGTAAACCTGAACCTGAAGTAGTTTAAGTCTAAACAAGGTTTCTAAATGTGACATCACAAGGCAATTGCTTGGAAGGAAGAGTGTCACTCCGAAGGAAGTATTAAGTCACTCCAAGATCCTCACACCAAAATCAAGGAGAACAGAGATGTCCATGGCTCTGTCCTGCTCTGCTCTGGGAACAGTTTTTCTGGGAATAGACCCATACGGAAGACCCATCATCACCTCCGGACAGTAGGAAAAGAGGAACAAAAAGAGAGGGAAGTGGGGATTGGGAGAATGAGACAGTGAGTCCTCCTTCGATATCTCTCCATATACTGACCAAATGTACTACAACAGTATTGCAAAACAATGGACTCTGCGCTGAAGGTAAAAAGCTGCTCACCTCTGGGAGAACCACAAGACCAAACATGAAGGCAAACAGGACCAAGTTTAAACCGTACATCCACCGCAAGAAGATGAAGTAGGAAGCCACAGATGACCCAAAGTGACCTGAGGGTTAGAGGTCAAACTCCAAAAGTGACATGATGAATAGATAAAACTACATGACATGAACAAGATAGTAACTGAAATAGCTTTAAATGGCGGTACCCACTTTCAACCTCTTTTATCTTTCTTTCCCACGGAATACAGGCTGTTTTGAAATTGTCAAAGTCACGGTTGAACTTGATCATTTTCTGAAGAAAAAGAAAAGGTTATGAGAGAATATTTGAAAAGACAAGTTAATCACAGAAGTATAGTTCCTGACTAACATATCAGGTTGTAACTGATGTGGGCAACAAACATTCCGCTAATGATATTATGGTCATGACAAATCATGAAGCTAATGATGAACTTATGATTAAAAGTTGTATTGTATGCACGTTATAACTTAAGTCTTAAAGTATATAAATGCATAATTGCGTGAAGTATGTGTGGACTGAGAAAAGTTACCTTAGCCATCATGACTTTGTAGGCATAGAGCTTCCTCCCTTTGCCCTTTCCCAGAGCCCCCTCGAACTCCTCCACAAACGCCTGGCATTCTCTACAATTTCAACCCATAAAAAAGGATGACCCGTCAACCAACAAAAAAAAACATATCAATCACTGGCTTGAAGAACCGCCAACCAATGAATCAACTTTTCAAATTTATAACAGGTGAATTTTATTTACCTTTATTTAACTAGGCAAGTCAGTTAAGAATAAATTCTTATTTTCAATGACGGTCTAGGAACAGTGGGTTAACTGCCTTGTTCAGGGGCAGAACGACAGATTTTTACCTACTCAGCTCAGGGATTCAATCTTGCAACCTTTCGGTTACTAGTCCAACGCTCTAACCACTTGGCTATCTGCCGCCCCAATCATGAATTAGTCACAATTAAATTAAGTAGATGAGAAAACAACCAATCCATCAATCAACACTGTAAATTACTAGTCAGGGAAATTTGGAGGAGGCCATGTGATGAAAGATTATCAACCTGGAAAGACCAGTGATGAGAGGGAATTGGCAAGCTACAGGCAGCTACAACTGCATGCATATTAGACAGTGTTGAGCTCATGAAAAAGTCAAGGCGTCTCATCTGTCTTAATACTGTACAGTGCTTGTGTCCTGACCTGTAAGTGACTGTCAGCTCACAACCCTGGCTGGTGAGCTGGCTGTGAGTCCAGCAGGCCTTGTTGATTTTTTAAAAATGTAACCCAACACTGTTAGAAACAAAAAAAAGTTCTAAAATGGTTTTAATGTTAAGTTAAAAGGATCTACCTGGAACCATAAAAGGGATCTTCTACTGGGACAAACTGAATAACTTTATATGGTTCTGGGTAGAACCCTTTTAAGAGTGAATGATAGGTGAATACTGGTCAGTGGAGATACACTCAAGTTGTGGAGATACAAGTGAGAAACTGTCTAAAAAAACAAACAATTCAAAGAACATCGATCAGCAAAGCCAATTCACGAAACTCCTAAATAGTTCAAAAGTAGTTTAAAGGATTTCACACAAACTCAAAAATAGGAAAATGTATCAGGCAATGTAGCATCAGACACAATTATGCTTTAATTTAATTAAACAAAAACATGTATAGTATATCACAAATAAGATGATAAATAACACACAGGTTGAATCAATGTTGTTTCCACGTCATTTCAATAAAATTAAGTTGAAACAACGTGAAATAATGGCGGTAGTGATAATGGTGCCGGAGGAGATGGCTGCCATTTTACTTTCCCCTAACCAATTGTGCTACTGTGTGTGTTTTATTGCGTTATTTGAAACTTATTTTGTACATAATGTTTCTGCCACCATCTCTTATGATAGAAAGGAGCTTCTAGATATCAGGACAGCGATTACTCACCCCATACTGGAAGATTTTTTTTTTCTTAACGAGTCTGACGCAAATGATTTACTCCAGAAACCCGACAAGGCCCTCATCCCCGTCATTAGCAGGAGAAAGAGACGGAGGTATCGGGGAGATAGGTCTCTGTGCCTTGTAAGGATCTGACGACGAGTGGGTAATCTGCCTTTACCATCGATCCTATTAGCCAACGTACAGTCGTTGGATTATAAAATAGACGAGCTACAAGCACGTATATCCTACCAACGGGACATTAAAAACTGTAATATCTTATGCTTCACAGAGTCATGGCTGAACAACGACATAAATAACGTACAGTTGGCAGCTTTACTAAAGCATTTTCGGCAGGATAGAACAAGACAAGGGGTGGCGGTCTATGTATATTTGTAAACAACAGCTGGTGCACGAAATCTAAGGAAGTCTCAAGGTTTTGCTTGCCTGAGGTAGAGTATCTCACGATAAGCTGTAGACCACACTATTTACCAAGATAGTTTTCATTTATATTCTTATTAGCTGTCTATTTACCACCACAAACCCATGCTGACACTAAGACAAGACTCAATGAGCTGTATCCGGCCATAAGCAAACAGGAAAACACTCATCCAGAGGCGGAGCTCCTAGTGGCCGGGGACTTTAATCCAGGGAAATTTACATCCATTTTACCTCATTTCTACCAGCATGTTAAATGTGCAACCAGAGGGGGAAAAAACTCTAGACCACCTTTACTCCACACACAGAGACGCAAACAAAGCTCTCCCTCACCCGGCAAATCTGACCATAATTCTTTCCTCCTGATTCCTGCTTACAAGCAAAAACTAAAGCACCCGTGTCTGGTCAATAAAAAAGTGGCCAGATGAAGCAGATGCTAAGCTACAGTCTAACACAGACTGGAATATGTTCAGCGATTCTTCCGGTGGAATTGAGGAGTACACTACATCAGTCACTGGCCTCATCAATGAGTGCTTTGATGACGTCGTCCCCACAGTGACTGTACGTACATACCCCAACTAGAAGCCATGGATTACAGGCAACATCCGCACTGAGCTAAAGGGTAAAGCTACAAATGGAAGCACAGCCGCGAGCTGCCCAGTGACACAAACCTACCAGATTAACTAAATTACTTCTATGCTTGCTTCGAGGGAAGTAATACTGAAACATGCATAAGAGCATCAGCTGTTCCGTATGACTGTGTGATCACGCTCTCTGTAGCCGATGTGAGTAAGTCCTTTAAACAGGTCAACATTCAGAAGGCCGCAGGGCCAGACGGTTTTACCGGGACGTGTACTTCGAGCATGCGCTGACCAACTGGCAGGTGTCTTCACTGACATTTTCAACCTATCCCTGACTACGTCTGTAATACCAACATGTTTCAAGCAGACCACCATAGTCCCTGTGCCCAAGAACACTAAGGTCACCTGCCTAAATGACTACCGACCTGTAGCACTCACGTCTGTAGCCATGAAGTGCTTTGAAAGGCTGGTCATGGCTCACATCAACACCATTATCGCAGAAATCCTAGACCCACTCCAATTTGCATACCGCCCCAACAGATCCACAGATGATGCAATTGTTATTGCATTCCACACTGCCCTTTCCCACCTGGACAAAAGAAACACCTATGTAAAAATTCTGTTCATTGACTACAGCTCAGTGTTCAACACCATAGTGCCCTCGAAGCTCATCAGTAAGCTAAGGACCTTGGGACTAAACACCTCCCTCTGCAACTGGATCCTGGACTACCTGACAGGCCGCCCCAGGTGGTAAGGGTAGGTAACAACACATCCGTCATGCTGATCCTCAACACAGGGGCCCCTCAGTGGTGCGTGCTCAGTCCTCTGCTGTTCTCCCTGTTCACTCAGGACTGCATGGCCAGGCACGACTCCAACACCATCATTAAGTTTGCCGATGACACAACAGTGGTAGGCCTGATCACTGACAACGATGAGACAGCCTATAGGGAGGAGGTCAGAGACCTGGCCGTGTGGTGCCAGGACAGCAACCTCTCCCTCAACGTGATCAAGACAAAGGAGATGATTGTGGACTACAGGAAAAGGAGGACTGAGTTGAGAGCTTCAAGTTCCTTGGTGTCCACATCACCAACAAACTATCATGGTCCAAACACACCAAGACAGTTGTGAAGACGGCACGAATAAGCCTATTCCCCCTCAGTAAACTGAGAAGATTTGGCATGGGTCCTGAGATCCTCAAAAAGTTCTACAGCTGCACCATCGAGAGTATCCTGACTGGTTGCATCACTGCCTGGTATGGCAACTGCTCTGCCTCTGACTGCAAGGCACTACAGAGGGTATTGCATCCGGCCCAGAACATCACTGGGGCCAAGCTTCCAGCCATCCAGGACCTCTATACCAGGCAGTGTCAGAGAAAGGCCCTGAAATTTGTCAAAGACTCCAGCCAGCCTAGTTACAGACTGTTCTCTCTGCTAACACACTGCAAGCGGTACCGGAGTACCAAGTCTAGGTCCAAAAGACTTCTTAACACTTATTTTCCTTGAAACTGCATTGTTGATTTAGGGCTTGTAAATAAGAATTTCACAACTGTTGTATTCGGCACATGTGACAAATACAATTGGATTTGTTTTGATTTGAATTGACATGTGTGCCAAGTGACAGTATAAACCTTCAGGAATGTGTAAAGTATTATAGGAAAGAGAAAAACAGCACAGCAAGAGCAAGTCCCCATGAGTCATGAAGGCAATCAGCCAATGGGAAATTGGCAGAGGAATGCACATTTCATGTGAAATGCGTCCATTTTGTTTACTTGAGGAGTTTGAGCCTCCTCTTCATGCGCCACGGTTTGTTCCTGAGAGTGGCTATCAGCTTCTTCTTCTCCTCCACCTCCTCCTTCAGAGAAGCCATCTCCCCCTCCGACAGAGAATCCTCGTCCCCTGACTCGCCCGAAGAAGAAGAGCTGTCAGAAGAAAGAGCTGTCACCAAGTGCCAGGGGTCAAGTCAGGGTCAATCATGTGTCAACCAGAGTAGAGTTCTAGTTGAGGTGGCCAGTTACACAGTGCCGCATTATCATGGTACAAACTCAGAAGGACTTTGGACTTGTCACATAATGTTGAAAAGCATCTGGAAGACCAACAGAAAATACAAAAAGAGAACAGAGCGAGAAATTAGGCGACAAGAGGGGGTATACAGTATGCAAGTCAAATGACAGACATCCTAGAATGATCCAGTAAGCATGTCCATCCATTGAAACTACCAGGCTAGAATCCTTAGTTGCTAAATCTATTTTTGGACTTATAAATGAATGATGTTTACCCACTGATTCTTGAAGAATATAACTTATATACAGTGCATTCAGAAAGTATTCAGACCCCTTAACTTTTTCCAAATGTTGTTACGTTACAGCTTTATTCTAAAATGGATTAAATCGTTTTTTCCCCCTCATCAATCTATATACAATACCCCATAATGACAAAGCAAAAACAGGTTTTCATCAAGGATGTCTCTGTACTTTGCTCCGTTCATCTTTCCCTCGATCCTGACAGTCTCCCAGTCCCCGCCGCTGAAGGACATTCTCACAGCATGATGCTGCCACCACCATGTTTCACCGTAGGGATGGTGCCAGGTTTCCTTCAGACTCGACTCTTGGCACTCAGGCCAAAGAGTTTAATCTTGGATTCATCAGATCAGAGAATCTTGTTTCTCATGGTCTTAGAGTCTTTAGGTGCCTTTCGGCAAACTCCAAGCAGGCTGTCATGTGTCTTTTACTGAGGAGTAGCTTCCGTCTGGCCACGCTACCATGAAGGCCTGATTGGTGGAGTGCTGCAGAGATGGTTGTCCTTCTGGAAGGTTCTCTTATCGCCACAGAGGAACTCTGGAGCCCTACCAAGGCCCTTCTCCCTCGATTGCTCAGTTTGGCCAGGCGGCCAGCTCTAGGAAGAACCTTGGTGGTTCAAAACTTCTTCAATTTATTAATGATGGAGGACGACACTGTGTTTTTGGGAGCCTTCAATGATGCGGTACCCTTCCCCAGAACTGTGCCTCGACACAATCCTGTCTCTGAGCTCTACGGATAATTCGTTCGACCTCATGGCTTGGCTTTTTGCTCTGACATGTACTCTCAACTGTGGGGCGTTATACAGACAGGTGTATGCTTTTCCAAATCATGTCCAATCAATTGAATCAATCAATGTGTAGAAACATCTGAAGGATGGTCAATGGAAACAGGACGCACCTGAGCTCAATTTCAAGTCTCATAGCAAAGGGTCTGAATACTTTTATAAATAAGGTATTTCTGCTTTTTATTTTTTATACATTTGCAAACATTTCTAAAAACCTGTGTTCACTTTGTCGTTATGCGATATTGTGTGTCGAGTGATGAAGATTTTCTTTTACTTAATACATTTTAGAATAAGGCTGTAATGTAACAAAATGTGTCAAATACTTTCAGAATGCACTGTAAATGCCCCATGAGCTTAGGTCAACTGTCATACCCCATCAGAACACAACATATACCCTTGTTTTTACCACTACAACCTAACTCTATTCTGGTAACAAATTCTGGTTGCCTGTCCCTTTCCAAAACTTTAGTTGTGACATTTTGATAATGTTGACACGTTTATAACCAAGGTTCCCATGGATGTCCCTAGGGATGTTCCCATCAGATGGCTATAACGATTTCTCCATAAAAGTTTAGTTAATACATTCTAGAAATGTAAAAAAACAAGTATTATTGGATAATTTTCCCAAATGTTCTTATAACCATTACAGCATGTCCTACTAATGTTTATCAAATGCTGTTTTCCGGGGACATTTAAAAAATATGTCAGGGACGTTGTCATACTAACGTTAGCGGCAAACCATTGGACTCAATCAGGACTCAATCGAAACGTTACCTGATGTTATAGGATCGTTCACTGTGTGAATTTTTATTTTTTTTGCCGAGTGCCAAATAGTGAGCTTGGGTCATTGTCGTAGTATTTTGGAACACT
The DNA here is from genome assembly GCF_057628025.1 of Oncorhynchus mykiss. Classification (NCBI taxonomy): domain Eukaryota; kingdom Metazoa; phylum Chordata; class Actinopteri; order Salmoniformes; family Salmonidae; genus Oncorhynchus; species Oncorhynchus mykiss. The sequence goes on from NC_143032.1 coordinate 50,059,113, forward strand.
TTAGCGCAACCCCATAGCCCAATTTCATAACTCAACTCCCTGAAGCAATAACTCAATACAATGAATGGGGCATATACCAACAGAGTCTGTCAGAGTCCTCCCTCATACATGAGGGTGCGTGGAGTGTGGAGATACGTGAGAGAGATGGCCCACTCAAAGGATACTGCACCTGCTGTACTTTCCATTCTCCTTTTTCTTGTCTTTCCCGCTCCCTTTCTCCTTTCCTCCTTTGCCTTTGGCATCGCCCTTCTTTTCCTTGTTCTGCTCGTCTTTCTGCTTCTTGCTAGTCACTTTTCCGCCTTTCTTTTTCTTCCCTCGTTTCTCCTCCTCCTCCTCCTCCTCCTCCTCCTCCTCCTCCTCCTCCTCCTTGACTGCCTTTTTCTTTCTGCCCGCAGCCTTTGTGCCCTTCCGCTTGGCGCTTCTGTCGTCCTCCTCCTCCTCTTCCTCGCTGTCCTGGGCACTGGCTTTCTTCTTACGAGCCCTCTTCCTCGGTGCCTCGTCCTGATCCTCCTCTTCCTCTTCGTCCTCAGTGGTGGCCGGTTTGCCGTTCCGTCCCCCGGCTCGTGGAGAGGCTTTGGCTTTCCTGTTTCTGTCCCTCCACCTGGCCTCATCTGATACACACGCATTCACGTATATATCTCACACAAATATTAACAGACAGACAAAGGCTTCATAGATCCATAGATTGCATTCAAACCTGAACAATTAAAACAAACATATAAATCATACAGGTTGGTAGCCTCCCACTTCCTTTTTTGATGTTTGTTCCATAATTTTGACAACTAAATGTCATAATTATGATGAGGTGTGTCTCCTCTTTTGGAATGTCATATTTTTCAAAATAATATATTTTTTGAATATCCACAACCAATCAAAGTGAGCTTGACTGTACATACACCCACTCGCAGGAAGTAAGCAAACTCACATAAACACGCACATCAAACACTTTCTCCATCTTATGACTTACCCTCACTCCCACTGTCTAACTCTCCATCGATTTCAATTCCCACTATAAAATAAAAAACAACATTGTGATGCAACACCACAGGCATCCAGAATATCCACAAATATTGTATTTTGTCTTTGAACCAACATAAATACCATAATCTTACTGTTCCTTTATGGTTTAACAGTGTGGATTCTGTTACATGTCATAGAACATCTAGTAGTACATCTATGTACTACCTCCATATTTACCACGAGCATCTCAAATAAAGTGAAGAACTGAATATTCTTCAGCATTCAAGAGAAATCCAAAATAAGAAAGAGGAACAGAATAAATCCAACCCACCATCTTCCATTCTAATTGCAATGTCATTTTTCTTCTGAGAAGGCATTTTGGCTGAGTGTTGTCCTCTTGCTATCTTCTTTGGGTCAGCCTGCTCTCTCCCTCTCAGGCCATGGAGACCTCAGCTAAGCAGATAGCCATCACACCTGTGCAAGCACTCACATACTCTGACAGTTACACCTGTGTTTGGGCTACTAGACTGGCTGTTTCCCTGACAACCACCAATGATATTGCCCAAGAGATGATCATCTTTAAACCTGAAGGAGAAAGACAAAATCTAAAGGGACAATAAAGGGGTACAAAAAGGGATGTCAATTAAAAAACAACATCAGTTGATATGACTTACAGCATGCGTGTAGACACACAGATACAGTACACACACCCACACGCACAGCCACACACATCAATTCCAACTGAATGCCTTCATGGGTGCATTATAACCATTATTCACCTGTTTTGCAGTTATAATTTGTTTTGAACAACAGTTGGAAAACTCACACCAATATATTCCATCATGTACTGTACGTAACTCTGACCCTGAAATTCGAAACCTTTGCACAAATGCTGAAATAAAGGACAGTTCTCATTAAAATTCAATGAACTCTTAAGTACTGTAAGCTTGAGGGGAAAGTGAGACAACAAGCAGCCTCTATGACATGATCGTGCTATACAAATACTATCATGGGCTCTTGACATGGTAATATCGATGGAAGATGGAATTGGGCTGAAAAGAATGAGGGTTGCAACATAACCATTAGTGATACATCTTGGACATCTTGGACAGAACTAGTTCATGCCATTGTAAGATTAGTGTAACATGTCTCAAAATGCATTTCTGCTCTTGTTGCCAATAAGTCCATTCAGAACACCTACTCGAAACGGTGCCTGAGGAAGGCAGGCAGCATCATCATGGACCCCACACATCCCAGCCACGAACTGTTCTCCCACTCACCGTCGGACAGACGTAGCAGAGCATGAGGTCTGATACCAACAGGCTCAGAGTCCGTCTCTGTCTACAAGCTATCAGACTGCTGAACACTTGAACTGGACTGATCACCTGCACTGATTCTCCACACCTTAGCACACATGCACTCACTCATGCCCCCCCCCCCCCCCCCCCCATACACACACACACACACGCACACACACACACTGTATATACATTCATGCTACACACACATCACAACTGCTGCTACCAGACTGCTATTTTACTGCTCAATTTATACACTTGCCCCATCCCCCAATACACGTGTATATATTGGACTATAAATAGTGCCTTCCTGTATTATACCTACACTAAAATGTTTATTCTATTCTACTGAGCCATTTACTTTATCTTCATATTGTTATATTTTATTATTTATTATTGTTGTTGCATTGTCAAGAAGGAAGTAAGCAAGCAAGCATTTCGTTGGATAATGTATACCATGCGTATCCCATACATACGACTAAAAAACTTGAAATGGACAAATTGAAACTAAACAAAGAATACACAATGCACTCGCGCATTAAGCTTCATCCCTCACTGTTAATAAGAATAGCTTGTCTGCTTATGGTGACATGTCAGGGATGACCTGGTGAATAATGCATGGCAACCGGAGACATGTAGCGAAAGCAGCTAACGCAACTCTTCCTGTGATTATGTGGGAATTAATAGGGCATGATGCTGAAACCTAAGCCCCGCTGTATCCCTCCTTCTCTGGGTAACTCTTCCTCTCCCATCCTCTGTCCTTCTCAAGTTCCCGTCGAGACGCGCCACTGTAGATGGACAGTACAAACCATACAGTGAGCCCTTTAAGATCAAAAGAGGAATGTAAGGCTGCTGCATAAATGACGTATTATGCCAGGGAGATATGTATACAGTGGCTAAGAAATTAATACTAATGTAACGTCTGCTTCCAACTCACACCCTCAACCACGGAGAACCCCTGAACGCAGCTCACTTTCCAGCCCACTTTCCATCTCACACTCTCAAACACCTCGATCCCCCGAACGCAGCTCACTCTCCAGATCCCAATCACCTGAATTCGGATCACCTGTTCACACACCTGTATGTCATTATCACACACTATTTAGTTCAGTTCTTTGCACCCCATCACTGTGAGGTATTGGTCGTTTTGTGACACACGTCTTGCTGGGCTCTGTTTTTCCTGTGATTTACTCCTCCCGTGTATGATAGTTTTTGCCTGCCTCGCTAATGACACCTTTTGCCTATTCCCTGCCTGTACTTTAGCCTAAAGGATTTCCTGTTATCTATCTATTATTGCCTGATCTCCTGGACTACGTTACTAGCCTTTTCCCTGCCTGTACTGTTTCCCTTTTGGACCCCTGTGTATGACATTCTGCCTGCCCCTAGACCCAGCTACCTGCCTCCTCCTGTGGTCCTTTTCAATAAACACCATGCGCTTGAAACCAGCTCTCTGTCTCCCCTCGTGTTCATTACAACTAAGTGTATTTTGTGCAGTAAGCTGTTAGTAGCCCATGTGCATCACCCTAATAATTTGGTTCCTTTCCCCCTCATAATTTAGCCTACTGTTCTTACTTGGTGGTGTACATGTAGCCTATAGCCTGTTTTAGAGAAATGTCATCATCAAATATTGTAAGAGCTTTCATTGTCTGCATATATGCCCCCTATATTTATCCTACGGTTCTGACTTGGTGTACAGGGAGAAAACTGTAAGAACGACGCATGTTCTGAATTCTGTCGCTGTACATTTCAAAAGTGCTGAACAAATAGTTATATTGACTACGTCAGTCCTAGCTCGCTCATTAACGTCTTAATCGAAATTACGGTTTGCCTCTTATCCTCTTATCTGCTCGTCGTCACCTTATGCCAGAGTTTGTACATCTCAATTGTCAGTAGAAACCACAAAGTCAGCCATATCAGCTAGGGTTTTTTTTTAAGGCAGTAAATGAGGCTGAATGAACTGTTTCACTGCAAGACAAGGCTCCACTGATAGCCAAGTGTAGCAGTGGTAAGGATTCCCTACATAGTTCTGAAAAGAAAGCTCTGCTGTTGGGACAGATTTATGAAGGCCCTAACAGTTTGTGGGCACCGTTTGGCACCATTATAGTGCAATGAATGTATTGTTTAGTGTTGTGTTGTGTAGTGTAGTGGCTTTGCTGGCATGCATCAAAAAAATTGGGGGAGTTTCCCCTACCAAGATTGACATGCTAAAATCGCCACTGGCCTAAAGTAACTACATAGGACACAATAAAGGAAATCAATTACCGGTCAAAATCTAAATACTGCTCCTAGCGTTGATCAAAGCTCAGAACACTTATATTCTTGATCTGACTGAGTTCTAATCTAATTTTATGTGGGAAAACTCATTCTGATTGGCTGGGCCTGGCTCCCCAGTGGGTCGGTCTATGCCCCCCAAGGCCCACCCATGACCACACCCCTGCCCAGTCATGTGAAATCCATAGAGGAAGCAGAGGAGAAAGAGGTTAGTACAGTGGTTCCCAATCTTGTGGCCCATGTAGCATCCCCTGAGAAAATCTGTACTTTATCTTATGAAAAAAGTTAGGGGGAAAAAAACGACGTTTCAATATGAACTTCTCCTTGTGGCCTATCTTCCCTATAGGCCTACATTAAAATGCAATCAACATGCAAACAATACAGTTCTAAAAATGTCATAGGTGTTTGTTTTGCCGCTGATGCTACTGTACGTGTCAGTGAATCATTTCTCACATTTCCCACCTTTCAGGAGTATAACATCACAATTGTATAGTTAATAGGCTAAGTGTTTATAGACGGACTGAGGGGAATGAACCTACAGCAGCCAAGGTGATAATGGCTGGGGACACTTCTGGACCTCACTAAAACTCAAACCCTGGTTACAGCCCTGTAAGGACCGTATCTATCAAGTAAGGAGGAGGAGGAGGAGGATGATGAGCGCGAAACTAAGTAAGGTGTTTGCCAGTGTTTATCGAAATCTGAGGATTAAGTGGTTCAGTATAAGTGGTGTAAAAAACCTTGCATAGGTAGGCTTGTTACAATTACCCCCTTAACCTTTGTTGGAGCAGTAGTTAGCAGGTCTGGAGATGATTAGGTGGCCATGATGGTATGAGCAGCAGATTGGGAATTTAGCCAGGACCACGGGGTTAACACCCCTATTCTTACGATAAGTGCCATGGGATCTTTATTGACCACAGAGAGTCAGGACACCCATTTTAACGTCCCATCCGAAAGACGGCACCCTTCGAAGGGCAATGTCCCCCTCACTACCCTGGGGCATAGGGATCTCAGACCAGAGGGACGAGTTCCCCCTTCGGGACCTACAACACCCCTTCCAGTAACATCTGGTATCCCATCCAGGGACCGACCAGGACCGACCCGGCTAACTTCAAAGGCAAGCCAGCAATTGGATGCAGGGTGATTCCTGTTCAACATGTTTTCCTGGACCAGTTGATCTGGGGATCATGGTTCCATTTACTAAAACTTCTTAACTACTGTTTATAGACCTGTTGAGTTATGAACCTTTTGAGAATCGATGAAATTCTGCACACAACCTCTGACATCTGATTGGACAAGAAAATAAAGTAGACAGGAGGCCAGGTGGGAGAGAGAAATCAGTGCCTGTGATGCTCTGACGTTTCACTCTGCTCTTCATTACTGGTTGTACTATAACATTGAGATATCCGGTAATCGAGAACCATGCGGTCACGGTTCAGATATCCTGCCCATTGTACAAACATGGCGGGAGACTGGGAGGTAGCCAAACAGAGCAAGGTTGGGTTGAGACAGCGGGCACAATGGTAGCTGATTACCCATATTGGGGGTAAGGTAACAGTGCCTTTGGATGATCCAGAATATACTATACTAACCTTGCGAATGAGCTCAAGAAATGCATGAACCACGCTTGTGTCTTCTGTTGGGACGGAAGACAAATGTTTCTTCACCAAAGAAACCAACCGGACCACCAATCATTTAAACGTTTGTGTGGGAAAAATGGAGCATAAAGGGCCTGCGCTTTCTTAAGATCTCAAATAACTCAAATGAATACTTAATGATAACTGTCTATGAATTGAACATGAGCATTTGCAATGTTAATGGATGGTACTATGCGCCAGTTCTGGAATGAATAAATGTTAATGACATTATAGGATTGATTTCTCATGGTTCCTTTGAATCGGTTGAGTTGGGGATGATACTAAAATAAGTCAGAGAAGCAATGCACAATAGGTTTGTGTTTGACGACTGTTTGGGATAAAGATCAACACCTTCAAATGAAGGTTTTTTAAAGCCATGCAAGCTACAGTAATTAGATGTTGGTAGCTATATTACCCCAGATCTCACAGAGGAGGAATGACAGGATGATTAACAGATAAAAAAACAGTGTCCAATCAATGCACCAGAGTTAAGATGTTGGGACACTCAGTTTGTAGGTCTGAGGACAGGGACACTCATTGAGTATGTGAAGCTTGGATTACTACAGAGATACTTGTTCAGGCCAAGGACCTTTGGTAAAGTTAACTGCGGTGCATGTCCAACGCGTCAATTTGTGGGAATTGTGTCCTTGTTTCCTGAATTGGTTTGCTTGATGGGAGCTGTCTCTCATTACCAAGTCACTGAAAACAGTCAGCATTTCAAGTTGATCATTGTATCCTGTTTTGAATATAAATGTACAAAGGGACATACATTGAATGATATTCCCCCTATGATGTAACCCTGCAGTTAAAATCAGAATTGGCAGAGGGGGAATTATTCCTATAATCTGCTCACAGACAACTTCTAAACTGCTGGCCAACCAAGAACATTGGCTGAATTGATGGTCTTTCAGTGTTTAGTGCAGATCTTCCCAAACTGAGTCCTGGGGACCCCAAGGAGTGCACTTTTAGTTTTTTTGCCCTAACAGCTCACAGCTGATTCAAATGATCAAAGCTTAATGATTAATTGATCATTTAGATCAGCTGTGTAGTGCTAAGCCAAAAACCAAGATGTGCACCCTTGGGGTGCCGAGGACTCAGTTGGGGAAACCCTAGTTTAGTGCTTTAATAACTCTCCACAATGTCAGGTCCTTGTAAAAACCGGATAATGTAATAACACAGGATATTATGTATGAACTCACCAGGTCCTGTCAATGCCAAATACATGTTATGTTGCTTGGTGTGCAGAATAGTTAGTACAAATTAATAAGAAATTAGATAGTATACATTAATCTATCACCAATTCAAAAAAGTTACATTTTTACAGTCACAATTCACATAACACTGTTTGAATAAATGTCCATTAGAACTGTAATGTACAACCTGGTAATAAGGAATCAACTATTACCGGTCATGATACCTCTGGTGTTAAAGTCACTTCAGCAGTCTTTTACTTTCAGTCTGCCTCTGAAATCAGAGTGACGTTTGTATATTCAGGGAGGTCTGTGTCTGTCTATAAAGTGCTTGCCATTTCCACATCTGTGACAGCAGTCATACTCAGTGTCTCTGGGAGTTTGGGACCCTCTGAACACTGGGTGCTGGTTGCCACTGGTTACCTGGTAGGGGCCCAGGGATTCTGTGGCCCCTCTGGGCCGGGGGGCTGGTGGCAGAAGGGGGAATTTGATGGTTGCTCTTTCCTTGATGTGCTCTGTGTTCCCCACCCTTCTTTTCTCTATCTTCTTAGAAAGGGACAAGGGGAGAGGAGAGGTATGATGACATAACTTGGTGCGAATCAAATTTTCAGATACCAAACAAAAACAAAACTGCTAACTACATGTCCTGTCACAGTATTCTTCTCACCCGTATAAGATTGCTGAGAGGCGTTGTTGTTTCTCTGTTGCCGCGGTGCTTCTGACCAAGCTTTTTGAGCCTCCTCTAAATCCATGGCAGCTTTCAGTGCTGCCATTTTAGTCTTCTTCTTGTTCTCTTCATTTTGCTGGAAGTAAAGAAGCAGCTACTATACAGGAACGGCCCCAAACTTTCTAATCGAGATTACAGGGATCACGGATTGTTTAGTTTAAGCAGTGTGGACATGGATCCATAACTGCCTCTAATTCCCCACCTGAAAAAATATATGACTGGCCTCTCTGTCTCCTGCTGATGTTTGTGATATTTGAAATATTGTATCTTAAAATATACTCTCATATCCTAAATAACTAACACTTCCCTGTAACATTTTGAAATATGAATTGAAATCGCAGCTAAATGGGCTGTCCATCAGATGATGTAACCTCATCTGCATGCAGGTAGGCTGTGGGACCCTTGTTATTGACAAGTGAGTGTGTTGATTTGATCAGTTTAGAGAAATGATGTACTCTGGCAATTACTGCTCTCTGGTGGACAGACTATGTCAGTGCAAGTACCACACAGGGAATATAATAGATGCTGTATCAGCGTCAGAACCTTATTGATGGTACGACTTACGGTTTGAAGTTTCTTCTTTAACTCCAGGTTGGCTTGCTTGTAGCTTTTGGATGTAGACTGCAAGTAATAAATGGCCAAACTGTGGGGGGGGGGAACAAATACCAAATATTTTATTTTACATTGTTATCTTGTATATAGTCTGGGGACTGCTCTGTGGATCATTAGCCCTGACTACTCACACCATCAGCAGTAGGAAAGGCAGCACCAGGCCAGGGTTGGAGGCGTAGCTGAACACCTTCCCAAACCAGGCAGGGAAATCAGATTCCAGCGTCTCCTGGATCACATCAAACATGCGGCTCTTCCCACTGCAGTGGAGCAATCAGAGATGAGAAACTGTCATCACACAACAAACAACTGGAGTGTGTGTGTGTGTGTGTGTGTGTGTGTGTGTGTGTGTGTGTGTGTGTGTGTGTGTGTGTGTGTGTGTGTGTGTGTGTGTGTGTGTGTGTGTGTGTGTGTGTGTGTGTTTACATGCATGTCTTGTCATATACAGAATGCAGGTGTTTTTCTGTTACCTGAAGGGGCCACAGTCGAAGGAGGGGGGGATAGTGACTATGGTGTAGATGGCAGGCAGTGTTGAGAGGAAAAGGATGACCAGTAGCATAGCCATGTAGAAGTTGTTGGAGCCTGAGGCCTTGAACACCCTCTCCTGAGGAACATTACAGCACATGACGGCCCAGCACTGCAGGTACATTGACACATGCAGTCTCAGCACGTTCAGAGCAGGCAGGCAAGGGGCATAGAACGCACCCATCCTAGCAGAGAGAGAAAGGAGGGAGTTAATCCTTAAGGGGGGGTGGGGTTCTGCTAAACATATGGAGTTGTTTTAAGATGGTTATACCAAGGATCATTTTAGCTATTTGATTGTGAATTGTAGGATCTGTTAAGTATCCATCAAAAAGAGATGTACAAAATATTTGATGAAATACTGAATTTGGCCTTACTGCTATTAGCCCATAGAAACCAATTTTATTACAGATTCAGAAATGGAAAAACAGATAATAACATTTTTATCAAAAGGAAGTTTGTTTAAAAGATACAAGAAATGCATTATCATTATGAAGACCATGATCCAAATTATTCATTTTTAACCATATAAAAATAGATTCCATTCCACTTCCATACTTCCATTAATTTGTTCAACTGGTACCGGACTAACTAGACGAGTTATTCGTTTGTAGGCCAAACCGTTCGGACGCTGCAGACGTTTCTATGAGAAGACCGATTATCGGGATGTCTCATTGTCTGACAAACATCGCTGTAGCTCGGCCACCTGCCACCGCAGATGCGGAAATTCGGCATTGGCGGATGCGGTAGATTGAGATGCGGGCAAAACTAGATATCTATAGTTTAAACAGACAGATTTTTATGGGGATTTTTGCATTATGCTTATTAGATATATGCGGGGCGCGCACATCGACTCTAGGGGGTTTAAACAAGCATATGTTAGCGATGGACTGTCACGTAGAGCAGGTGTGTTGGAATGTGATATCGCACACTGCTTACTTGCAAGTTTCACAAATCCTATATATACTTGCTTCTCAACCCCAGCGGGGGGCAGACTTTGAGTATGTGACTGCAGAGTGCAGAAGCTAGAAGGCATAAGCGTATGACGCTTTGCCGTCACACGGCAAAACAGCTGCCAAATGTCCTATAATGCCTTCAAAAGCATGACCAGATTGCCTAAATGCAAGGCACATTTGCAGCCCCTAAGTTGTTGCTGAGAAGCTCTTGCCTTGTTTTTAAATGGATAAATATCTGTCTATTTTTGTACATCAGCCCCTGTATCTGATCATTTAATTATACATACCAGTGGGACACCTAGCCTTACTTTACTATCAGAAGGCCTCTCATATGTGGAGGTGCCACAATAAGATTACAGCAGCTACCGCCTACCATATCATGCCTTGGTTGAAAATCAGGCCCAGGACATTCCCACTGACATCGAACTCTGAGTAGGAGGGCTTACACAAGGGAAAACAAGAATAGTCAATGTCGGTGCAATTCATCAAATCAATGACCAAATCAGTAACACTTGAAGGGGCTATACATAAAGGCATTAGAAACTGGGTGGTTCGAGCCCTGAATGCTGATTGGCTGAAAGCCGTGGAAAATCAGACTGTATACCACGATGTATGACAAAACATTTATTTTTATGGTTCTAATTAAGTTTATAATAGCAATAAGGCACCTCAAGGGTTTGTGGTATATGGCCAATTTGATTTGAATATAGCACAGCTAAGGGCTGTATCCAGGCACTCTGCGTTGTGTCGTGCTTAAGAACAGCCCTTAGCCATGGTATATTGGCCATATACCACACCCCCTCTGGCCTTATTGCTTAATTATAACACATCTCTGAAACCAGTCATGGCACCTTTATGTGTTTTGCAGTATCATTCATAACAACCTTCATCCCCCATTTATTCAACATCATTCAACAGACCAGACTTGAAGTAAAGTGTTACCCCAAAAGCAATATCAATGCAATGACAAAACGGACTTGAAGTGTGGCTTAAACAGATTTCAAGCCTAAATACAGAGTAGAGCAAAGTGGTCAATCCAAAGACTCACAAATCCAGCCTCCAAGTCCCAACACCAGCAGTAGTTGAGGAAACGCACCAGCACAGCACGCAAGAAGTCCCCGATCAGGAGCGTGATGTAGGTTGTCATAGTATCCGACACAATGAGTCGGACAAATTCCTACATATTACCAAAGTATATTAAATGGCAAATGATGCACGCGTCATCCCAGTACATTTACGCTGTAAAAACGATACTAAACATACACACAAGAATAATGAATGCATGCCCCCCTTCCAATTCACCCAAACAATAAGCTATTTATCATTACCAGACCTGGATTCAAATAGTATTTAACCATTCATTACCTGTCCCACCATGGTTTCCCAGCAGGGTCCTCGTGGGATATCGGCAGGATGGACGGTGATGGGAGGAGCTGTGCTATTCACTCCCAGGGTCCCATTATACAGACTGGCCTCCCATATAGTCATATTAAGCTTCAGCACCTCCTCCTCCTCTCGCTTAAATCAACAAAAACAAAACATTTAGTGCTCAATTTAAAGACAGGTGTCGTATCAGCCTGTTTCCCCATCTACAGTAATAGTGGGTCGATACTTGCATATGAAAACCTCAGGTTTAAACCAGATGTTTAACCCAGCTGCAGGTTAAGACTAGTAACTAATTTGTTTCCTTTGTGGGGAAAAAAACAAAGGAACATGAGAGGGTTACACTTGTTCTCATAAAAGTGAAAACTAGATGATGATTAAAAGGTGTAAAATAATCATCTGAAAATAACCATAGAATACGTTTTGGGGTCATTCGTATTCCTATTGTTAAAAACCCTTTACAAAGTGTTCAAGGAAACCCTAGAGGGTTCTTGGTAGAACCATTAGAAGATAAAAATGATTTTAGGTAGAATCCTTCATGGGGGTACGTGGTATAACTAGCCACAGGCTTCCAGATTTACTTTGAGGTTGATCTCATCCATGAGTGCGATGATGAAGGTGTAAAGGTTCCCCAGGAATAGGGCGAAGATGCGTCCCAGCTGCCACTGTAGAGCAATGCGGGGGTGATAGTTCTCTAGTGCACTGATCACATCAAACAGCATGGGACAGAACATCCCCAGGAGGGACATCACCATGTTCACCTGACAGACAATAACACGCATGCAATACGGTATACTGTTATTCACACCTATGAATAAATGAATATAAACTCAATCACACAGACACGCAAGAGCATACAGATCGCACAAATAAACATAATTAATCAAGGTACTGATTGCAAACACATGTAAATCAGAAAAGGCTGGTGGGAGGGGCTATATGAGGACTGGAGCTATATGAGGACAGGAGCTATATGAGGACAGGAGCTATATGAGGACTGGAGCTATATGAGGACTGGAGCTATATGAGGACTGGAGCTATATGAGGACAGGAGCTATATGAGGACTGGAGCTATATGAGGACTGGAGCTATATGAGGACGGGCTCATTGTAATGGCTGGAATGGAATCAATGAAACGGAATAAAACAGGTGGTTTCCATATCTTTGATGTGCATGACACTGTTCCATTTATACCATTCCAGCCTTTAAAATGAGCCCATCCTCCTATACACCCTCCCACCAGCCTCCTCTAAGTCAAACACACACACACACACACACACACACTTGTACCTCATTCCTCTCCCACCAGCTATGGCTCTCCAGTCCCTCTAAAGCAAACTTCTGGGAGCGACGCACCACAAAGTAGATGAGATATCCACTTCCTGCTAGACAGCACAGCACCAGGAAGTTGGCCAGAACCCGCAGAAAACGAGTCAAGTGGATGTTGTCATCCTTCCTGCTCTCCTGTTCCTCCAGAATGGCCTCCTAGGAAGTTGGCATCACAAGGGCAGAGAACACACACACATATACACAGACACACATGCACAAACACACACAGACACACACACAGAGAGACAACCAATCAAACATTGCCATACATAAACTAATGTAAAACAGGGTGGAGGTGCCTTTATTAAAGTATACAGAGTTGTCATGTGAAATGTGTATGCTTTCCTATTGGTCCGTTTGAATTAATTGCTTGTGTGCTCTGATTTGTGGCAGGAGTGGCTCTGGAGAATGCACATCTACCTGTTCCTACAAAATGGTACTACCTTTCCAGAAAAGGATAGAACTACTGTGGTCTCCGAGTCCCACACCAGGTAGCTGCAAACTGACATTCATTCACAGTTGACAAATCTTCTGTCCAGTCTCTGTGTTGTGTGCGTGTTCATTGTAAAAGGGTCTATCAGAGTACCAAACGTGCACAGGTACGCAGCAGTGTTCTAGAATATTGGATGGTTCCTACCTTCGAATTATCAGCGCAGCTCAAGAGATGTCTGTCAACACATTCAAATGAATAGAGGATGCGTACTGGGAGACTCAGATATGGGACTCTTACTAGATGTGTTGTGTGAAGTTTGCTGTACTTAGACTTGTTATCCTGATATGTGCTGTACCTGAGCTACACTACTTGAGAATTGCACATTGCAGGTTACACTGAAATGATTGTATCTGCCTTTTGATTGCCACTTTAAGCCCGTCAGCCTGTACAGCTTAGAAAACTATTTTAACCTCAGTTGTTTGTAATAAACAACATTTTTGATAATCCTGTGTTGTGTGAATTCCATACCGGTACCCAGTTCAGAGGGGTATCCTATGAAGCAAGCTAGATCTACTCACGGAAGGGCCAGACTACCACATTTGGGGGGTGTTTATTAATATACAAGCACCTTTGTCCCACGCCAAATACTATTTGTATTTTATGAAGTCATTCAAAAGTTACATTGCGTGAAGTTTAAAGTGCATTATTTCATTACTAAATGTGTCATGTGATATTTTAGCATTACTATTTTTAACACACAAAAAAAAAAACATTTAATAAAATATTTAATCAGTCGTCTTCCTCAAACGAAGGGGATGATGACACAATCTTTGCGAGAGGGACTGAGAGAGGGAATCTGATTTCGTTGGTCCTCTACTCGCAGCTCCGTCATTTCATTCAGGGTAAGTGGAGTCAGCTGTGAGTTAGCCTGCCCCGGAGCAGTTAGTTCTGAGGGATTCGTTGCCATAGAAATGTACATGGCTAAAAGGTGAGCCACTCTTGTATGACTGGTTATCCCGAGTTGAACTCAAAAGTTGACCAAAGTTACCTCGCTAACTCCTCAACTTTGTTTCGTATGATACCCCCCTAGGTCTCTATTGACCCTGCCCTATCCTAGTCCCTGTGGTTCTTACACTAACATGTCTTTACCTTAAAGCTGGTGGTGATGGAGGCAAACTTGTTGTCAGCTGTCTCAGGGTTGCCAATGAGGTAATCCCAGCTGGTGAACATCTTCCAGCTGAAATTGAAGCTGTTGTTGTCTCCGCCCCCGTCCTCATTAGCATTCCGGGCCATACTTTAACACGTTTCATAATAAATAGAAGAAGCGTCAAACAATAACATCATCAGAAATCATCAGATTTGACCGGGACTCTATTTGTTTCTCACTGGAAATGTGATCATGTTTCAATTTTTTTTTTTGTCACAATTGGCAGAAAGTGCACACACCAGGGTCATTTTGACTAGGCACCAAATGGAATACGACAGACTGAAACAGAGAAGGACCTGGACTTGTCCAATACGAAACGAAACGCTCATTTTAATTTCCTGTTTAGGCACAACCTTGTCAAAGTCCCCTGGTGTGTGGGGGAGGGGGGGGGGGCTTTGAGGACCACTGAGAGACCAGTAAACATACAGGTACTCACGTCCTTATCACCACCATATAGCTATAGGCCACAGTTCCCACGCCAACCAGGAAGTAGGAGAGGGGCATGCGGAACTTGAGCCAGCCAATGGCGCGCTGGCTGTTGTAGTAGCCATAAAAGAGGACAGAATACTGGGCGTAGCCCTGGGACACACACATGATTCAGATTTCATTCAGTATTAACAACTTCTTGACAACTTTAAAAACACCACGCAAGCTGTGCGGCGCACACGCACATAAAGAGTCATGTTAGTGGTAACATTACACAGTGGTCACATTACACAAATAAACAATTAGTAATGACCCCAAAGTCCCATAGGACAGCAAAGTCCATGGCGTTGGCTTCGTCAGCTCTAGGGACAGTCTTTCTGGGCATGCTACCATACGGCCTGCCCATCAGAGCCTAGACAGAGATAAAGAGTTAAAGCATCTGTAGGTCCTTGAGATGCTACTAGAGCCTGCCCACTAAGACATCATTTCAACGTTTAGTTTTGATTTACATTTGGTTGAGTTGTCAACTAACATGAACACAACCTGAAATCAACAACAAAAATGTCACCATGTCATTGGGTTTAGGTGAAAAGTTGGGAGAAAATCACATGAAATGTCCTTGCGTTGATTACTTTTTGCAAATCCAATCAGTTTTCTGCATTGATTCAATGTCATCTCATTGAATTGTTTTATTGAAATGATGTGGAAACAATGTTGATTCAACCAGTTTTTGCTCAGTGAGTGGGGCCTCCTTTATAAATAAATACAAATTCTTCATTTTCATATAAAATTACTGTATATGAGGAAATGTGAATTATACCATGTCTACACCGAAGTCACAAAATTCGGGCCTTAAATTCGGGCCCCAATTCTGATTTGAAGATCAAATGGCCCCCTACCTCTGGCACCATGACCAGACCAAACGTCAGCCCAAAGAGGATCATGTTGATGCCATACATCCACCTCAGGAATATGAAGTAGGAGGCAACCGAGGAGCCAAAATGGCCTGTAGGAGGCACAAAGCACAGTCATACATGGTACTGTGTTTCATCACACTGAGGAGAATGACATAAATCAGTCGATCACAGAGTGGCTACCAAGGACTCCAAGGGGGTAGGCAAGAGGCCCCCAGGGGTCCTCAAAAAAGTGATACACAAATTAGAGAAACAGCAAAGTCCATGGTAAGGAACAGAGGTAGCTAGCTGTGTGCTAACCTTTTCAGCGAGGTTGAAAAATAAAAGACAACCAGGAAGCACCAACAAAACCGTGCAGGGATACAAAAGGAAGAGGTAAGAGACATACTTACTCTCAATCTCTTTGATTTTCATCTCCCATGGAACGCAAGCAGTTTTGAAGTTTTCAAAGTCCCTCTGAAACTTCATCCATTTCTAACAGCAAAACCAGCAGTGTCATGGAATAGATCCCACATGGGCTTGCTGACTATACTTGTGTTGTAAAGGATCATAGATAACTGGTAGCATAAACATGACACAATAAAGAACACATAAAGACATTGGTCCACCTATAACAGATGACTGTCCTCACCTTCAACATCATGACTTTATATGCATACAGTTTTCTGCTCTTTCCTTTCCCAAGAGCTCCCTCATATTTCTCCACAAACTCATGGGACTCCCTGTGAAATATGAGGCAGGATTAGTTACTGGTACCGGTACTGGTAAAATAAATATAATCATATTGCACCATACTCCATGCTATGGCTACTCGGTGCTCCTCCAACGTGCTAAACAAGCTTCCTGGTTCCATTACATACCAACAGCTACATTTATACCCTTTTCACACTAGTGAGCCGAGCCACACAAAGCCGGGTTGTAATGTGCTGGCCTGGCTATGCATCGACTGTAATTGCAGGGACCATGCTGGGAAGGACAATGTGACAGGGAAATATCTGAGACCACAAAACATGTTTCGGAATCGAGACATATTGTAGAGATGGATGGACTTGCCACAAAGCCTGTTTTAGCATGGACAGTGCCATGGAAGGCTTTCAACATTCTACATTAGTCAACTGGGTGAGACTTTCCATGGGTTAAGGAAGGATCACTCAATTCCATCCAGGTCAGCGGGAGAGATCAGCCAATGAATCATACTCCTGGGCAACCATCCCAGCATTGCAGGTGGCAGTAAATTACTAAACCAGGCTTTATGCCTGTTCAGACTATGGCCTTTTCTCAATTGCATGCTCCTCGCATCCTCTCTCCTCACCTCTTTCTCAAAGTCCATTGGATGAGAAAGACAGATGTCCCTTTCAGTTTGTTTATTAACCGCCAATTAATCCACAGAAGTAGAAGAAATGGACAACATTAAAAAGGCGATAGCACTCAATGGCACTGCCCACCGAGGTGTCTAATGGCAAAGATAGGTGTGCCCTCTTTCCATGTTCATGGGTCAACTCGACACAATAGTGTGAAAGGGGTAATAGTTTAGGGGCTGGGGAAATGCATTTGCTTTAGAGTTATCTCAGCACCGTAGAGTTAGCAGTTTCTTCCTCATGGGCCAAGGCTTTCCTCTTAGGGTCGAGATAAGTTTCTTCCTCTCATCCACTTCCTCCTTCAGCTTCTCCAACTCCTCGGGAGACAAGACCTCTGGTTTCTCCTCTCCCACTTTCTCTTCCTCATCCTCCTCTTCCTCTGATGACTCATGCTCCGCACTGAGACAGCAAGAAAAGTTGTTTTGTTTTTGTTTCTAAGGTTGGTGAAGGTAGAGGGCAACATTTTTTCTCACACAAAAGATAATTATAGAGATTCTTATCTGCAATCCGCAATTTAATGTGAAACTTCTTTAAACAACGTGCATCATGACGAGCCGATTATTTAACCATGAAGATTTTAGTACCCTGCACAAGGAATGTCATGATTCACATGTGATGATGGGTTGTGAGCTGTATATAAACGTGCAATGGATAACTCCAGAGTGGCTCAATGGTCTAAGGCACTGCATCTCAGTGCTAGAGGAGTCACTACAGACCGTTTCAATTCCAGGCTGTATCGCAACCAGCCGTGATTGGGAATCCCATAGGGCTGCGCACAATTGGCCCAGCGTCGTCCGGGTTAGGATTTGGCCGGGGTAGGCCGCCATTGTAAATAAGAATTTGTTCTTAACTGAATTGCCTGGTTAAATTTTTAAAAACTTCACTGCCCTTTGCTCATACAAAATGTTAGCCACAATGTTTTGAAATGCAAAATGCAATGCAAGATTGTACACACGGGACCTTACCTTGTCTCAACCCTTTTTTTCTTTTGTTTCTTCTCAACTGTCTCTCCTCTTCCATTGTCCTCCTTTTTCCCGCCTTTTTCTGAGCGTCCATTTTTCCTCTTCTCCTCGGTATCCCCATCCTCCTCTCCTACAACCTCTATCTCTTTTTGCTCCAGTTTTCTGGTGTTTTCATTGCTGAAATTCTTTAGAGTTTTAGCAACCGTGTCATTCTTCACTTCTTCCTGCCTCTCATCCTCTCCCCCTTTCCCTTTCCCCTCCTTATCCCTCTTTTTTCGTCCTCTCCTCTCCTCTCTTCCTGGTCTGTCCTCCAATTCCTTTCCTTCTTTTCTTGCACTGGAAGCTCTTCTTGCTACATTTCTTCTTCTCTTTCTGTCCCTCTCTTTCTTTCTCTCCTTCTCTTTTGCCCTCTCCTGCCTCCCATCAGAGTCAATAACTGTGTCCTCTTCATCTGCGGTAAAAAACAAAAAACAGAGACATGGCAGTCGTCATACTAATATTTTAACCAAACAATAATATTAGAATGAAACAACAGGAAACAGGAAACAGGAAACGAATGAAGGGGTATCTCCTGCCTCCTAAAGTTTCTTTGAAAACACATTCACTGCTAGAATAAGATGAAAGAGAGGGAAAGGAGATAGACATGCCAGTAGGTGACAGATAACCAACCCCAAAAATGACCCCTAGCCCTGTGAGATCTGAGTGGAATTTAGATGTTCATTTTATATTAGCTCCACCTTGCCCTCTGATAGGCTAGGTGTAATTTTCACCATATGGCTTTTACCTGTCAATTCCTCTCAGATCTCCACAATTTCATAGAGGTAGGGTCTTGACTGGGGGTTGGGCACAAGTGTCACTTCTGAAATGGAAGATTGTTTTGTGATTTGTTGAGGGACAGGCACAGGCAGCATTTCAGTTTAGTAGGTATTCGCACTCAATCAAACCTTAAAAAGGAAAAGAACGGCTCATTTTTTTTGTTCAGCCTTTTTAGCACTTTGCACTGTCACCTTTTGTATTATTTTGGGCAGGGAAATCAATTTAAGAATATTTTCGCATCTCGGCCTCCTTGTTTTTTTTCCCTTTTGATGGTTTGAGTGCAAGTACCTACAGAACTCCACAGATATTTTTTCCCTCACACACCGGCCCCCATTCAGTCCTAGCCTGAGCACAGAGCTTCATACTGGCTTTCCAGAGGTAGCATTTCAGCCACGTTTCATACACAAGATACTGTATATTATCAACCGTGACTCCTGTCCATGTTGGTCACTTTACTGTATTCCTTAACATACCACCCACTCTGCTCTCTTCCATCCTTTTTTCCCTCCCTCCCTCCGATGCAGGCTGTTGTCAGAGAGCACTATTAATCCGGTGATAATTGGGGACACAGGCCGTGAGAGGGGGACTGAGGAGTGCACAGGGTCGTGTGACAAGGATTTAGACCGTAAGAGTGGGGAGCGGAGAAGAAGAGTGTTTCCTGACTTGGACACAATGCCACATGTCAACACCCCCAGCAGGCCCTCTCTAGTATTCTCCAGCGAACCCAGCCCCTGATAAAATACTGTGAGATCTTGTATACTTGACATAGAAATAGAATGACTAGAAGTTTGTGTAAACCAGAGGGATTGACATGTCTTGCCAAATCAGGTGACCTTCACTGGGGCAGAAGAGGAGAGACTGGGTGGAATTCAACCGTAAAGCATTTCCATTAAGACCAAACAAATCTCTGTGCACACTGCTTCGTATTGCATCCCTGTCTGTGACATCTCGCCAATCTTTTTCAATTTGTCATTCGAATTCAACAGTGGTACAGGGCAGGTATGCCAAGTTTACATTTTGTAGGCTTGAAAATGCCATTTGTTTATTCTCCTCCAGCCTTAGTGACGTGAAAGCTATGACATCATTTTACTGGACTTGCTGAAGCAGAGAGTAAAGGCATGCTGCCTCGTGTAATTGACAGTTGAAAGAAGGTATCAACAAGCGCCCAGCCCAAGGATCTACTCACCTGCATCCTCCAAGCTAATGCTGACTGTGGGTTGAAGAGCAACAGTCATTCAAAACAGTTGTGTATCTCATATGTTATATTGATGGACATGGTGGAGATGATAAAGACGAGGATATCTAAACAACTGAATCCCTTGCAAACATTCACAGTGCAGTGCTCCCACTGTATCATTTTACCTACAACTTATTAATGACCTCAATGAGGGACAGGTAAAGTGATGTCAACTGGAGGAGAGGGCTCAAGCCTGTATTCATAAAGCGTCTCGGGGTAGAGGAGGGCTTATCTAGGATCAGTTGTAAGATTGTAAGAACAGGGAGGACCTGATCCTCAATCAGCACTCTTACTCTGAAACATGTTGTGGATATGGGCCCAGGAGAATCTGGGTCAGACGAGAAAGCTGCTGACGTTCGACAGGATTCAGGCTGCCTGTCCCCCTCCAGGCTGAGGTGTGTTACTGCAGAGAGTGCCTGTCACCCTCCAGGCTGAGGTGTGTTACTGCAGAGACTGCCTGTAACCCTCCAGGCTGAGGTGTGTTACTGCAGAGACTGCCTGTAACCCTCCAGGCTGAGGTGTGTTACTGCAGAGAGTGCCTGTCACCCTCCAGGCTGAGGTGTGTTACTGCAGAGAGTGCCTGTCACCCTCCAGGCTGAGGTGTGTTACTGCAGAGACTGCCTGTAACCCTCCAGGCTGAGGTGTGTTACTGCAGAGACTGCCTGTAACCCTCCAGGCTGAGGTGTGTTACTGCAGAGAGTGCCTGTCACCCTCCAGGCTAACGTGTGTTTCTGCAGAGTGCCTGTCACCCTCCAGGCTGAGGTGTGTTACTGCAGAGAAGAGGACCTAGACCAGACAGTCTGTTCCCCTCCAGGCTGAGGTGTGTCTTTGCAGAGAAGAGGACCTAGACCAGACAGCCTGTAACCCTCCAGGCTGAGGTGTGTTACTGCAGAGAGTGCCTGTAACCCTCCAGGCTGAGGTGTGTTACTGCAGAGAGTGCCTGTCACCCTCCAGGCTGAGGTGTGTTACTGCAGAGACTGCCTGTAACCCTCCAGGCTGAGGTGTGTTACTGCAGAGACTGCCGGTAACCCTCCAGGCGGAGGTGTGTTACTGTAGAGAGTGGCTGTCACCCTCCAGGCTGAGGTGTGTTACTGCAGAGAGTGCCTGTCACCCTCCAGGCTGAGGTGTGTTACTGCAGAGAGTGCCTGTCACCCTCCAGGCTGAGGTGTGTTACTGCAGAGAGTGCCTGTCACCCTCCAGGCTAACGTGTGTTTCTGCAGAGTGCCTGTCACCCTCCAGGCTGAGGTGTGTTACTGCAGAGAAGAGGACCTAGACCAGACAGTCTGTTCCCCTCCAGGCTGAGGTGTGTCTTTGCAGAGAAGAGGACCTAGACCAGACAGCCTGTAACCCTCCAGGCTGAGGTGTGTTACTGCAGAGAGTGCCTGTAACCCTCCAGGCTGAGGTGTGTTACTGCAGAGAGTGCCTGTCACCCTCCAGGCTGAGGTGTGTTACTGCAGAGACTGCCTGTAACCCTCCAGGCTGAGGTGTGTTACTGCAGAGACTGCCGGTAACCCTCCAGGCGGAGGTGTGTTACTGTAGAGAGTGCCTGTCACCCTCCAGGCTGAGGTGTGTTACTGCAGAGAGTGCCTGTCACCCTCCAGGCTGAGGTGTGTTACTGCAGAGAGTGCCTGTCACCCTCCAGGCTAACGTGTGTTTCTGCAGAGAGTACCATTTCCCCTCCAGGCTGAGGTGTGTTACTGCAGAGAGTGCCTGTCACCCTCCAGGCTAACGTGTGTTTCTGCAGAGAGTGCCTGTCACCCTCCAGGCTGAGGTGTGTTACTGCAGAGACTGCCTGTAACCCTCCAGGCTGAGGTGTGTTACTGCAGAGACTGCCTGTAACCCTCCAGGCTGAGGTGTGTTACTGCAGAGAGTGCCTGTCACCCTCCAGGCTAACGTGTGTTTCTGCAGAGTGCCTGTCACCCTCCAGGCTGAGGTGTGTTACTGCAGAGAGTGCCTGTCACCCTCCAGGCTGAGGTGTGTTACTGCAGAGAAGAGGACCTAGACCAGACAGCCTGTCCCCCTCCAGGCTGAGGTGTGTCTTTGCAGAGAAGAGGACCTAGACCAGACAGCCTGTCACCCTCCAGGCTGAGGTGTGTTACTGCAGAGAGTGCCTGTCACCCTCCAGGCTGAGGTGTGTTACTACAGAGTGCCTGTCACCCTGCAGGCTGAGGTGTGTTACTGCAGAGACTGCCTGTAACCCTCCAGGCTGAGGTGTGTTACTGCAGAGAGTGCCTGTCACCCTCCAGGCTAACGTGTGTTTCTGCAGAGAGTGCCTGTCACCCTCCAGGCTGAGGTGTGTTACTGCAGAGACTGCCTGTAACCCTCCAGGCTGAGGTGTGTTACTGCAGAGAGTGCCTGTCACCCTCCAGGCTAACGTGTGTTTCTGCAGAGTGCCTGTCACCCTCCAGGCTGAGGTGTGTTACTGCAGAGAGTGCCTGTCACCCTCCAGGCTGAGGTGTGTTACTGCAGAGAAGAGGACCTAGACCAGACAGCCTGTCCCCCTCCAGGCTGAGGTGTGTCTTTGCAGAGAAGAGGACCTAGACCAGACAGCCTGTCACCCTCCAGGCTGAGGTGTGTTACTGCAGAGAGTGCCTGTCACCCTCCAGGCTGAGGTGTGTTACTACAGAGTGCCTGTCACCCTGCAGGCTGAGGTGTGTTACTGCAGAGACTGCCTGTAACCCCCCAGGCTGAGGTGTGTTACTGCAGAGAGTGCCTGTCACCCTCCAGGCTGAGGTGTGTTACTGCAGAGACTGCCTGTAACCCTCCAGGCTGAGGTGTGTTACTGCAGAGACTGCCGGTAACCCTCCAGGTGGAGGTGTAACACTGCAGAGAGTGCCTGTCACCCTCCAGGCTGAGGTGTGTTACTGCAGAGAGTGCCTGTCACCCTCCAGGCTGAGGTGTGTTACTGCAGAGACTGCCTGTAACCCTCCAGGCTGAGGTGTGTTACTGTAGAGACTGCCTGTAACCCTCCAGGCTGAGGTGTGTTACTGCAGAGAGTGCCTGTCACCCTCCAGGCTAACGTGTGTTTCTGCAGAGAGTGCCTGTCACCCTCCAGGCTGAGGTGTGTTCCTGCAGAGAGTGCTTGTTCCCCTCCTGGCTAAGGTGTGTTACTGCAGAGTGCCTGTCACCCTCCAGGCTAACGTGTGTTTCTGCAGAGAGTGCCTGTTCCCCTCCAGGCTAACGTGTGTTTCTGCAGAGTTCCTGTAACCCTCCAGGCTAACGTGTGTTTCTGCCGAGTGCCTGTCACCCTCCAGGCTGAGGTGTGTTACTGCAGAGAGTGCCTGTCACCCTCCAGGCTGAGGTGTGTTACTGCAGAGAAGAGGACCTAGACCAGACAGCCTGTCCCCCTCCAGGCTGAGGTGTGTCTTTGCAGAGAAGAGGACCTAGACCAGACAACCTGTCACCCTCCAGGCTGAGGTATGTTATTGAAGAGAGTGCCTGTCACCCTCCAGGCTGAGATGTGTTACTGCAGAGTTCCTGTCACCCTCCAGGCTGAGGTGTGTTACTACAGAGTGCCTGTCACCCTCCAGGCTGAGGTGTGTTACTGCAGAGAGTGCCTGTCACCCTCCAGGCTAACGTGTGTTTCTGCAGAGAGTGCCTGTCACCCTCCAGGCTGAGATGTGTTACTGCAGAGTTCCTGTCACCCTCCAGGCTGCGGTGTGTTACTACAGAGTGCTTGTCACCCTCCAGACTGAGGTGTGTTACTACAGAGTGCCTGTCACCCTCCAGGCTGAGGTGTGTTACTGCAGAGAAGAGGACCTAGACCAGACAACCTGTCACCCTCCAGGCTGAGGTATGTTACTGAAGAGAGTGCCTGTCACCCTCCAGGCTGAGATGTGTTACTGCAGAGACTGCCTGTAACCCTCCAGGCTGAGGTGTGTTACTGCAGAGACCGCCTGTAACCCTCCAGGCTGAGGTGTGTTACTGCAGAGAGTTCCTGTCACCCTCCAGGCTGAGGTGTGTTACTGCAGAGAAGAGGACCTAGACCAGACAGCCTGTCCCCCTCCAGGCTGAGGTGTGTCTTTGCAGAGAAGAGGACCTAGACCAGACAGCCTGTCACCCTCCAGGCTGAGGTGTGTTACTGCAGAGAGTGCCTGTCACCCTCCAGGCTGAGGTGTGTTACTACAGAGTGCCTGTCACCCTGCAGGCTGAGGTGTGTTACTGCAGAGACTGCCTGTAACCCTCCAGGCTGAGGTGTGTTACTGCAGAGAGTGCCTGTCACCCTCCAGGCTGAGGTGTGTTACTGCAGAGACTGTCTGTAGCCCTCCAGGCTGAGGTGTGTTACTGCAGAGTGCCTGTCACCCTCCAGGCTGAGGTGTGTTACTGCAGAGAGTGCCTGTCACCCTCCAGGCTGAGGTGTGTTACTGCAGAGAAGAGGACCTAGACCAGACAGCCTGTCCCCCTCCAGGCTGAGGTGTGTCTTTGCAGAGAAGAGGACCTAGACCAGACAGCCTGTCACCCTCCAGGCTGAGGTGTGTTACTGCAGAGACTGCCTGTAACCCTCCAGGCTGAGGTGTGTTACTGCAGAGAGTGCCTGTCACCCTCCAGGCTGAGGTGTGTTACTGCAGAGACTGCCTGTAACCCTCCAGGCTGAGGTGTGTTACTGCAGAGACTGCCGGTAACCCTCCAGGCGGAGGTGTTACACTGCAGAGAGTGCCTGTCACCCTCCAGGCTGAGGTGTGTTACTGCAGAGAGTGCCTGTCACCCTCCAGGCTGAGGTGTGTTACTGCAGAGACTGCCTGTAACCCTCCAGGCTGAGGTGTGTTACTGCAGCGACTGCCTGTAACCCTCCAGGCTGAGGTGTGTTACTGCAGAGAGTGCCTGTCACCCTCCAGGCTAACGTGTGTTTCTGCAGAGAGTGCCTGTCACCCTCCAGGCTGAGGTGTGTTACTGCAGAGAGTGCCTGTTCCCCTCCAGGCTAAGGTGTGTTACTGCAGAGTGCCTGTCACCCTCCAGGCTAACGTGTGTTTCTGCAGAGAGTGCCTGTTCCCCTCCAGGCTGAGGTGTGTTACTGCAGAGAGTGCCTGTTCCCCTCCAGGCTGAGGTGTGTTACTGCAGAGTGCCTGTCACCCTCCAGGCTGAGGTGTGTTACTGCAGAGAGTGCCTGTTCCCCTCCAGGCTAAGTTGTGTTACTGCAGAGTGCCTGTCACCCTCCAGGCTGAGGTGTGTTACTGCAGAGAGTGCCTGTCACCCTCCAGGCTGAGGTGTGTTACTGCAGAGAAGAGGACCTAGACCAGACAGCCTGTCCCCCTCCAGGCTGAGGTGTGTCTTTGCAGAGAAGAGGACCTAGACCAGACAGCCTGTCACCCTCCAGGCTGAGGTGTGTTACTGCAGAGAGTGCCTGTCACCCTCCAGGCTGAGGTGTGTTACTACAGAGTGCCTGTCACCCTGCAGGCTGAGGTGTGTTACTGCAGAGACTGCCTGTAACCCTCCAGGCTGAGGTGTGTTACTGCAGAGACTGCCGGTAACCCTCCAGGCGGAGGTGTGTTACTGCAGAGTGCCTGTTCCCCTCCAGGCTGAGGTGTGTTTCTGCAGAGAGTGCCAGTCACCCTCCAGGCTGAGATGTGTTACTGCAGAGTGCCTGTCACCTTCCAGGCTGAGATGTGTTACTGCAGAGAGTGCCTGTCACCCTCCAGACTGAGGTGTGTTACTGCAGAGAGTGCCTGTCACCCTCCAGGCTGAGATGTGTTACTGCAGAGTTCCTGTCACCCTCCAGGCTAAGGTGTGTTACTGCAGAGACTGCCTGTAACCCTCCAGGCTGAGGTGTGTTACTGCAGAGAGTTCCTGTCACCCTCCAGGCTGAGGTGTGTTACTGCAGAGACTGCCTGTAACCCTCCAGGCTGAGGTGTGTTACTGCAGAGACTGCCTGTAACCCTCCAGGCTGAGGTGTGTTACTGCAGAGAGTGCCTGTCACCCTCCAGGCTAACGTGTGTTTCTGCAGAGTGCCTGTAACCCTCCAGGCTAACGTGTGTTTCTGCCGAGTGCCTGTCACCCTCCAGGCTGAGGTGTGTTACTGCAGAGAGTGCCTGTCACCCTCCAGGCTGAGGTGTGTTACTGCAGAGAAGAGGACCTAGACCAGACAGCCTGTCCCCCTCCAGGCTGAGGTGTGCCTTTGCAGAGAAGAGGACCTAGACCAGACAACCTGTCACCCTCCAGGCTGAGGTATGTTATTGAAGAGAGTGCCTGTCACCCTCCAGGCTGAGATGTGTTACTGCAGAGTTCCTGTCACCCTCCAGGCTGAGGTGTGTTACTACAGAGTGCCTGTCACCCTCCAGGCTGAGGTGTGTTACTGCAGAGAGTGCCTGTCACCCTCCAGGCTAACGTGTGTTTCTGCAGAGAGTGCCTGTCACCCTCCAGGCTGAGATGTGTTACTGCAGAGTTCCTGTCACCCTCCAGGCTGAGGTGTGTTACTATAGAGTGCCTGTCACCCTCCAGACTGAGGTGTGTTACTACAGAGTGCCTGTCACCCTCCAGGCTGAGGTGTGTTACTGCAGAGAAGAGGACCTAGACCAGACAACCTGTCACCCTCCAGGCTGAGGTATGTTACTGAAGAGAGTGCCTGTCACCCTCCAGGCTGAGATGTGTTACTGCAGAGTTTCTGTCACCCTCCAGGCTGAGGTGTGTTACTACAGAGTGCCTGTCACCCTCCAGGCTGAGGTGTGTTACTACAGAGTGCCTGTCACCCTCCAGGCTAACGTGTGTTTCTGCAGAGAGTGCCTGTCACCCTCCAGGCTGAGGTGTGTTACTGCAGAGAGTGCCTGTTCCCCTCCAGGCTGAAGTGTGTTACTGCAGAGTGCCTGTCACCCTCCAGGCTAACGTGTGTTTCTGCAGAGAGTGCCTGTTCCCCTCCAGGCTGAGGTGTGTTTCTGCAGAGAGTGCCTGTCTCCAGGCTGAGGTGTGTTACTGCAGAGTGCCTGTCACCTTCCAGGCTGAGATGTGTTACTGCAGAGAGTGCCTGTCACCCTCCAGGCTGACATGTGTTACTGCAGAGTGCCTGTCCCCCTACAGACTGAGGTTTGTTACTGCAGAGAGTGCCTGTCACCCTCCAGGCTGAGGTGTGTTCCTTCAGAGTGCCTGTCACCTTCCAGGCTGAGATGTGTTACTGCATAGAGTGCCTGTCACCCTCCAGGCTGAGGTGTGTTACTACAGAGAGTGCCTGTCACCCTCCAGGCTGAGGTGTGTTTTTGCAGAGAGTGTCTGTCCCCCTACAGGCTGAGGTGTGTTTCTGCAGAGTACCTGTCCCCCTGCAGAGAGACCCTCCAGGATCCTCATGACTGACTTAAAAGAGGAGCTAAATATCTGACTTAAAAGCCTGCTGAGTCGATCATGGGCAGAGAGGTGTATGGTCTTCCACCCCTGAAGATAGCTTCCCACCTTACCAGAGGAGGGGGCACTGCCCAGCTAAGGAAGCCAATACGTAATGTTAAAATAATTGACTGATGGGGTGGGCAACATCAAGGCTCGAGAGCCACATTGGGATTTCAAAATTCATATCATGTCTGAATTCATATAAGCTGTAATGTTCAAAGTTCCTTTGGTCGAAGGTATACAAAATAAAACATAGTCAAGCATCAAAGCTAGAATCCTTAGTTGCTACATTATTTTTTAGTTGCTACATTAGATTTACCCATTGATTCTTAAAGAATATAACTTATGTCTCATGAGCTTAGTTCAACGGTCTTAACCCGTCAGAACCCAGAATATAAGCTTGTTTTACTCCAATGTTCGTAAAACAAAGTAAATGTAAACAAACACTGTATAGCCTCAAAAGATGGTTAAAACTATAATTGTGATATCATGGATAGTCGGTCCCTGCCTCCATAGCGGTACATTCATTTGAGAGTGGTTACATTTCTTCAGACCCATCCCTCAGCTTTTAACCAAAACAGTTATGGATTTTAGCATTACATGTGGATTGTTTGCATGGTCATTGTCCTATACTGTATTGTTCTGGGGGATAGATAAAGGGGGACCTCTGACAGGGTGAACAGATGTCACTGGACAGCCTTTATTTCGTTTGTATGTGTGTCCGCGGAGTAACCGGAGTGGCGAGCGATACAGGGGTCATTACAGACATACAGAGCACATAAACACAAAGGACCCAATGAAGCCTAATGATGCATGGCCTGTGGCAAAAGCAGTCCAGGAGAGAAGGGGAGCAACTAGGGGTCAGGGGGCATTACGCCACCTGCCCTAAATTCAGCCTCATCACCTCTGTGTGTGTGTGTGTGTGTGTGTGTGTGTGAGGATAAGCCTCTGATCGTTTTCTAGTCTTCAGCTTACTGCAAAAGGTGATCACATTCTGAGGACTGAATGATTTTTTTTATTTTTTATTGCTCATGACTCAATGTGATCGTGCAAATGATCACAAAACGGGCTCTGATAATATGAACTGGTTCTCATTGTAAAATCGAAGTTAAAAAAAAAATGAAACAATAACATGATACTGACATTCAACAATATAGGGCCATAGGCATCATTATAGACAACATATTCCACAAACGCAAATGGACCCACGTTTTTAAGCATATAAATCTCCTTAACATTTTACCATTTGAGTAAGCTCGGAAATAGTACATATCATTACAAATGTGCCCTGGGTCCAGGTGACACGCAGTCTGAAAAATATGAACAGAAACAAAATCGGGAAATCTTACTGTCACTCTCTGAGGTGATTAGACTCTCCCGTGGCATCCTCTTTTTGCTCCTCTTCCTCCTCCTCCTCCTCCTTAGTGGTCTAGTACGACTGTAGCTCAGTGTGTGTCCCACATGTACCTCTCTACACCTACCTTCTGGTTCCTCAGAGGGGGAGAAGAGCAGCCACCCCATCCCGGCCCACCCTGACCCAACCCAAACTGGGAGGGGAGTGAGGAAGAGGAGGGGGGGGGGGGGGGGGGGGGCATGATAAGGCATCTCGCATGAGGAGTTCACTTTTCCCCCGCCACTCAGCAACCCAAGGCGGGGACAATACAAGGCCCGAAACCCTAGAGCCACGCAATTTCACTACCTGTGAATAATTCATACATGAGTTATGACTGCCTTTATACAGGGAAGGAGAAGGGAGATGCTTTAAAAAGGGTTGCCGATGGAACACTGTGGGACGTGTTGATGGGAGTCACAGATTCCATTATGCATTGCTCTGCTCCATTCTCAAACGCAGCCAAATGCATAGATCTGTCCGAATATCCATGTGACAGTATTTTCCCTATTTTGTTCCCTCTGAACATTTCCACCTGCAACTCACACCGGATGTCAAATACATACTTTACCAGTAGTAGCAAAGGAATAGAAATCCAAAGTGAAACATACTTTTTAGAACACAGCGCAACCTGCTAATTATCGTTTTGACCTCTAACTGGCCATTTTATGCTTTTCTAAGCATTGTTCATAAAAAAAAAACATGAAGAAATCAAATGTATGGGTTTCATGTTGCTCCTTAGTATATAAATTCACAATCACCTCTGTAATAGATGGTTCTCTCTCAGACACAGCATATGTTAAAATATGTGTGAAACCGGGTCACCTGGGTCCAGTTTTTCAAAACGTTTCTGCTCGGATTTCGGCAATCGGATTGAATTAAATCTTATTATTGGGTATTTCAAAACTGAAACAAGAACATCTGATCACCCGTATTGGGATTCGGTTTGGTATTCAAATTTGACCTTTAAATGAGATTAAATGTTTTTTCAAAACTCAAGGGTAGTGATTAGGATAGTTCTGATGCCGAAAATCTGGATAATCTTGATCCCTTTGGAAGCGTGGATTTAGAGAGGTGAAAGGGGGGTTTAAAGCCAAAGGTTAATTATGTTACATTGACTGCAGTACAGGTATGTGATCATTTATTTTAAATCAAATCAAATTTTATTTGTCACATACACATGGTTAGCAAATGTTAATGCGAGTGTAGCGAAATGCTTGTGCTTCTAGTTCCGACAATGCAGTAATAACCAACAAGTAATCTAGCTAACAATTCCAAAACTCCTACCTTATAGACACAAGTGTAAAGGGATAAAGAATATGTACATAAAGATATATGAATGAGTGATGGTACAGAGCGGCATAGGCAAGATACAGTAGACGGTATTGAGTGCAGTATATACATATGAGATGAGTATGTAAACAAAGTGGCATAGTTAAAGTGGCTAGTGATACATGTATTACATAAAGATGCAGTAGATGATATAGAGTACAGTATATACATATACATATGAGATTAATAATGTAGGGTATGTAAACATTATATTAGGTAGCATTGTTTAAAGTAGCTAGTGATATATTTGACATCATTTCCCATCAATTCCCATTATTAAAGTGGCTGGAGTTGAGTCAGTGTGTTGGCAGAAGCCACTCAATGTTAGTGGTAGCTGTTTAACAGTCTGATGGCCTTGAGATAGAAGCTGTGTTTCAGTCTCTCGGTCCCAGCTTTGATGCACCTGTACTGACCTCGCCTTCTGGATGATAGCAGGCAGTGGCTTGGGTGGTTGTTGTCCTTGATGATCTTTATGGCATTCCTGTGACATCGGGTGGTGTAGGTGTCCTGGAGGGCAGGTAGTTTGCCCCCGATGATGCGTTGTGCAGACCTCACTACCCTCTGGAGAGCCTTACGGTTGTGGGCGGAGCAGTTGCCGTACCAGGCGGTGATACAGCCCGACAGGATGCTCTCGATTGTGCATCTGTAGAAGTTTGTGAGTGCTTTTGGTGACAAGCCGAATTTCTTCAGCCTCCTGAGGTTGAAGAGGCGCTGCTGCGCCTTCTTCACGATGCTGTCTGTGTGGGTGGACCAATTCAGTTTGTCTGTGATGTGTACGCCGAGGAACTTAAAACTTACTACCCTCTCCACTACTGTTCCATCGATGTTTTATTGAGAAGTGTCAAAAACAATGCTTGAACTTATAATTGATACGCAGGCTCTATATTTATTTATACTGTATTATACTGAACAAAAATATAAATGCAACATGTAAAGTGTTGGTCCCATGTTTCATGAACTGAAATAAAAGATTCCCGAAATGTTCCATAAGCACAAATAGCGGAATTGTTTCAAATTTCTCAATTGCACACAAATTTGTTTACATCCCTGTTAGTGAGCATTTCTCCTTTGTCAAGATAATCCATCCACTTGACAAGTGTGGCATATCAAGAAGCTGGTTAAACAGCATGATCATTACAGAGGTGCACCTTGTGCTGGGGACAATATTAGGCTGCACCAAAATGTGCAGTTTTGTCACACAACACAATGTCACAGATGTCTCAAGTTGACACAGCGTGCAATTGCCAGAACTGTCCACCAGAGCCATTGCCAGAGAATTGAATGTTAAGTTCTCCACCATAAGGTGAGCATCTGCCCACTGAAGTCGGTTACGATGCCAAACTGCAGTCAGGTCAAGACCCTGGTGAGGACAACGAGCATGCAGATGAGCTTCCCTGAGACAGTTTGTGCAGAAATTCTTCAGTTGTACAAACCCACCGTTTCATCAGCTGTCTGGATGGCTGGTCTCAGACAATCCCGCAGATGAAGAAGCTGGATGTAGAGGTCCTGGGATAGTAAGGTTACACGTGGGCTGCGGTTGTGGATGTACTACTAAAACGTTTTAGAGAATTTGGCAATACGTTCACAACCGGTCTCAGGGAAGCTCATCTGCATGCTTGTCGTGCTCAACAGGGACACTTGACGTGACTGCAGTTCGGTTTCGGAACCGACTTCAGTGGGCAGATGCTCACCTTTGATGGCCATTGGCATGCTGGAAAAGTGTGCTCTTCATGGATGAATCCCAGGCAGAATAGTCAGCCAGGTGGGTACAGAATCCAGAACAGGCAAGGGTCAAACCCGGGAGGACTAGAAAAAGGTGAAAAGGCAAAGCAGGAAAACAGGAAAACTGCTGGTAGGCTTGGACATACAAGACGAACTGGCACAGAGAGACAGGAAACACAGGGATAAATACACTGGGGAAAACAAGCGACACCTGGAGGGGTGGAGACAATAATTAGGGCAGGTGAAATAGATCAGGGTGTGACACGTTGTGAAAAGAATGCCAGATGGTGGCAGTGTGTTTATGGTATGGGCAGGCATAAGCTATAGACAACAAACCCAATGGTATTTTATGGATGTCAATTTGAATGCACATGAAGGCCCATTGCCGTGCCATTCATCCACCGCCATCACCTCATGTTTCGCAAGGGTCAGTACAAAATGCCTGTAAGCTGAAACGGTCTCAGTTCTTCCATGGCCTGCATACTCACCAGACATGTCAACCATTGAGCATGTTTAGGATGCTCTGGATCAACGTGTATGATAGTGTGTTCCAGTTCACGCCAATATCCAGCAACTTCACACAGCCATTAATTAGGATTGGGACAAAATCCCACAGACCACAATCAACAGCCTGATCAACTCCATGCAAAGGAGATGTGTCGCGCTGCATGAGGCAAATGGTGGTCACACCAGATACTGACTGGTTTTCTGATCCACACCCCTACATGTTGGTTAAAGGTATCTTTAACCAACAGATGCACGCACATCTGTATTCCCAGTCATGTGAAATCCATAGATTAGGGCCTAATTAAGTTATTTAAATTGACTGATTTCCTCATATGAATTGTAACTCAATAAAATTAAACTGTTGCATGTTGTGTTTATATTTTTGTTCAGTGGTCACTAACAGTGTAAAAGTAGTAACTAGACCTGTCCAGTAGAAAGCAGTGTGATAGTTTAAAGAGCTAAAAGTAGCATGAAAAAGGTTGCAAAGCTAACGATAATTTATTAAGGTTTCAAGAATCTTCAGTAATTTTGATAGTTAACAGGTAATATCTGGCAATCTACGAGAACTTTGGTAATTTATACTTGAATCACTTTAAAAAGTGTATTCATATATGTACAGTCGTGGCCAAAGGTTTTGAGAGTGACACAAATATTAATTTCCACAAAGTCAGCTGCTTTAGTGTTTTTAGATATTTTTTGTCAGATGTTACTATGGAATACTGAAGTATAATTACAAGCATTTCATACGTGTCAAAGGCTTTTATGGACAAATACATGAAGTTGATGCAAAGAGTCAATATTTTCAGTGTTGACCCTTCTTTTCCAAGACCTCTGCAATTCGCCCTGGCATGCTGTCAATTAACTTCTGGGCCACATCCTGACTGATGGCAGCCCATTCTTGCATAATCAATGCTTGGAGTTTGTCAGAATTTGTGGGATTTTGTTTGTCCATCTGCCTCTTGAGGCAAAGTTCTCAATGGGATTAAGGTCTGATGAGTTTCCTGGCCATGGACCCAAAATATCAATGTTTTGTTCCCCGAGCCACTTAGTGGTGCTGGAAAAGGCATTGTTTGTCATCAAACTGTTCCTGGATGGTTGGGAGAAGTTTCTCTCGGAGGATGTGTTGGTAACATTCTTTATTCATGGCTGTGTTCTTAGGCAAAATTGTGAGTGAGCCCACTCCCTTTGCTGAGAAGCATCCCCACACATGAATGGTGTCAGGATGCTTTACTGTTGGCATGACACTGGACTGATGTTAGCGCTCACCTTGTCTTGTCCGGTCAAGCTTTTTCCGGATGCCCCAAACAATCAGAAAGGGGATTCATCAGAGAAAATGACTTTACCCCAGTCCTCAGCAGTCCAATCCCTGTAACTTTTGCAGAATATTAGTCTGTCCCTAATGTTTTTCCTGGAGAGAAGTGGCTTCTTTGCTGCCCTTCTTGACACCAGGCCATCCTCCAAAAGTCTTTGCCTCACTGTGCGTGCAGATGCACTCACACCTGCCTGCTGCCATTCCTGAGCAAGCTCTGTACTGGTGGTGCCCCAATCCCGCAGCTGAATCAACTTTAGGAGACGGTCCAGGCGCTTGCTGGACTTTCTTGGGCGCCCTGAAGCTTTCTTCACAACAATTGAACCGCTCTCCTTGAAGTTCTTGATGATCCGATAAATGGTTGATTTAGGTGCAATCTTACTGGCAGCAATATCCTTGTCTGTGAAGTCCTTTTTGTGTAAAGCAATGATGACGGCACGTGTTTCCTTGCAAGTAACCATGGTTGATAGAGGAAGAACAATGATTCAAAGCACCACCCTCCTTTTGAAGCTTCCAGTCTGCTATTCGAACTCAATCAGCATGACAGAGTGATCTCCAGCCTTGTCCTCGTCAACACTCACACCTGTGTTAACGAGAGAATCACTGACATGATGTCAGCTGGTCCTTTTGCGGCAGGGCTGAAATGCAGTGGAAATGTTTTTGGGGGATTCAGTTCATTTGCATGGCAAAGAGGGACTTTGCAATTAATTGCAATTCATCTGATCACTCTTCATAACATTCTGGAGTATATGCAAATTGCCATCATAAAAACTGAGGCAGCAGACTTTGTGAAAATTAATATTTGTGTAATTCTCAAAACTTTTGGCCACGACTGTATATATGTATATATATAAATAATGTGTCCAAATTGTCCATGAGTTTCTAGTGGCTATACTTTATGATTCAAGAGAAAATAGCCTAATGAAAGAAAAAATTGCAACTTTTGTCTTATTTCACAAGTGCCACCAGTTTTTTTTTAATGTACAACAAAGACATATTGACATAGTCAAATAAATAAAAGCGTGTAAAAAATATATAAAGGATGTTTCATGCTGAAACTCATTAAACACTAATGGTATTCACTAAATGTATGGTTTATACTGTATTTAGGAGAAACATTGCCTATCTCTCATCTCTCTCACACTCACAAAAGAGAGAGAATAAGGAAGGAAAGAGGGAGAGTAGGGGAGGGAGAGTAATAGGCAGGGAGGGATGAGGAGAGATAGCTAGATAGATGGGAAGGAAGGAGAGGACCACTGGCTGATAATTGCCCTCGGCAATCACTACCAGTCATTCGCACGCACACACACACACACACACACACACACACACACACACACACACACACACACACAGTTAATTAGTTATGTAAAAAGTACAGATGCTCATAAATGCCCATTTAAATAACGGTTACATTTTTTAAAAATAGGTCTGTATTCTTTGCACTTGTGGAATTTCAGTTGCTCATTACGTTTTCGATTGTTTGATATTAATAGGCCTGTATTCTTGCCATGTTTAAAAACCCCTAGAGTCTGTTGATGCACCGGTGCATCAATCTAAGTAACATAATAAATATACCCCATCAAAATGTGTCAGTTTAAGCTAGATATTTGCATGGGCTGTGTCTCAATCCATCGCATCCACCTATGGGGGGGCCTTCTGCAACTCACAGAAACGTTTGTAGAGCCCGAAACGGTTTGGAACACAAACTACAAACATGACAACTCTATGGGAAAATGAGACTCACGAACACGATAGTGTTCTCCGACCCCCACAAGTGTCACTGGACTCGTCTGAAGTCGGTACCGTCGATGTGCCAACATCTGTTTGTAGCATCTGAACCATTTGGGCTACAAACTAATGTGACCCCACTGTGGAAAGGGGAGATTCCCACGAATACGAGGGTGTTCTTTGTTTTGCCCGGTTACCTGGGACTCGTCTGAGTATTTTTTATTTTTTTAATATGGAACTATGTAGGTAGTTTTGTGCATATCCAAGAAAGGCGGTTAAATACGTGTATGATAAAAAAATGTACTGTATTTTTGGACATTTATGAATGTGTTATTAGTTTCTATGAGCTATAATAGTAAAGGCCAGATTCAATATTTTATCCTAAAATTCAAAAGCAAATAGCTAAATGATCCATGGCATTAACATCATAACAATTCCAAATGTCAGCTTAGAACTAAGAGTATGTGGAGTTGAATTACAGAAGTGTTCATCTGTTACAAGCACACTAAAACCCTAATAGTATTACTTCTGGTTAGTTCAGTAGCATATGTGTGTGACTAATTGCATTTGTAGTTTAAAGTAAATAATTTAGGTGAAAAAAGACTCCTCTGTCAATGATTTATTGTGTCCACATGAAATATGTGCATAACTTAACATTGAACGTGTCACGTTCTGACCTTTGTTCCTTTGTATTTGTCTTTGTTTAGTAGGGTCAGGGCGTGAGTTGGGGTGGGCAGTCTGTGTTTGTTTTTCTATGTTGGGTTTTTGTGTTCAGCCTAGTATGGTTCTCAATCAGAGGCAGGTGTCGTTAGTTGTCTCTGATTGAGAATCATACTTAGGTGGCCTTTTTCCACTTGTGTTTCGTGGGTGTTTGTTTCCGTGTGAGTGTTTGGGCCACACGGTACTGTTTCGGTTTTCGTTTTGGTCACATCGTTTATTGTTTTTGTATTCCAGTGTTCAGTTCGTTTTGAATGAATCATCATGAACACTTACCACGCTGCGCTTTGGTCCGATCCTTCTTCCACCTCTGAATGCCATTACAGAATGTGCATATTATCAACTTTCAACTTGCATATGTATATTTAATTCTACTTAGTTTTAACATGCTCATATTATTGTATAACCTCTGAATATGTCATGACATTCCGATCTTGAGATAGATTAACATACAGAAACTACACTTAGTCAATATTTGTAATTTCGGTGCCATTTTTGGAAAATGCTTTTCCATTGACCTGTGCATTTTCTCCTGCGACCTTTTGACCCAGAATTCGGACACACAAATTGTAATATTTCACTAATGGCAAGGCTTACTGACATGAAACAAATTGCACTGGGCTTGTGAGCGTCTGATGTTTCAGTTCAGCTTTTAAATTCAATGTTTATTTTACCCCCCCAACACCTTACACTAGGTCTACTTACCACTATGTTTAGCCAACTGTACAAAGTTTATACTGGTAGCTTGCAAAGTAAACATTATCAGCTTATAGTACATCGGCAAATATGCCCTTCTGCTGCTTGACAGGCAGAGCCGCAAAGGATGGGGAAATCAATCATAGTATAACCAATAGAGAGATATCTTGAGGCTACCTTCACATATCTGAAATGACATGATTGATGTTTACTGATCATGAGAAGCATGCAGTTACTTGCTGTACAACTCTGATGATAGAGATAAATGTGCGCAAATGTTTTGCATGGATGAATCAGAAATGTGTAGTTCTGACTATGCTCTTCGAGGTAATTAAGTTACAACCAAATAGTCATCATTTATTTAACAATCCATTCAAAGGCACACAGTTGTCAATGGTTTTAGCAGAGCTGGGGGTCTCCTAGCAAATAAACGCTCTGCACCTTGTGACGTTTTGTTGATAATGACCGAACACTTTCTCGGATATGGCTTCATGACAATGATCGCAAGAGCAGGTGCTCACGGCTCCAACACAGTTCCATCCCGAAACCACCCAAACATCCGTGGTTGTCACGCCCTGGTCTTAGTATTTTGTGTTTTCTTTTATTATTTTGGTCAGGCCAGGGTGTGACATGGGTTTTGTATGTGGTGTGTTTTGTCTTGGGGTTTTTCGTACGTATTGGGATTGTGGCTTAGTGGGGTTTTCTAGGTAAGTCTATGGCTGTCTGGAGTGGTTCTCAATCAGAGGCAGGTGTTTATCGTTGTCTCTGATTGGGAACCATATTTAGGCAGCCATATTCTTTGAGCGTTTCGTGGGTGATTGCTCCTGTCTCTGTGTTTTGCACCAGATAGGGCTGTTTTTGGTTTTCCACGTTTATTGGTTTGTAGTGTTTATCTTTTGTTATTAAACATGAATCAAAGAAACAACGCTGCATTTTGGTCCGCCTCTCCTTCACCTAAAGAAAACCGTTACAGTGGTTAATGCTTGATCTGATTGAATCTAGGCCTTAGTGGTCAGTTTGAAAGTAAGCACCTTCCCGTTATCTTCTATCCCTGGCTTCAACAAAGATCTGTCAAACTTCATGTCACAATATTTTGTTCCCTCGACACTTATTTAAAGTAGGTTCCACCTCGGGCTCAGCGGGCACGGTCCCCAGACACCAACTATGCCTAGGTTACATCATAGGCTGCCTATTGTAAAAAGCTTACCAACACTTATAAGGCTTAAGAACAATAACTGAGATAAAGATTCAAAATTACTAAATTCATTTTAAAAGTGGCAGAGCAAGTAAAACCATTGACGGTAAATACATCACCTTGCTTGGAGGACCCACGAACACACGTTCCTTCATTAGGAAAAGTCATGTCTCAGTCTGCCAGCATAAAATGAAACAACAAATCAGAACACAGAAATGGAGGAAAGAAGGCGGAGGCATTGTTTGAGTCGGATGGCGCGTTCTCAAGTTAATGGAAATGAGCGAAGTTGCAGCATTGAAGAACGGAGCAAAACGGGCTAAAGTTGTTAATGAAGATATGCCTCAGTCTAAAAATGCCTTGGAGTACTTTTCATAGACAAGGATGTGTTTTTGGGAGATCCATTTGTCGTCAAGTACCCACTGTATATAGTCTCGCTATTATTTTACTGCTGCTCTTTAACTACTTGTTACTTGAATTCTTATTCTTATTCATATTTTTTTAACTGCATTGTTGGTTAGGGGCTTGTAAGTAATAATTTCACTGTAAGGTCTACCACACCTGTTGTATTCGGCGCATGTGACTAAAACAATTTGATTTGATTTGAATGTGACTTTCCCGAATTGGATCCCTTGTTCGTACCCCCCAGTGCAATTTAACTTATCCCAGAGAATGCTCCAAGACGCCTACTGTGGAGAAAAGGTATTCGGAGTGGACTTCTAGTTCGTCTCAGGAGGCGCTTCCGAGTATATTACTCACTAATGAGCTCAGGGCGAGCTCAGGGTGAGGATCATCTTCTAGAGAGACATCGAAGACTGTAACATACTCTGTTTCATGGAATTATGGCTCTCTACGGATATACTTTCCTCATCCAAACAGCCAGCTGGGTTCTCAGTACATCACGCAGACAAGAATAAAGAACTCTCCTGGAAGAAGAAATGTGGTGGTGTATGTTTCATGATTAACTACTCATGGTGTGATTGTGATAACATACAGAAACTCAAGTCCTTTTGTTCACCCTACCTAGAATACCTCACAATCAAATGCCGACCGTATTACCTCCAAAGTGAATTATCTTCGGTTATAGTCACCGCCGTGTATATTCCCCCTCAAGCCGATACCACGAGGGCCCTCAAGGAACTACACTGGCCATTGTGCAAACTGGAAACCACATGGTCTGACCAATTGGAATCCATTCTTCAAGATTCTTTTGATCACGCAGACTGAGATATGTTCCGGGTAGCCTCTGAGAATAACATTGATGTATACACGGACACGGTGACTGAGACAAAGTGGAGACACAATTCAATGGTTCAGACATGAGACATATGTGGCAGGGTCTACAGACAATCACCTATTACAAAGGGAAAACCACCCATGTCGCGGACACCGATGTCTTGCTCCCGGACAAGCTAAACACCTTCTTCGCCCGTTTTGAGAATCACACAGTGGCACCGACACGGCCCACTCCCAAGGACTGTGGGCTCTGGTTCTCCATGACCAACGTGAGTAAGACATATAACCGTGTTAACTTTCACAAGGCTCTCGGCCCAGATGGCATCCCTAGCCACGTCCTCAGAGTACAGTGCCTTGCGAAAGTATTCGGCCCCCTTGAACTTTGCGACCTTTTGCCACATTTCAGGCTTCAAACATAAAGATATAAAACTGTATTATTTTGTGAAGAATCAACAACAAGTGGGACACAATCATGAAGTGGAACGACATTTATTGGATATTTCAAACTTTTTTAACAAATCAAAAACTGAAAAATTGGGCGTGCAAAATTATTCAGCCCTTTTACTTTCAGTGCAGCAAACTCTCTCCAGAAGTTCAGTGAGGATCTCTGAATGATCCAATGTTGACCTAAATGACTAATGATGATAAATACAATCCACCTGTGTGTAATCAAGTCTCCGTATAAATGCACTTGCACTGTGATAGTCTCAGAGGTCCGTTAAAAGCGCAGAGAGCATCATGAAGAACAAGGAACACACCAGGCAGGTCCGAGATACTGTTGTGAAGACGTTTAAAGCCGGATTTGGATACAAAAAGATTTCCCAAGCTTTAAACATCCCAAGGAGCACTGTGCAAGCGATAATATTGAAATGGAAGGAGTATCAGACCACTGCAAATCTACCAAGACCTGGCCGTCCCTCTAAACTTTCAGCTCAAACAAGGAGAAGACTGATCAGAGATGCAGCCAAGAGGCCCATGATCACTCTGGATGAACTGTAGAGATCTACAGCTGAGGTGGGAGACTCTGTCCATAGGACAACAATCAGTCGTATATTGCACAAATCTGGCCTTTATGGAAGAGTGGCAAGAAGAAAGCCATTTCTTAAAGATATCCATAAAAAGTGTCATTTAAAGTTTGCCACAAGCCACCTGGGAGACACACCAAACATGTGGAAGAAGGTGCTCTGGTCAGATGAAACCAAAATTGAACTTTTTGGCAACAATGCAAAACGTTATGTTTGGCGTAAAAGCAACACAGCTCATCACCCTGAACACACCATCTCCACTGTCAAACATGGTGGTGGCAGCATCATGGTTTGGGCCTGCTTTTCTTCAGCAGGGACAGGGAAGATGGTTAAAATTGATGGGAAGATGGATGGAGCCAAATACAGGACCATTCTGGAAGAAAACCTGATGGAGTCTGCAAAAGACCTGAGACTGGGACAGAGATTTGTCTTCCAACAAGACAATGATCCAAAACATAAAGCAAAATCTACAATGGAATGGTTCAATAATAAACATATCCAGGTGTTAGAATGGCCAAGTCAAAGTCCAGACCTGAATCCAATCGAGAATCTGTGGAAAGAACTGAAAACTGCTGTTCACAAATGCTCTCCATCCAACCTCACTGAGCTCGAGCTGTTTTGCAAGGAGGAATGGGAAAAAATGTCAGTCTCTCAATGTGCAAAACTGATAGAGACATACCCCAAGCGACTTACAGCTGTAATCACAGCAAAAGGTGGCGCTACAAAGTATTAACTTAAGTGGGCTGAATAATTTTGCACGCCCAATTTTTCAGTTTTTGATTTGTTCAAAAAGTTTGAAATATCCAATAAATGTCGTTCCACTTCATGATTGTGTCCCACTTGTTGTTGATTATTCACAAAAAAATACAGTTTTATATCTTTATGTTTGAAGCCTGAAATGTGGCAAAAGGTCGCAAAGTTCAAGGGGGCCGAATACTTTCGCAAGGCACTGTATGTGCAGACCAGCTGGCTGGAGTGTTTACAGCCATAGTCAACCTCTCCCTATCCCAGTCTGATGTCCCCACATGGTTCAAGATGTCCACCATTGTTCCTGTACCCAATAAAGCAAAGGTAAAATAACTAAATGACTATCGCCCCATAGCACTCACTTCTG
The DNA here is from genome assembly GCF_057628025.1 of Oncorhynchus mykiss. Taxonomy (NCBI): domain Eukaryota; kingdom Metazoa; phylum Chordata; class Actinopteri; order Salmoniformes; family Salmonidae; genus Oncorhynchus; species Oncorhynchus mykiss. The sequence continues at coordinate 50,100,624 of NC_143032.1, forward strand.
TCATCATGAAGTGCTTTGAGAGGCTAGCTAAGGATCATATCACCTCTACCTTACCCGAAACCTTAGACCCACTTCATGCGCAAGTAGAGATACTGGTGTGCAAAAGAGCAGAAAAGTAAATAAAAACAATTTGGGGATGAGGTAGGTAGATTGGGTGGGCTAATTACAGATGGACTATGTACAGCTGCAGCGATAAGTTAGCTGCTCAGATAGCTGATGTTTAAAGTTAGTGAGGGAAATATAAGTCTCCAGCTTCAGCGATTTTTGGAAGGAAAGGTGGCCAAATTAGGTGTTGGCTTTGGGGATGACCAGGGAGATATACCTGCTGGAGTGTATGGGTGATGTTATCGTGACCAGTGAGCTGAGATAAGGTGGAGCTTTACCTAGCATAGACTTATAGATGACCTGGAGCCAGTGGGTCTGGCGACGAATATGTAGCGAGGGCCAGCCGAATAGAGCATACAGGTCGCAGTGGTGGGTGGTATAAGGGGCTTTGGTAAAACAACAGATGGCACTGTGATAGACTGCATCCAGTTTGCTGAGTAGAGTATTGGAAGCTATTCTGTAGACGACATCGCCGAAGTCGAGGATCGGTAGGATAGTCAGTTTTACTAGGGTAGGTTTGGCGTCGTGAGTGAAGGATGATTTGTTGAGAAATAGAAAACCGATTCTAAATTTGATTTTGGATTGGAGATGTTTAATATGAGTCTGGAAGGAGAGTTTACAGTCTAGCCAGACACCTAGGTATTTGTAGTTGTCCACATATTCTAGGTCAGAACGGTCCAGGGTAGTGATGCTAGTCAGGCGGGCGGGCGCGGGCAGCGAACGGTTGAAAAGCATGCATTTGGTTTTACTAGCGTTTAAGAGCAGTTGGAGTCCATGGAAGGAGAGTTGTATGGCATTGAAACTCGTTTGGAGGTTAGTTAACACAGTGTCCAAAGAAGGGCCAGATGTATACAGAATGGTGTCGTCTGCGTAGAGGTGGATCAGGGAATCGCCCGCAGCAAGAACGACCTCATTGATACAGTGCCTTGCAAAAGTATTCGGCCCCCTTGAACTTTGCGACCTTTTGCCACATTTCAGGCTTCAAACATAAAGATATAAAACTGTATTTTTTTGTGAAGAATCAACAACAAGTGGGACACAATCATGAAGTGGAACGACATTTATTGGATATTTCAAACTTTTTTAACAAATCAAAAACTGAAAAATTGGGCGTGCAAAATTATTCAGCCCCTTTACTTTCAGTGCAGCAAACTCTCGCCATTAAGTTCAGTGAGGATCTCTGAATGATCCAATGTTGACCTAAATGACTAATGATGATAAATATAATCCACCTGTGTGTAATCAAGTCTCCGTATAAATGCACCTGCACTGTGATAGTCTCAGAGGTCCGTTAAAAGCGCAGAGAGCATCATGAAGAACAAGGAACACACCAGGCAGGTCCGAGATACTGTTGTGAAGAAGTTTAAAGCCGGATTTGGATACAAAAAGATTTCCCAAGCTTTAAACATCCCAAGGAGCACTGTGCAAGCGATAATATTGAAATGGAAGGAGTATCAGACCACTGCAAATCTACCAAGACCTGGCCGTCCCTCTAAACTTTCAGCTCATACAAGGAGAAGACTGATCAGAGATGCAGCCAAGAGGCCCATGATCACTCTGGATGAACTGCAGAGATCTACAGCTGAGGTGGGAGACTCTGTCCATAGGTCAACAATCAGTCGTATATTGCACAAATCTGGCCTTTATGGAAGAGTGGCAAGAAGAAAGCCATTTCTTAAAGATATCCATAAAAAGTGTCATTTAAAGTTTGCCACAAGCCACCTGGGAGACACACCAAACATGTGGAAGAAGGTGCTCTGGTCAGATGAAACCAAAATTGAACTTTTTGGCAACAATGCAAAACGTTATGTTTGGCGTAAAAGCAACACAGCTGAACACACCATCCCCACTGTCAAACATGGTGGTGGCAGCATCATGGTTTGGGCCTGCTTTTCTTCAGCAGGGACAGGGAAGATGGTTAAAATTGATGGGAAGATGGATGGAGCCAAATACAGGACCATTCTGGAAGAAAACCTGATGGAGTCTGCAAAAGACCTGAGACTGGGACGGAGATTTGTCTTCCAACAAGACAATGATCCAAAACATAAAGCAAAATCTACAATGGAATGGTTCAAAAATAAACATATCCAGGTGTTAGAATGGCCAAGTCAAAGTCCAGACCTGAATCCAATCGAGAATCTGTGGAAAGAACTGAAAACTGCTGTTCACAAATGCTCTCCATCCAACCTCACTGAGCTCGAGCTGTTTTGCAAGGAGGAATGGGAAAAAATTTCAGTCTCTCGATGTGCAAAACTGATAGAGACATACCCCAAGCGACTTACAGCTGTAATCGCAGCAAAAGGTGGCGCTACAAAGTATTAACTTAAGGGGGCTGAATAATTTTGCACGCCCAATTTTTCAGTTTTTGATTTGTTCAAAAAGTTTGAAATATCCAATAAATGTCGTTCCACTTCATGATTGTGTCCCACTTGTTGATTCTTCACAAAAAAATACAGTTTTATATCTTTATGTTTGAAGCCTGAAATGTGGCAAAAGGTCGCAAAGTTCAAGGGGGCCAAATACTTTCGCAAGGCACTGTATATACAGAGAAAAGAGTCGGCCCGAGATTGAACCCTGTGGTACCCCCATAGAGACTGCCAGAGTTCCGGACAACAAGCCCTCCGATTTGACACACTGAACTCTGTCTGCAAAGTAGTTGGTGAACCAACTAGTTGTTGGTGAAACCAAGGCTATTGAGTCTGCCAATACGAATACGGTGATTAACAGAGTTGAAAAAGCCTTGGCCAGGTCGATGAAGACGGCTGCACAGTACTGTCTTTTATCGATGGCGATAGGATATCGTTTATCTCCTGCCTCTTGTCTGCCTCTTCAGTCCAGGGTACTTTGCATGGTGCCATTGCAAATGTGGTGAGATTGTAGAGCCCTAAATTGATAGTGCAGTTTCTTTTGGGAGATTTTACTGCTAACAAGCTACTTCACATGCTGATATTGACTTCCGTATTATTGCTTGCTTGCTTGCCAGCCAGCCAGCCAGCCAGCCCATAGAGCGAGCATTGCATTGTGGGTTTTGTAGTCGACTTGAGCTGCAACAGATTTCCACATGTTGCTCCCAAGTTTATTAAAATGAGAAAATTAAACATTTGTTCACAAAAAAATATTATCTCATATTAGTGAGATAATTATAGCAATTAGTTGGTTTTGGGTGGATTTCTCCTTTTTTCATTGTTAGCTCTATTGAGCTCATTGGTTCTAACGATGAACTTAGCCTTAAGATGCTTGTGAAAAACCGGGTACAGATATGTTATAGGGAACAATTTGCCCTGTAGACATTTAAGTGTTTGTTGAGGAGCTGAATCTTACAGAGGAAGCTCTTGGTTGAAAAAAATAAAGTAATATCGATTCCATGGTGGGGGGGGGGGAGAAAATGTTCCCATGTGCAGAACTTAACTATCTTACTGACTTTCTCTGATGTGGGTTCAATAAACCAACAGAAAATGGAGGTGTGTGTGGTGTACACAGATTGCAAGAAAACTGTGTTGCATTCATTAGGGCACACAACAGAAAACTTTGGAAACATTTTGCCAATGAAAACAAAAATGAGCATCTCTTGGATATTTTCAGATAGACCCTCCCTGTTTCAGTCCATTTTCTTCCGTTTGGCGCCTTTACAGCAAAGTGGTGGGGCTGCTGTTGGACTGAAATGTAAATGGAGGATTGCCCTATGCCTGTTTCTGTGTGCATGCATGTGTGGGTCTGTGTGTCTGCCTGTGTTTCTTTGTGGGTTTGGGAGCGCATAACCAGTGACCTTTTACTGTGCAATAGTGCTAAAGAGTTGTTGACACTAAACATGAAGAAGCAGGGAGGGTTTCAGCCCGGGGGAAAACAAATGTTTGTTTCGGGAGACAAGTTCAGTGAACGGTAAAGGTGTCTCAGGTGGGGGAAGGGGTTTGGGTGGAGGTTGAGTTTCAGGCATGGTGCACATTTTTCCCCAGGGCTCCACACATACTGCTCTTGTAAGAAGTCAGAACAATTGATGTGTTGTTTCAGCATGACATTATTTATTTTCCTCTACAGACAGTTGCAAAGAGTCATTGTGGCTATTATGGGCTTGGCAATACATTTTTATTTCATTTTGTATTTTATTTAACTAGGCAAGTCAGTAAAGAACAAATTATTTACAATGACGGCCTACCCCGGCCAACTCTGGGCCAATTGTGCAGTGAATACATACAGATAGGAACTTACTGAAAGCCACTGTTAACATGTCTATTATTAATGATAACTTAGTAGCGCAGTTGTTTTGGTATTTCAGTCTCTCCAGGATTTCACCGGGAAAATTTGCTGGTATTTACGGGGAAAATTGCTTGACTGTGCTGCAGCAATTCTGACATTTTGCATGGGACAAAGCAATGATTTTGTCCAATTTGACATAGAAATCACTAACAAGGGAAAAGGTTGGAAAATGTGCGGTGATTGTTTGAAAGTGGGAGCCCACTTTTTGTGCCACGGTGATGCTCAATTACATTGTTTTTTTTGCCCTGTAAGCAGTCTATAGATAAGGAATGACAACAACCCACACTTTGGTTGTTTACCTGGCCACTGTTTCAAATGCAAACTTTTTAGCATTTGTGGCACAAATCCAATGCAAGTAAAATGGTACCTATGAACATGCTAATATAGGTACCATTGACTTGCATTGGATTTGTGCCACAAACGCAAAAAAGTTTGCATTTGAAACAGTGGCAAACATTGGGGGGGTTCTAACTTGTTTCACCTAGTAACAGCAGCAGCAACGGCACCATCTAGTGGTCAGAACCTGGTAATATCAGGACGTAATATGGGACATAAACCTAACAACTTTAATGACTCATTTCTCTGAATGGGGGAAATCAACAAATTCACTGGGAATACATCACACAGGATGAAGAAACAATATCAAATCACATCAAATGTATTTATATAGCCCTTCGTACATCAGCTGATATCTCAAAGTGCTGTACAGAAACCCAGCCTAAAACCCCAAACAGCAAGCAATGCAGGTGTAGAAGCACGGTGGCTAGGAAAAACTCCCTAGAAAGGCCAAAACCTAGGAAGAAACCTAGAGAGGAACCAGGCTATGTGGGGTGGCCAGTCCTCTTCTGGCTTTGCCGGGTGGAGATTATAACAGAACATGGCCAAGATGTTCAAATGTTCATAAATGACCAGCATGGTCGAATAATAATAAGGCAGAACAGTTGAAACTGGAGCAGCAGCACAGTCAGGTGGTCTGGAGACAGCAAGGAGTCATCATGTCAGGTATTCCTGGGGCATGGTCCTAGGGCTCAGGTCCTCCGAGAGAGATACTCTGAGCTGCAGCTCCATACTACTGAAAAAATGGCGCCGGAGAAGAAGGCAGACATTTTACGTGCCACCAACCGTGTTTTTTTTGTTGGCAACTTATTTGTTTACTTATTTTGTACATACTGTTGCCGCTACCGTCTCTTATGACCGAAAACAACTTCTAGATATCAGGACTGTGATTACTCATCATGGACTGGCAGAATCCTTTTTTACCTTTTACGAGTCTGATGAGCCCAACACAAACAATACACTGCTTTCTTGGGAACAGGCCCAGATCCCCGTGATTTGCGTGAAGAGGAGGCATAGAAAAAGGGTCCGGAGGGCGTGCTGCCTTCGGAGAATTCGTAGGCGATCGAATGAACCCCCGCTTCCTTCCATTCTGCTAGCAAACGTGCAATCTTTGGACAATAAAATAGATGACCTACACAAAAGGTTAAACTACCAAGAGGACATTCAAAATTGTACTATCTTATGCGTCACCGAGTCGTGGCTGAACGACAACACTATCAACATACAGCTGGCTGGTTATATAATGCACCGGCAGGATAGAACAGCGTTGTCTGGTAAGACGAGGGGCGGCGGACTATGTATTTTTGTAAATAACAGCTGGTGCACGATATCTAAGGAAGTCTTGAGATTTTGCTCACCTGAGGTAGAGTATCCCATGATAAGCTGTAGACCACACTATCTACCTAGAGAGTTTTCATTTGTATTTTTCGTCGCTGTTTAAATACCACCACAGTCAGAGGCTGGCACAAAGACAGCGTTGAATGAGCTGTATTCCGCCATAATGTTACGGCCGTTGTTGATGGAAGAAGGTGAGGACCAAAGCGCAGCATGGTATGTGTTAATGATGCTAATATTTAATGACTCAAACTGAACACTGAAATACAAACCAACACCGTGAATGAACGAAACAGTTCTGTCTGGTGCAGAATACAAACCCTCAAAAGAAAATAATCCCCCACACTCAAGGGTGAAACCAGGCTACCCAAGTATGGTTCTCAATCAGGGACAACGATTGACAGCTGCCTCTGATTGAGAACCATTCCAGGCCAAACACAGGAGTCCCAAATCATAGAAAAAAGAACATAGACTGCACACCCCAACTCACGCCCTGACCATACTAAAACTAAGACAAAACAAAGGAACTAAGGTCAGAACGTGACGTATAAGCAAACAAAAAAATGCTCACCCAGAGGCGGCGCTCCTAGTAGCCAGGGACTTTAATGCAGGGACACTTAAATCCGTTTTACCAAATCAGCATGTTAAATGTGCAACCTTTACTCCACACACAGAGTCGCATACAAAGTTCTCCCTCGCCCTCCATTTGGCAAATCTGACGATAATTATATCCTCCTGAATCCTGCTTACAAGCAAAAATGAAAGCAGGAAGCACTAGTGACCTGATCAATAAAAAAAAATGGTCAGACGAAGCAGATGCTAAGCTACAGGACTGTTTTGCTAGCACATACTGGAATATGTTCCGGGATTCCTCCGATGGCATTGAGAAGTACACCACATCAGTCATTAGCTTCATCAATAAGTGCATTGATGACATCGTCCCCACAGTGACCGTATGTACATACTCCAACCAGAAGCCATGGATTTGCAGGCAACATCCGCACTGAGCTAGAGCTTTCAAGGAGCGGGACTCTAACCCAGAAGCTTATAAGAAATCCCGCTATTCCCTCCGACGAACCATCAAACAGGCAAAGCGTCAATACAGGACTAAGATCAAATCGTACTACACTGGCTCTGATGCTCGTCGGATGTGGTATGGCTTGCAAACCATTACAGACTACAAAGGGAAGCACAGCCGAGAGCTGCCCAGTGACATGAGCCTACCAGACGAGCTAAATCACTTCTATGCTCGCTTCAAGGTAAATAACACTGAAACATGCATTAGAGCACCAGCTGTTCCGGAAGACTGTGTGATCACGCTCTCCGCAGCCGATGTGAGTAAGACCTTTAAACAGGTCAACATTCCCAAGGCCGCAGGGCCAGACGGATTACCAGGATGTGTACTGCGAGCATGAGCTGACCAACTGGCAAGTGTCTTCACTGACATTTTCAACATCTCCCTGCTCGAATCTGTAATACCAACATGTTTTAAGCAGACCACCATAGTGCCTGTGCCCAAGAACACTAAGGTCACCTGCATAAATTACTACCGACCCGTAGCACTCACGTCTGTAGCCATGAAGTGCTTTGAAAGGCTGGTCATGGCTCACATCAACACCATTATTCCAGAAACCCTAGACCCACTCCAATTTGCATAGAGCCCCAACAGATCCACAGATGATGCAATCTCTATTGCACTCCACACTGTCCGTTCCCACCTGGACAAAAGGAACACCTATGTGAGAATGCTATTCATTGACTACAGCTCAGTGTTCAACACCATAGTTACCTCAACTAACCAGTGCCCCCGTACATTGACTCTGTACCGGTACCCGCCTGTATATAGTCTCCCTATTGTTATTTTACTGCTGCTTTTTAATGACTTGTTTCTTTTATTTCTTATTCTTATCCGTCATTTTTAAAACTGCATTGTTGGTTAGGGGCTCGTAAGTAAACATTTCACTGTAAGGTACAAGATACAATTGGATTTGATATGATACTACTAGAGAACTGATACTATACACTTGATGTTGGGGTTGGATTGGCATGGGGTGTGGGGGGTACATGGGTGCCTTTTCATCATTCCTTTGAATTCCTCATGTCTAACTCATTGTTAGAAAACAGTTTGGTCCAAATTGGACGTTAGGTGCTATATTTATGTAATATTATATGAATCCCATACATTAAAATGGCAAATTTTGATGCAATCAATTAGCTTAATTTCTCAGATCAAATTATATTTAAACAAAATAGTGTTGCATAAATATTAATATTCTGTTTCTACCAACATAAACGATTTCAGAACAATCTGAGATGTTGGGAGTTAAAATCCTCTTTCTTGTGCTTTTTGAGGTGGAACGATCCTGTAGTTATGATTGACTGGAGAGAGCGAGAGAGAGAATGGGTGCAAATTATTCGAAACTTTCTCTTCTTGGTAGACATGTGCATAATAGAAGTTTGGAGTCTGGAAGAGCAGGGGGGAACTTAGAGGGAGCAGAGACTACTATGTTTCACTAGAGAACTAAGAAACATCACGACAGGTCCCCTAAGACAGAGAGCTGTGTTTACAGAGAGCTAGAGAAGGGGGAAGGGAAGGCCTGCAGAAGAGAGAGAGGCTTTGTGTGAGCATGTGATTGTAAGTCCAACTGGTCTGTGTGTATGTGTATGTGTGTGTGTGTGTGTGTGTGTGTGTGTGTGTGTGTGTGTGTGTGTGTGTGTGTGTGTGTGTGTGAGAGAGGTAACAAGATAGTAAGAGTTTGGGATTAGGGGTGGAGATTGAGCACTCTGATTGACAGCTCACACACCGATGGAGGAGGAGCAGCACTCAGCAGATTCAGATGCACGTGGCCAGCCCCGTCTGCATGAGGGAGCAGCAACAAAGACCAGCCAGTCTGGAGAACAGAGGACATCTGCTGCCCTCACAGATGCACACGTGTATACACACACACACACACACACACACACACTCATATTGTGCACAATACCAGGCACCAAAAAATTACACTATAATACTAACACTTAATTTCATTACTTCTATGATATTGCACTGAAATATACCTCATGATACAAACATTAAGTACACATCAATTGTAAATAAATTCTTCACCAACACTATCAACAGTGTTACTACACTGACTGTAGACAGACAAGCTGTGTGTGTCTTCCTCTAGACGTGCCTCTCTCTCTCTCTCCCCCCCTTTGTGTGTGGAAATAGAATAGAACCCAAACGTGTTTTTGAACATCATACACATCAAAAACAGCAGATCTAGCACACCGTATATATAAATAGAGGACGTTGACATGCTCACTCAGAACTGACCACTACCCTGTGTCTCTCCCTTTCTCTCCATCTGTGTGTGTGTGTGCCTATCTTAGCTCAGGGGCTGAACAGACAGGCAGTTCCAGATATCCATACAGAAACACACACTGTATGTTGATGTTGTCATGACAACGCTGTCACCTACTGTATACCCCACAGATTCTCACATATAGGGGATGCTACACATGACAGTGTTCGGGGATGGGGTAGGATGTATTATATACCTTACCCATGAACCTTCACAAACAAATTCCCTTGTAAATCACTTCTGAGGCTGAGAATGTTCCTGCTTCTGCCCTCTCACACGTATGTCCCAGGCACACACATAAACAGGGCTTAACCCTTGTGTAGTCTTAACATTCTGTATACTCCCATTGTCCTAAGGGTAAAAAATGACCCGCCTTCACTAAACTCCTGAAATAAAGCAGCTTAATTGAATTTAAACCCCAAATCTATTTTGCTTGAAAGAAACAACCTGTCATTCATCACAAACTTTGTGAATATCTGTGTTTTCGCTCTTCACAATGCAGAAAGACTGAATTTAATCAGTGTACACCACTCGATTTTATTACAACATACCAATCATAATTGTTTATTTACTAAAATAGAGCTTTATTATTATTATTACTATTATTGCTAAAGTTACTGCATAGGTGTAAACATAAATGTTTTAGCAAGAGATAGCACTTGTATAGCCTAAGAAAGTAGCAGACGTGCAGAAAGTAGTTCTGAATGCATTTTATTGAAGGGAAACAATAACAGTCTTGAACTTTTTTTCTTATATAGTGTACAATGAGAAATTCAACTACAAAATACTAGTCTTCTCCCATTTTTTAACCATTGCCCCCACCCACAAGGTGTATAAACAACAACAATAAATAAGAATGAAATAAGATAATAGATACAAAACAAAAATGTGAAGAACATGATTCAATCAACTCTAATTAGCACATGTAGGACAGATGCAAGTGTGTGTGCATGGACTTTGCAGATGAAATTACTCACATGTGCAGCACATATTATTTGTTTTACAGTACTTCTTTGGGGGGCAGAATTTGAATCTCCTCCTCTTGCCTACCCCAGCTGCAGCCTCAGGTGGATCAGGACAAGATTCAGCCCCATGAACAGCTTTCACAAGCGCTGCAGAGGCTGCTGTGCAGGGGAGTCGCTCCCTTCTTGTGTGGGGTTACAAGTGCCTTTCGCAGCTGCTCCCGGAACACCTTCCTCTTGTTCCGCTTATCAGGCATCCAGGTGGGGTTGATCTTGTTCCATATCATGAAGCCATTGTATGAGGACACATCAATGATGAAATGGAAGACGACCAGGGGCCAGCGGGCGCTCATGCTCCTGCTTCTGTATATTCCAATCACCTTGTCCAGGTTGTCCACGCCTCCTTTGATGTGGTTGTAGTCCAGGATGAAGGCTGGCTTCCTGTCCTCACGATCATTATTCTCGGCCGTTTTGTGCAGTGTACTCAGGAGGACCACATTCTTGTTCCTCTTTGGGAGGTAAGAAACTAGAGTGGTGGTGGGGGTGAAGGCAAACTTTGATGAGAAGGCCTCTCTCCCCCTTGTTGCGAGGAGTACAGGAGGGAGCTCAGGCTTGTTCTTTCTAATTGTGCCAACCATGATGATCTTCCTCTTCAGGAGCTGTCTCAAAGCCTATTCAACCCAAATGCAGAGGTCTTTAAAGCCCCCTCCTGCAGTTCAGAGGTAATTACAATAAAGTACCCTCTGGATGTAGAAAAATGATAAGGCATGTAAAGTGTACAAAAAGAAGGTCCTTAAGGAAAATCCAGAGACACTTTTTGCTGACTATTATAAAAATGGGAAAATAAGCAACTTAATCTTCCACACAGACCATCCCCTTGCATGGCGCAGTGCTACAGTGCCTTGCGAAAGTATTCGGCCCCCTTGAACTTTGCGACCTTTTGCCACATTTCAGGCTTCAAACATAAAGATATAAAACTGTATTTTTTTGTGAAGAATCAACAACAAGTGGGACACAATCATGAAGTGGAACGACATTTATTGGATATTTCAAACTTTTTTAACAAATCAAAAACTGAAAAATTGGGTGTGCAAAATTATTCAGCCCCCTTAAGTTAATACTTTGTAGCGCCACCTTTTGCTGCGATTACAGCTGTAAGTCGCTTGGGGTATGTCTCTATCAGTTTTGCACATCGAGAGACTGACATTTTTTCCCATTCCTCCTTGCAAAACAGCTCGAGCTCAGTGAGGTTGGATGGAAAGCATTTGTGAACAGCAGTTTTCAGTTCTTTCCACAGATTCTCGATTGGATTCAGGTCTGGACTTTGACTTGGCCATTCTAACACCTGGATATGTTTATTTTTGAACCATTCCATTGTAGATTTTGCTTTATGTTCTGGATCATTGTCTTGTTGGAAGACAAATCTCCGTCCCAGTCTCAGGTCTTTTGCAGACTCCATCAGGTTTTCTTCCAGAATGGTCCTGTATTTGGCTCCATCCATCTTCCCATCAATTTGAACCATCTTCCCTGTCCCTGCTGAAGAAAAGCAGGCCCAAACAATGATGCTGCCACCACCATGTTTGACAGTGGGGATGGTGTGTTCAGGGTGATGAGCTGTGTTGCTTTTACGCCAAACATAACGTTTTGCAATGTTGCCAAAAAGTTCAATTTTGGTTTCACCTGACCAGAGCACCTTCTTCCACATGTTTGGTGTGTCTCCCAGGTGGCTTGTGGCAAACTTTTTATGGATATCTTTAAGAAATGGCTTTCTTCTTGCCACTCTTCCATAAAGGCCAGATTTGTGCAATATACGACTGATTGTTGTCCTATGGACAGAGTCTCCCACCTCAGCTGTAGATCTCTGCAGTTCATCCAGAGTGATCATGGGCCTCTCTGATCAGTCTTCTCCTTGTATGAACTGAAAGTTTAGAGTGACGGCCAGGTCTTGGTAGATTTGCAGTGGTCTGATACTCCTTTCATTTCAATATTATCACTTGCACAGTGCTCCTTGGGATGTTTAAAGCTTGGGAAATCTTTTTGTATCCAAATCCGGCTTTAAACTTCTTCACAACAGTATCTCGGACCTGCCTGGTGTGTTCCTTGTTCTTCATGATGCTCTCTGCGCTTTTAACGGACCTCTGAGACTATCACAGTGCAGGTGCATTTATACAGAGACTTGATTACACACAGGTGGATTGTATTTATCATCATTAGTCATTTAGGTCAACATTGGATCATTCAGAGATCCTCACTGAACTTCTGGAGAGAGTTTGCTGCACTGAAAGTAAAGGGGCTGAATAATTTTGCACGCCCAATTTTTCAGTTTTTGATTTGTTAAAAAAGTTTGAAATATCCAATAAATGTCGTTCCACTTCATGATTGTGTCCCACTTGTTGTTGATTCTTCACAAAAAAATACAGTTTTATATCTTTATGTTTGAAGCCTGAAATGTGGCAAAAGGTCGCAAAGTTCAAGGGGGCCGAATAGTTTCGCAAGGCACTGTATATTATTAACACAATACCCCTCTGTTAAGAGGGGGGGGGGGGGGGGAGTTACTGATGGGTGGAAACTCAGGATACTAGACAACAAGGACTCTGAGTCAGCAAATGTGATCGTGTACAAATCTGGAACAGTAATGGTTCCCGCTCTCTCTTGAGAAAGATACAACCACCCCGAGTGTGTCAGACCAGACCTATTCATGACATAACTCAACAGACGAGCAACCCCCAAGCGGAAAGTCAACCTCCCAGCACAGAGTACTACTCCCTCATTTAAATGTTGGATAAAATCACCCAGCTGGAGGTAAGGCAAGAGCTGGAACAGCAGGTGAACACACTCCAGTCATGACAAAAATAGTCCAGCTCAACAACACACCCTCAACCAGACCCAAAGAGCTGTTTGTTAACTAAGCAAAAAAAGAAACGTCCCTTTTTTAGGACCCTTTCTTTCAAAGATAATTCGTAAAAATCCAAATAACTTCTAAGATCTTCATTGTAAAGGGGTTTAAACACTGTTTCCCATGCTTGTTCAATGAACCATAAACAATTAATGAACATGCACCTGTGGAATGGTCGTTAAGACACTAACACCTTACAGATGGTAGGCAATTAAGGTCACAGTTATGAAAACTTAGGACACTAAAAAGGCCTTTTTACTGACTTTGAAAAACACCAAAAGAAAGACGCCCAGGGTCCCTGCTCATCTGCATGAATGTGCCTTAGGCATGCTGCAAGGAGGCATGAGGACTGCAAATGTGGCCAGGTCAATAAATTGCAATGTCCGTACTGTGAGACGCCTATGACAGCACAACAGGGAGACAGGACGGACAGCTGATCATTCTCGCAGTGGCAGACCACGTGTAACAACACCTGCACAGGATCAGTACATCCGAACATCACAACAACAACTGCCCGAGTTACACCATGAACACACAATCCCTCCATCAGTGCTCAGACTGTCCGCAATAGGCGGAGAGAGGCTGGACTCAGGGCTTGTAGGCCTGTTGTAAAGCAGGTCCTCACCAGACATCACCGGCAACGTCGCCTATGGGCACAAACCCACCGTCGCTGGACCAGACAGGACTGGCAAAAAGTGCTCTTCACTGACGAGTCGCGGTTTAGTCTCACCAGGGTTGATGGTCGGATTTGTGTTTATTGTCAAAGGAATTAGCGTTACACCGAGGCCTGTACTCTGGAGCGGGATCGATTTTGAGGTGGAGGGTCCGTCATGGTCTGGGGCGGTGTGTAACAGCATCATCGGACTGAGCTTGTTGTCATTGCAGGCAATCTCAACACTGTGCATTACAGGGAAGATATCCTCTTCCCTCATGTGGTACCCTTCCTGCAGGCTCATCCTGACATGACCCTCCAGCATGACAATGCCACCAGCCATACTGCTCATTCTGTGCGTGATTTCCTGTAGGACAGGAATGTCAGTGTTCTGCCATGGCCAACGAAGAGCCTGGATCTCAATCCAATTGAGCACGTCTGGGACCTGTTGGATCGGAGGGTGAGGGCTAGGATCATTCCCCCCAGAAATGTCCAGGAACTTGCAGGTGCCTTGGTGGAAGAGTGGGGTAACATCTCACAGCAAAAACTGGCAAATCTGGTCCAGTCCATGAGGAGGAGATGCACTACAATACTTAATGCAGCTGGTGGCCACACCACATACTGAGTGTTACCCCCCCTCCCCCCCTTTGTTCAGGGACACATTATTCCATTTCTGTTAGTCACATGTCTGTGGAACTTGTTCAGTTTATTTCTCAGTTGTTGAATCTTGATATGTTCATACAACAATTTACACATGTTAAGTTTGCTGAAAATAAACGCAATTGACAATGAGAGGACGTTTCTTTTTTTGCTGAGTTTATCTGAGCTCTGGACTGTGGTGAGACAACATCAACAGGAGAAAGAGCAGGAGCAGGAGAAGAACAGAGCACCAGAGGAGAGGATCAGAGTGCTGGAGGAGAGGGTGAGGGGGGTGGCGCGTGACAGAGAACAACCCATTAGAGAGCTGGCCACCCCTGCAGAGAAGCCAGCAGAACAGCCCACCTCAGACCCCTACCAAAGTCTTGATACCACAGCAGAACAGTCCACCACAAACCATAGCCTCAATATCACAGCAGACAAATAACGAACCCCAAGCCCCCCTCTGAGTACCTCCCCTGTCAGCCACCCTGATAGCCCTCCTGACAACCCCCCCACACCCACTGAGGACATACACAAGCCACAGATTGTACTCCTTATGGACTCAAACAGGAAATATATACAAGAAAATAAACTTTTTTCCAAACACACAGTGTCTAAACTCTGGTGTCCAAACACACCCAGCGCGCCCTAGACCTTCTGTACGAGGACCAACTAGGGTCCAGCCACATAATAATACACACAGGCACAAATGACCTGAGAGAACAGCAGGAAAGGGTGGCGATAGCACTCAAAGGAGTGATTGAAAAAGCTTCTTCCACTTTCCCCAACGCACAAGTGGTTATCTCCACCCTACTACCACGAAAATACTTCCACCCTGCTACCATACGGTGGTTAAACGTAAGTATTTCCCGTGACTGTGCCTCAAAACCAAATTTTTACCTGGCCCAACACTCCACCCTGGACTTGAACAGCCTTTACGACTAGGTCCACCTATACAAGGCAGCAGTGCTCACCTTCGCCCGGGACCCAAAAGAACATTGCCCTCAAAGGCAGCCCCAACACTTCACACACTTCACACAGCCCCCCCCCCCCCCCCCCCCCCGGACCTACACATAGAAGACCCACGCCGAGAGGACCTACATCCAGACCACAACACCACCAGCCACATCCACACCCACACCCCCAACCCAACCAAGCAACACCCCCCCCCATTCAACCATGCCCACACCCCATTTAGGCCCCCTCAGATCAGACCTATGCCCCACTCTTGCCCACCCCATGCCCCCCACTCCCGCAAAGAGGGCGTCGACGTGAAAGCCACACATATGTCCAGGCCGTGAGCAGGCAAACAGGCCCAACCCCCACTCTTACACTAGCCCAAGACAATGGTATGTACCAGATGCTCAGCAGGCTCTGCTCACACTTGTCTGAGGCCAAACCACACGACTAACAACATTGGACACTTTATGGAACACAAGGCCTTCGTTCTCATCCTGGAATATCCAAGGCCTGCGGTCATCTGCCTTTGGCCTAAAGAGCAGGGACCTGGACTTCATCAAAGAAAATAGACATTGTCATCCTACAAGAAACATGGTATAGAGGAGATGGTCCCACTGGTTGCCCCCTAGGTGACAGAGAGCTGGTAGTCCCATTCACCAAACTACCAGGTGTGAAACAGGCAAGTGACTCAGGGGGTATGCTAATTTGGTACAGAGCAGACTTAACTCACTCTATTAACTTCTTGATGCTACCCATCCCTTTAGACGGAAAATTGTCATCAACAACCGCTGAATTGCATAGCGCCACATTCAAATAATATTACTAAAAATATGTATATTCATATAATCACAAGTGCAATATAGAAAAACACAGCTTAGCCTTTTATTAATCCACCTGGCGTGCCACGTTATTTATAATCAATCCTCAGGTTGTTATTAAAATGTATAATCGATAATATATCAACTACCTATTTCTCAGGACCAGTTGCTAATATATGCATATTATTGGTAGTATTGGATAGAAAACACTCTAAAGTTCCCAAAACTGTCAAAATATTGTCTGTGAGTATAACAGAACTGATATTGCAGGCGAAACCCTGAGGAAAATCAAACCAGGAAGTGGCTTCTATTTTGAAAACTCCATGTTCCATAGCCTGCCTTTGCTCCATTTAAAGGGATATCAACCAGATTCATTTTCCTTTCGCTTCCTCAAGGTGTCAACAGTCTTTAGACATAGTTTCAGGCTTTTATTTTGAAAAAATGAGCAAGAACGATAACATCGCGTCATTGTATGGCCGGGTGCCAGCAGCGTTTTGTATGCGTAACAGAGTTTGGGCTGTCATTGCCTTTCCCTCTCCTACTGATAAAGACAGTTGCGGTTGATATATTATCAATTATTATTTTAAAAACAACCTGAGGATTGATTATAAAAAACGTTTGACATGTTTCTGTGGACATTACGGATACTATTTGGAATTTGTCTGCGTTGTCGTGACTGCTCTTTCCTGTGGATTTCTGAACATAACGCGCCAAACAAACAGAGATATTTTGGAAATAAAAATAATCTTTATGGAACAAAAGGAACATTTATTGTGTAACTGGGAGTCTCGTGAGTGCAAACATCCGAAGATCATCAAAGGTAAGCGATTTAATCTATTTCTTTTCTGACTTTCGTGACCAATCTACTTGGCTGATAGGTGTTTGTAATATTTTGTCTACTGATAGAGATGTTCTTACATAAACGCGTGTTATGCTTTCGCTGAAAAGCTGTATTGAAATCTGCCATGTCAGGTGGATTAACAACAAGCTAAGCTGTGTTTTGCTATATTGCACTTGTGATTTCATGAAAATTAAATATTTGTATTAATTTAATTTGAATTGGGCGCTCTGCAATTCAGCGGGTGTTGATGATAATGATCCCGCTAACGGGATGGGTGCATCAAGAAGTTAATAAACCTTTCTCACAGGCACATCATTTTCCCCCTGCTGATATCCTTCTTGAAACTTCCTCTCTCTCTCTCTCTCTCTGTTCCATTATCACTTTCTTCTTCTTTCTTTACACTTGCCTTCTTTTCCGGGCTTCAGACAGCCACACCATGGCTGTATCTAACCCTCGACCTGCTGTTTCCCTTGATTATTATGCTTATTCTCACAATCCAAGTGTGTGCTCTTACTGTTATTATACGTAAATCTCACAATCTATGTGTGTGCTCTTACAGTTATTATACTTAAATCTCACAATATAGGTTGGATCTCGTCACCGCCTCTGTCGTGTACCAGTTCGCCACCTGCCTGAAATGGACCCTCAATTTCAGAGGTCAGGTTTTCAGCAGTTCCTTGGGACGACAGAAGCAGGTATTGAGATCCGGCTCGAAGGACCAAGTTGTCACGAGAATTTTTATCCCAATGGTTGAACTTAACTATCACTATAGCTTTGACCAATTCCCAGAAGTTTGTAAGACCCTGGTTAATGAAGAATTAGACAAACTCAGTGCAGACTCAGGACAACTGAGCTTTGGAAAAATATGCAGATTTAAAGAGGAGTCCGTAATTTGCTTTCTAATGATCATAATGTTTTCGTCAAAGAAGTTCATGAATTTATCACTGCTGAAGTGAAAGCCATCCTCTCTTGGGGAATGCTGCTTTTTAGTTAACTTTGCGACAGTATCAAAAATACATTTTGGATTGTTCTTATTCTCTTCAATTAAGTTGGAAAAATAGGATGATCGAGCAGCAGTGAGGGCTCTTCGATACTGTGCTGTACCGTCTTTCCAAGCTAGTTGGAAGACTTCCAGTTTGGTGTAGCTCCATTTCCGTTCCAATTTTCTGGAAGCTTGCTTCAGGGCTCAAGTATTTTCTGTATACCAGGGAGCTAGTTTCTTATGACAAATGTTTTTTGTTTTTAGGGGTGCGATCTAGGGTATTACACAAGGTTACATTTAGTTCCTCAGTTAGGTGGTTAACCGATTTTTGTGCTCTGATGTCCTTGGGTAGGTGGAGTGAGTCTGGAAGGGCATCCAGGAATATAGAATTTATAGCACGGCTTTTGATGCTCCTTGGTTGGGATCTGAGCAGATTTGTTGCGATTGCAAACGTAACTGGGTGCATTCATACACCATCTAAAGTAGTGGTGCAATGAATCAAAAAACTCACAGTTCGGATCGGATCACGGTTTTGAGTCGCGGATTGGATACTTTTTTGGGTCAGCAAAAAAAAGAGAGACAAAAATAACTTTGCTTTCCATTTATTACTTAAAGAACACTTAAAGCAAGGAACTTTTCAATGTTTAACCTTTCTGATCTCCCCATCCCGGATCCGGGATCGTGAATACAGACTCAAGCTCATTACCATAACGCAACGTTAACTATTCATGAAAATCGCAAATGAAATGAAATAAATATGCTAGCTCTCAAGCTTAGCCTTTTGTTAACAACACTGTCATCTCAGATTTTCAAAATATGCTTCTCAACCATTGCAAAACAAGCATTTGTGTAACAGTATTGATGGCTAACGTAGCATTTAGCATTAGCATTCAGCTGGCAACATTTACACAAAAAAAACAGAAAAGCATTCAAATAAAATCATTTACCTTTGAAGAACTTCAGATGTTTTCAATGAGGAGACTCTCAGATAGCAAATGTTCAGTTTTTCCTGAAAGATTATTTGTTTAGGACAAATCGCTCCGTTTTCTGCGTCACGTTTAGCTATGAAAAAACCCCTGTATCCAGGATTGTGTAAATCTATCAGCAAGCTCATTAGCATAACACAACGTTAACTATTTATGAAAATCGCAAATGAAATGAAATAAATATGCCATCTCTCAAGCTTAGCCTTTTGTAAACAACACTGTCATCTCAGATTTTCAAAATATGCTTCTCAACCATAGGAAAACAATCATTTGTGTAAAAGTAGCTAGCTAGCGTTAGCATTTCGCGTTAGCATTTCGCGTTAGCATTAGCGTTAGCATCCAGCACGCAACATTAACAAAAACATAAAAGCCTTCAAATAAAATAATTTACCTTTGAAGAACTTCTGATGTTTTCAATGAGGATACTCTCAGTTAGATAGCAGATGCTCAGTTTTTCCAAAAAGATTCCTTGTGTATTAGAAATAGCTCCGTTTTATACATCACATTTGGCTACCAAAAAAAATCCCCAAATTCAGTCCTCAAAACGCGAACTTTTTTCCAAATTAACTCCATAATATCGACTGAAAACATGGCAAACGTTGTTTAGAATCAATCATCAAGGTGTTTTTCACATATCTCTTCATTGATACATCGTTCTTGGACACATGCTTTCTCCCCTGAATCAAATGGTAAAGTAGAAGCAGCTGGCAATTGCGCACCGAATTCGACGCAGGACACCAGGCGGACACTTGGAAAATGTAGTCTCTTATGGTCAATCTTCCAATGATATGCCTACAAATACGTCACAATGCTGCTAAGACCTTGGGCGAACGACAGAAAGTGTAGGCTCATTCGTTGCGCAATCACAGCCATATAAGGAGAGAATGGAAAACAGAGCTTCAGAAATTCTGCTAATTCCTGGGTGATGCATCATCTTGGTTTTGCCTGTAGAATGAGTTCTGGGGCACTTACAGACAAAATATTTGCAGATTCTGAAACTTCAGAGTGTTTTCTTTCCAAAACTGTCAAGAATATGCATAGTCGAGCATCTTTTCGTGACAAAATATCGCGCTTAAAACGGGAACGTTTTTTATCCAAAAATGAAATAGCGCCCCTAGAGCTCTAACAGGTTAAATAAAATCTTAAAATAAAATATTCAATACTCAATTGTTAAATTAAAGTGCAAGCAGACCTGTGTTTTTAACTTCAAATTATTTTTCAAAAAATATGAGGATGTCTACATTGTGTGGGGAGAGGGTAGACCTCTTTGCAATCTCTATGTCCCCTGCCGTGGAGAACACCCTCTCGCTAGGAACTGAAGTGCCAGGCACAGCCAGGTAGCTACTTGCCATCATGGCAATGTGAGGGTATTTACACTCATTGCTTTTCCACCATGCCAGTGGATCACCATCCACTGTAATGCCGCTTGCTGCCTTGTAGGATGCCACCTCCTAGTTGATGGTGTTGGCAAACGTCTTTGCTTGCAAATGTATCCCCGAAAAGCTCCTTCATGACCAAATTATTTTGTGGAGGAGATGCCTCTGAGTCTGCTCCTGTCGGCTCTGTGTCTTGACCCTGCAGAAAAAAATGACTTTATCTATTAAGCTAATGATTTAGTTTCATATTTCATAGGACTATAATTGTGGCAACAACATTTAATAAAAGCCATTATTATTCCAAATAAAAAAATGGATGATTCTAATAGCAATAGCATAGACTAAGATTATACTGCAATATATTTATTATTGAAGTCATTCACTCTTATTTTTGGACCTTTTCAGTGGCCACAATCTCAGTGGTGAGATCACTGTATGTCCTCTGACGTGGGGCAGGGTCTAGCTGAGACAGGGACTTGAACCTTGGATCCAGTGCAGTAGATCTATTATGAAGGTAGTCCTGTACATTAGGAGGGTATCCGGGGTTCAGGTTCTATCTAATGGCAGCCTTGACATCTCTAGCGATGATGCTGTCTTCGTCACTTTGGGCCATGGATTGTAGAATCTTTGTTTTCAGAGGTAGGATCATGGACACAGACGGTGCAGTTTCAGTGCTCAATGCGCGAGGGGATTTCCTAGCGTGGCTCAAGCACGTTCATCATATTTTTAAACCCTTTGTTTTCCACAACAGAGTATGGCCCCATGTCTGCAGCGATAAACATCCCAATAGATTTGGTGATGGCTTCAGCCCAGTCTGATTCTGCAGCAAAGGGCTGCTTAAATGCCGCGGTGAGAAGTTGTTTCTTGGCTTAGTTGGCTCCAGTCACTGACACACCAAGGTGATGAAGCTTTAAATGTGTGCTCTATGTTTTTTTTCCCATGATCATATGGCTTTCTTGTGGCACTATGCCTACACACCGTAATGGTGGTGGTGTCCACCACCCTTCTTCCGTCATCATATTTGACAGGGAAGCCAAAATGCTCCCATACATGAGACTTAGATGAAGCAGGAGGCTTTTCCAGTTCTTCAGCTCCTCCGCCAGCCGTGGCTGTCACTACTCTTTTGTCTTCTTTGCTTTTTGCAACGCGAGCATCTAGGACTGATTCCTTGGGATTCAACATGCTCCGTTCACATGAACAGTGCACACAACTGTTTTTTTTTAAATAATCAAAATCAACCTTCAGGCTTCAGAGTAAAACACAACACGCAATCTGTCTCGTCTTTATCTTCCCACTGCAACTCTGCATCGAGATTTAGGAAATTATTACTTTAAAAAGTAACAGGGCAGTAAAACTGTATTTCACACTATGATGGTTAAAATGTACAATTAATCGGCGGTTCACATGCGTGCCGAACCATAGGAGGTGATCTGTACGGATCACGGATCAACTACGGTCCGTTACACCACTAAACTAAAGTGTAATTAATAACGTCAACATGCTAAAAGGGATATTCAAAGTCTTCTTTTTTTTGGTTTGTACCCATCTACCAATAGGTGCCCTTCTTTGTGAGGCATTGGAAAACCTCCCTGGTCTTTGTGGTTGAATCTGTGTTTGAAATTCACAGCACGCTTGGAGTTTGCCAAAAGGCACCTAAAGAGAAAAGGCACCATGAGAAAAGGCACCATGAGACACCGTGAGATTCTCCGTTCTGATGAAACCAAGATTGAAGAGTTTGGCCTGAATGCCAAGCGTCACGTCTGGAGGAAACCTGGCAAAATCCCTGCGGTGAAGCATGGTGGTGGCAGCATCATGCTGTGAGGATGTTTTTCAGCAACGGGGACTGGGAGACTAGTCAGGATCTAGGGAAAGAAGAACAGAGCAAAATGTTCATCCTTCATGAAAACCTAATACAGAGCGCTCAGGACCTCAGACTTTGGCAAACGTACAACTTCCTAAACGACTACGAACCTAAGCAGACAGCCAAGACAACATAGGAGTGGCTTCAGGACAAGTCTCTGAATGCCCTTGAGTGGCCCAGCCAGAGCCAATACTTGAACCCAATCGAACATCTCTGGAGGGACCTGAAAATAGCAATGCAGCAACGTTCCCCATCCAACCTGACAGAGCTTGAGAGGATCTGCAGAGAAGAATGGGAGAAACTCCACAAATACAGGTGTGCCAAGCTTGTAGCGTCATACTCAAGAAGACTCGAGGCTGTAATCGCTGCCAAAAGAGCTTCAACAAATCAGTGAGTAAAGGGTCTGAATACTTATGTAAATGTGATATTTCCCGTTTTTGATTTTTCATTATTTGGAATTGTGTGAAGATTGATGAGAAAAAACGACAATTTAATCTATTTTAGAATAAGGCTGTAATTTAACAAAATTTTGAAAAAGTCAAAGAGTCTGAATACTTTCTTAATGTACCGTATATATAGACGTAGTTAGCGCCAAAAAAGGGGTTAAATATGGGTTAAAAAAAATACAATCATTTCCTGATCTTTCTTATATCGCTCAGATATAGGACAGATGCGTTTCTACGGGCTAATTGCAATTCAATGTTTCATCAAATAATGTTTAATATTTTGGGGGATACCAAAAGGGGTCCTAAAATTCAAAATAAAATAGCTAAATGATGCTTGGTATGACCATCTTAAAACATTTCCATATGTTTGATTAGTAGAACCCCCCATCAGACCGTTTCCGCATTGAGCACTGGTACTTTCTGTTTGAGTTTTTGCTTGTAAGCAGGAAGCAGGAGGATAGAATTATGGTCAAGGGGAGTCCCAACATGAGAAAGGCAACCAGCCAGATAACAGTTCGGTACAGATCTGAACTAGAATAAACAGGTTGTCTATCCCACCCTACAATAACACCTCCCACTTCCTCCTTGTGATTCACGTCTTGGGGGAACACGCTCACCTTTCCACCAATAAATGCCACAATCTAGGGGTCCCAGCAAAGAGCACCTAACACACACACACACACAAAATATACCCCACCCCAATGTTTATCTTTAGCCCAGGATGTCCTGTATGGTAAAAGGAGTGACGTTATGGTTGAGGGGGGCGTGTAGGGACTTTTATGTATACCCACACAGCAAACACACTGAATGTTCAGTGTTTATTCCCCATGTTCAAATACACACCCACTGAAACCACAAACATGTTTTCAACATAGGGTGCAAAGTGACACATTTAATGTGTGAAGATATTTGAGGGTGTTGTGCTGTTTTTGGTGTATAATGGTCTACAATTTCTTTTTAGAGTTTCCAGACAATAGGATCTCGACCTCCTTTGCAACATTATCTCACTCCACAAAGATGTTTCTGTTACAACAACACCTGCCGGTCAAGTTTCTCATGAAAGAGCAGAGCAGTCAGTACCTATTGACAAACAGTAGCTGTGTGTCTGATAGGTATGTCACCCAGTGCCGCCTCTAGCCCACGTGGGGCCCTAAGCGAGATTTGGTTTGGGTGCCCCACTCTGTGAATAGGCCCCCTCTGCATACAGGGGGCCCCCTCTGCATAAAAGCAAAGCACTGCTGACATGGGCAAATTGAGTGACTGTCAATAACCAGGCTTCCATCCAACATTTTTATGTGAGTAAAGTACATGTCAGATAAAAAAATTTCACCACAGGCCTGAAGGAAATAGGAAATTTGTCGGTAAACTTTCCAATCAACAAAACAAAACCCTAGACAAGTTGAGACTGTTACTAGCCGGCTACCACCCGGTACTCTACCTTAGAGACTGCATCTTAGAGACTGCTGCCATATGTGCATAGTCATTGAACACTGGTCACTTGAATAATGTTTACATAATATTTTTTGTTCTGAAATCGTTTCTGTAGTTAGATACATAGCTCACTCTAATATAGCTATGCTGTACACATCATTCTCAGTATCTTGAGTAAACACATCAAGCGTACACGTATAGACTACATTTGGATCACTGACTGCTATCTGGGTTTTTAATTATATTCGTTTCGACATTTGATCTTTAAAAAAATATATATATTATTTACATTTTACTGCATTGTTAGGAGCCAGTTACATATACACATTTCCCTGCACCTGCTATAACATCTGCTAAACTGTGTGCGCATCCAATGAACTTCGATTTATGTTTATATAGACCATCATATCGAAGTAAACTTGCAGTCACGCGACGATATGTTGTGTGGTCCTCCCACTACGACTCGAGAAAGTATGCAGTTTATTAGGCTACGGATTAAATAAATAATGAGGAATTTCACAGGGCGAAGAAAGTTAATGGTGATGAGCTTGATGCTCCTTTCCAATAAATATTGAAGGTCTTATTATGGTGACATGTTGATCGATGCTTGGCTGCCGTTTGACAAATACAAATTATCTTGCTGAATAATAATCCCATCATGTAGGCTATACCCGCACTACATATGCTAGCTGTTGATTTAGAAAGCATATGCAAAGACCAGAGTGGGAACATTCACTATATAACGCAACATTTTTGTGAGAAAAAAAAAAGACATCAGTCGAGTTGAAAATGCAATGGAAAACCATTTAACTTGAATATTTTGTATTCCTTACATGTTTTTATTTTATTTGATTATTTATTGATCTCGTATTGCAACACCCACACACCTGTCTGTGGACACAAATCTGATATTCACACAGAATAAACACATATGCTACCACAAGCCGGTCGGTGTTATTTGAAAGACTCATTTAGACACTTTGACTCATTAAGAATCATCGTATGGCTCGATATTCAAACTGTGGGTGGAATGGATGACAAATGAATGTGCAATAAATACGGTATACTCACCACACCTCCCCCATGCTATTACACGCGCTCCGGGGCTTCTACCGTAGCGAATCACTGTACGGTATTTTCACCGTGACGTCATCTGCCACTCCTCTTACTAAAGTAGGAAACAAACACCGCTCGACAGAGCAGAGGCGGGAGGGGGGGTGTAGAGAAAGAGAAGACATTTACACCTCTCACAGCTTCGGTCAAAGAAAAACAGCGAGAAAAGACATTTGGTGGACAGTACTCAACCAGACCATACATCGTGTGTACGTTTGATCAAATTGTGCAGGTGAGAATCGACATTTGAAACGGTTGGGTTGTCGTGGTGTATGGTTGAAGACCGAAAAAGGACACCGAAAATTGGATCAACATCAACTTAATATGGAATTTCGTAAGGAACCATTTTTATCAGAGCATCAATGAACTAGAAATATGTGTTGTCTTGTGGGGGGAAGGTCATATTTATCGTTGGTAGTTAGCCTCTGGTAAACAAGGTATAGCGAGCAAAAGCTGTCACCACCGCCTCGCTGAAAATATCACAAGCCTTCGAACGTGACCAGTCTGGCTGGGCCTGGGGAAAAAAGCAAGTCAGTCAGGGAGGGAGGGTCGCTAGCTAGCCATGTATGCTATAGTATCGGTTTTCAAGACTACGGGTAAAATAGCGAC
This sequence comes from Oncorhynchus mykiss, assembly GCF_057628025.1. Taxonomy (NCBI): domain Eukaryota; kingdom Metazoa; phylum Chordata; class Actinopteri; order Salmoniformes; family Salmonidae; genus Oncorhynchus; species Oncorhynchus mykiss. The sequence goes on from NC_143032.1 coordinate 50,126,573, forward strand.
ATAAGCTAATTCTCTGTGGTTGTACTTTATCTGAAAAAAAATCATTTAAAACGATACTAGTTAACAGCTAGTTGCAATTGCTAACCAGTTTTTGAGAATTGATAGCATGTTAGTTGATGCTGGTTGATTTCAATGAGTTTCATTTGAACGCGTAAGGAAATGTTAACATTGAATTCGGACAGGCACAAATAAAGAATTGGGGTGCCAGCCTAGGTGCAAAGATTCATTTGAGTAATGGAGGCGCTAACGTTATCAAAACACGGCCAAACAACAGGAAGAGATGGTTAGCAGACAAAGAAAGCACAAAAGAACAAGGGTCAAAACATGGCCTGTTCTAATTCACTAATCTAGTTACAGAACATTGTTAGCTCAATTGTTGTGGTGTTAATTTGTTCTAGACGAGTGTGCGACAAAGCACTATTATTGCCTTTGCTCTCGGCTATGTTGCTTGTCATGCGAATCTACGTTAGTTATCTGGCTAACTCTTGTCTCGTACTTAGCACTTTTTAGCTGTAGCGTGACTCGGTGGTTTTGGGCCAAATCAATCTATTTCATTTTGTTCTTTGTCTGACCAAGACCATGTATAGTAGCTAGGACACCCCGCAGCAATGTTCCAACATCTAACGTTAGTGGAAAGCCTTCCCAGAAGAGTGGAGGCTGTTAAAAGGGGGGAACCTACTCTATATTAATGCCAATGATTTTAGAATGAGATGTTCGACGAGCAGGTGTCCACGTAATTTTGGCCATTTAGTCCATCTGTAGGCTAGTTTTAGAGTAATTTCTTTAAATTCATGGTATATCTAGGTAAATCTGTCGTGAATAACCACATTGTGCCAATTAATAAGCCACCCCCCAAGGGTGTGCTTAGGGTACAGTCAGACACATTAATGCGTGTTTTGTTTCGTGTTGATTGCATTAATTAGTTTAAACAAATTAGCCTAGATAATAGTCACTACAGGCTCTGGAGTGGTGGAGCACATTGATTGACGTCGCCTCATAGACCCTGCTGCTCCCCGACAGATGTCAATGACAGTGAAGCAAAAATACTCACTATTTTGTGTTTCCAGGAAAATTGATGATTGCTTGCAAATGCTATTTATTTCTCTTTGAGAAAGCGATGATTGAGAGCATTTGTGTTCCATGCATATCCAGGTGGCAAACAGGTTGTCGTGCAGTACCGCCCGTGACAATCGAACATTTTGGCCCAGGCAACATGTTCTTCACCACAAAGTCATAAAAACACCACCTGTTTCTACAATTTCGCATTTGGAGGAAAAAATAAATAAATATTGACCTTGTGGCTGTGGTAACTAGTGTAAACCAGGCAACGTCAACAATTGTGGCGCTTGCAGGGGGCTTTGCAGTCAGCAGGCAGACACGTGATACAGTCGAAGAGGCTTTTCTAAGGAAATCCTTACGTGACAGGCCACCTTGGTGGAGGTTGGGGACTACACTATGGGGTTGGAGAGTGCAAAGGGCTGTCAGAATTTTATGTTTGTCCTTCGCATCCTCGCAGGGCCATGACACTGACATCTCTGAATGTTCTGAGCAGGCTGCTGTGGCCCCTTCCTGGCAGAGCATTTTTTTTTAAATGTTATCGTCATCTATAATATAAATCTGTTTATTTCTCTTGCAAAATTAACCGTTCAGTACCTGGAACTTAAAGACATGCTCCTGAACTTTGGCCCCTAAGTATTTTTTTTTACCTCCAACTTTGGGCTGGATGTGTCTGTGTAGTTCGTGCATGCAGAATTACTAGTTTACCTTAATTAGCTATGTAATCCCAAATTTGAAAACATGGGCCAGCTCCCTAGCAATTCAAGTTCAACCAATGAGTTTCAGCCCCTCAGCATTTGAGTGACACCAAGCGAGAGGCACACATTGCAGAGTGAGAGAGATGGCAATGAGGTGGTACACAAATCTGCAGATGCAGTACCTTTGCAAAGTATTCAGACCCCTAGACTTTTCCCACATTTTGTTACTCTACTTATTCTAAAAATGTTTTTTATTTATTTATTTTTTAATAAAAATGTTCTCTCAACAATCTACACACAAAAACCTGTAATGACAAATGTATAAATTTTAGCAAATTTATATAAAAAAAGAAATACCTTGTTTACATAAGTATTCTGACCCTTTGCAATGAGACTTGAAATTGAGTGCCGGTGCATCCTGTTTCCATTGATCATCCTTGAGATGTTTCTACAACTTGATTAGAGTTCACCTGTGGTAAATTAAATTGATTGGACATGATTTGGAAACACTTGTCCCATATAAGATTTCACAGTTGGCAGCGCATGTCAGAGCAAAAACCAAGTCACAAGGTCGAAGGAATTGTCCGTAGCTCAGAGCTCAGAGAGGATTGTGTCGAGGCACAGATATGAGGAAGGGTACCAAAACATTTCTGCAGCATTAAAGGTCACCAAGAACACAAAGTGGCCTCTATTATTCTTAAAAGGAGAAGTTTGGAACCACTAAGACTCTTCCTAGAGCTGGCCCCCCGGCCAAACTGACCAAGAACCCGATGGTCACTCTGACAGAGCTCCAGAGTTCCTCTGTGGAGATGGGAGAACCTTCCAGAAGGACAACCATCTCTGCAGCACTCCACCAATCAGACCGTAATGGTAGAGTGGCCAGACGTAAGCCACTCCTCAGTAAAAAGCACATGACAGCCCGCTTGGAGTTTGCCAAAAAGGCACCTAAAGGACTCTGACCATGAGAAACAAGATTCTCTGGTATGATGAAACCAATATTCAACTCTTTGGCCTGTATGCCAAGCATCACATCTGGAGGAAACCTGTCCCCATCCCTATGCTGAAGCATGATGGTGGCAGCGTCATGCTGTGGGGATGTTTTTCAGCAGCCGGGACTGGGAGACTAGTCTGTATCGGGGCAAAGATGAACAGAGCAAAGTACGGAGAGATCCTTGATGAAATCCTGCTTCAGAGCGCTCAGGACCTCTGGCTGGGGTGAAGGTTCACCTTCCAACAGGACAACAACCTTAAGCAGACAGCCAAGACAACACAATAATGGCTTTGGGACAAGTCTCAATGTCGTTGAGTGGCCCAACCATAGCCTGGACTTGAACCCAATTGAACATTTCTGGAGAAACCTGAAAATAGCCGTGCAGTGACGCTCCCCATCCAACCTGACAGAGCTTGAGAGGATCTGTGTGTAGATTGATGAGGAACAAATTTAATTCAATCAATTTTAGAATAAGGCTGTAACATATCAAAATTAGGAAAAAGCCAAGGGTTCGGAATACTTTCTAAATGCACTGTATGTGACATAGTAAACAGTGATCACTTTTGGCTTATGAGCACTACTTTGACAACTACTGGCTAAAAAGTATATAAAAGTTCCAGAGAATCTCGTGTCTTGCTACAGCACCTTCGAGGGTTAATGACAAAACTGATCAGCAAATGTGACTCCTCGGTCTATTCTCCCCCTATTGGCACTATTCTGTCTATTATTCTTGTCACACACAGGTGGTGAACATTGTAAATAAATATCCATCAACATGTGCTTAATCGTGACAAGCTGGAGGAGGAACAGCTGACACTATTATAGGCCTAGTCATTTATGGTAATGACACATCCTCGTCCTGACTCCTGTTGATGTGAGCAGCTCCTGCCAAGGAGGGGAACTGAAAGTCTTAGGCCTAATTCGTCTCGCCGTTCGTTCTGTTTTCTTGTGCACAACGAGGAATTTCAACCCTCTAACTTTGGTAGTAGAATTCTTGCTTCAATGGATGTATTTTTTAATTTTCTCTCCCGTTTCTTCATTAGTTTTAAATTTCCTTCCTAGTATGTTATTTTCAAATGTATGTGCCTAACCATCACCTACATTTGGTCACCTAAGACACACTGTTACGCATGCAGACACACACACACACATACTCCCACACTAACAAGGTACCTTGCTCCCATTTGTTGACAGCGATGGCCCAAGAGACGAACCCGAGCCTGACGCCTGTGCTTTGTGCCACTGGCTGTGGTTTCTATGGCAACCCCAGAAACAATGGCATGTGCTCGGTCTGCTACAAGGAGCATCTGAACCGACAGCAGAGTAGTGACTGCAGCTTGAGCCAACTTAGCCCAATGGGTAAGTTCCCCCTCCACCCTCTCTCTTACTGACCTCACAAATCTACTTCAAACAGTGCTTCCCCCTCCCCTCCACCCCCTAAAAATCACTATTTGCATTAGGATTGTCACGATACCAGTATTGCGATACTAAGATACTATTTGGTCCTTTAAAAAAACTACTGTATGACACATATTGTGTGCTATTGCTTGGAAAGGAAACGTGATTCTGGGTGACAACATAAGGCTGCTTGTTTCCAACAATAGGACTGTTTTTCTCAGGAAATTTTGCCCACTTCATGTTTTGTTTCATTGCCAAGATACCTCGGAATATTGCGATTCTGGTATCGCGATAACGCTAATTTGCATACACGTTATGGACCAGCTGCACTCTTGAGTGGAAACCGTTGAACCAAAATTGAGTTTCGTCTCCCATCTGAGGTTGATGTTTTGCTTTTGCTGTGTCACAGGAGCAGTCGGTAGTCCTACCTCTGAGGCCTCAGCCATCCAGAGGCTAGAGGCCAGTCTCGCCAAAGTAGACCCTTCATCTGGCTCTGCTACAGACATGGCTAGGTAAGGTGTGCTTGTTTGTCCGCATGTGCTACAATGGATGTCTTATTGCTTTATGCGCTCTCATATCTGTAACTTAGAATTTTCTTTCATTCGCCCCCTCTGCAGAACTATTCAAGGCTCTCTTCCAGTGACTCAACAAATGACCGAGATGAGCATCTCAAGAGAGGATAACCCAGATTCCCTAGAGCCTGGTAAAACACACACTTCTAGAGGGAAACATTGCTCTGTTCGACCCACTTTAGCATTGGCTATTTCGATGCACCCTGACTTGTATACTTTGCAACCAACTGTGGTTTTACATACAGCCTCAAACACAGGCTGCCTAAAATAAACCAGATTAAAAATACCCTTGTATGTGAGTGCTGAAACTGCCTCAGAAAAAACACAGGAACAGTTCTATTTGAATCCGAAGACTGAAAGAAGTATATATTTAAGTGCTTTTCTCCTCTGTTTTCTCCTTCAGTTGTGAGTCAGCCTACTGCGTCTAGCCCCGTCACGGCCAGCGGCGACGAGGCCAAGGAAGACACCCCCAAGCCCAAGAAGAATAAGTGCTTCATGTGCCGCAAGAGGGTGGGCCTCACAGGTGAGCGTGCCACAGCAGGACGTGGTGCTTCTCAAATGAAGTGGGATGACAGGGTTGAGCAATGCATACGACGTCATGCCTTCTTGCGAAAGAGGTTGGCCATGTTCCAGGCCACCTACACTGCAGTTGCACAAGTTGTCAAGTCATACTGATGGCATTTCTGCAATGTAAAACACTACTTCCGCATTTGTGATTGGCCTCAGATCTCTACTATGCATAAATGGTGTCTAACACGCAGGAACCCCATCAATATCACTTATTTATCTGGTCATCTGCGCAATGCGGCTGCATCGTAGGTGGTTTGGAATGTAACCCTAGTCTTCCTGTGTGTTTGGTCTTATCAGAGGTTCATTCTTATTGAGTTGGTGTTTGGTTCATACTGTGGTTCCCCTCTAATCTCTGACCTTTTGAACTCTACTCCAGGGTTCGACTGTCGCTGTGGGAACCTGTTCTGTGGTGTCCATCGGTACTCCGACAAGCACAACTGTCCTTACGACTACAAGGCTGAGGCAGCTGCCAAGATCCGCAAGGAGAACCCTGTTGTGGTCGCTGACAAGATCCAGAGAATATAGGGTTAAGAACCATCCACACAGAGACTAGAGTATGATGTCGAACCCTTGACATGAACACTGGCACGAGTGGCAAAAGGATGTCATTTTTAAAGTCACAACCTTGAGAAAGGACAGAGATCCTGCCCGTTGGGGAGATGCATGAACGGTCACTTTTTTGTTACGTTTATTATTTTTTTTCCCTCTTTGCTGATATTCTGTGTATATATAAAAAAAACATATTTTAAAAGAGCAGCCCACAGACGTGTCTGTTCTGCAGAACCTATATCTATCTGGACGTTCTATCACAACTGAATATGGCCCCTGAGCTGTTTGGCCACTTTGTTGCCAAATAGCCGACAGCTATTCTTTTCTAAAGTTATGTGCACATGCAGTATCCCGACGAGTTCAGTTGAATCTCCATTTCTACGTTCCGTTCCCATTAGTGTCAGTCGGGTCAGTTGTCCGATAGGTATGACTATCTCCCAAAATGCAGGTGGGCTTTTATCCCCCAGACTGTGACCTGCCTACCTCACAGCAGCAGGTCATGTTTCTCCTCATCACAATGTCCACGTGAAGCTTTTTCCTAATCGTCTTCGTCTCCCCTTACAATCACTTCATTATTTCCAGAGGAAGGGGTTACCTCTGACATTTTTAAAGCAGTCCTTAGGCACCTTTTCTGTTTGATCACCCGAACGCCGCGGCCCGTCTTTATGGTCATTGTAAGAGGTGTGAGAAGGAGTACAAAAACACATTTTTACCAACTATCATGTGGGACAGGACTTTTAGTCAAGGAGGTCCTAGACTAATCTACGGTCAGAATCTCCCAACTGTGGTCTCGGCAGAGGGTTGCGTGCATTGACCCTGGTGCAGTTCTCTGGGTGAGACTTGGGCACTACCCATCTTTTATTGGCTATATGGGGGGGGGGGGGGGGGGTGAATGGGAGAGCAACCCCATGCAGTAATATCTTAAATCATGTAAAATATCTGAATGAATTGCTAGGTCATTATTGTATCTGCTGAGAGACATGTTTAATCCCTGTTTTTTATATACATTAACATAGTACTGATATTAGCACATGTATTCAGTGCAGTTGTGAAGTTAGGGTATATGAGACAGCCTTGCTTTGTGTTGATTTTGGTGTGCGTGTTCAGTGGGTTTGAGTGAACACATGGGTGTCAGATTGTGTGCACCTCCACTTCATTTTGTGAAGCAATATATCCCGTAGCTCTGCACATGTTTCCAAGGCTACAGGAGCATGGCAGAACTGAGGTTTTGATAACTAGATTCCAGAGTTGGATTCCAACTGATCTTTTCAGCTTTCTTTCCCCTATTGGTCTGTGTGATTGATCTAGAGCAGCGTGTGTGTGTGAGACTTTCCTTGGCTGTGTGAAACATTGATACAAGTGTGTCCTGTGTAGATTTTTCTTCTCCCATAGGGATGAGGTTTTTACTTTTTAAAACAAAGGTATCCATTTCAGTTTTTTCCTTTTAGTTATGCAAATTTGTACAAAAAAAAAACTGATATTTATGAATGACATAATCTTGCTACCCAGCATTACAGCATAATTGTATCATGTAAATAAAGACTGTGTACAGAGACATTGCAAGGTTTGGTTGTTTACATTATAGGAGTAAATATGTGGGCCAGTCAGACTGTTTGGAAGCACAGTTTTCAAACCCGGTGTTTTCTCGCACACCTGTCACGGGCTTGGGGGGGGGGGTGCGTCGGCAGAAGGATTCATGCTAGCAGCTGCTCAGACAGTGCAGGCCTGGGAGAGAGTACGAGAGGGAGACTGCAAAGATGACTACTCTGCTCTACTCCCCTGGTACCTCAATGCCATCCCTCCCTGCCTCTGTGCATGGAGGGAAAAAAGAGGACGGCTGATGTGGGACATGTGCCGGGGGATCAGAGAACCAACGTGTTCTGTTCAACCTGACCCATGAACAGCTGGGGAGGTCCTGTAGCCTCCCTCTATGGGTTGGGACAGACACACATTCCTACCCCCCTAGCGGACAGACCCTTAATTTCTTATGGGTGTCTGTATTTCACTTGCCATTTGTGTGTATTTCTGGAAAGCTGGTTCAGTGTTTGACATCACAGTGACAGATGTGGATATGACATGAATGCACCTCTGTCTACTGTGGGGAGTTGGGAAGGAACACTGAGCTAGGGGAACTAAGGTAAGGAAGGAGATTGTTTCTGAATTCCAAATTGACCTCTAGCCCCAACACCCGAGCCACTAATGTAGATCTGAGAGGATTGGATAAGTGTTATGGTAATAGCTTCTTTCCTTTAGATTGACAACATTTCCCCCCAGCCATACAGGAGGGGGTTGGTTTTGGATTCAGGGAACGAGAGCACGCTCACAAGTAGGGCCATAGGGGAAAGTGGGAGTGTTTTGAGAGAATTGGGCGAGTTCACGGTGAACATGGGAAATGGACAGGCTTGAGATTATGAAGGGGTGACCTGAGGTAGCGTCACTAAGCTCTCGGAGCGTAACCAGATTAGACCAGTCTGAGCCCGGTCCCTTACCATACAGAACACTCTAAACACAGACACCTTTTCCATTCCCTTTGACCTGTTCTCTGCTTCTCCATCCTTATCAATCCTTCTGACATGTGTTCCTCTCTTTTGCCCAGACTAAATGGATAAAGAGAAAAAGAGAGTGTGGGGGAGAGGGAGACAGGTTCGCAGGCTTGCCCTTGTTCTAGGTTTAACGTGTCAGTAGCCATCAAGGAAGCTCCTTTGAATCACTGAGATTTGAGTCATTGAAAGGGAACAGGGGAGGGGTAGTGGGAGAAAAGGGTTAGTTGGTTAGTGATCAGGGATGGGGGAAAAAGTAACTTATTGTGAAAGTCAAGTGTTTCATTAACATGACTAAGATAGGTAACCTTTAGATAGGTCAAGAGGTCACAACTTTTGAGTGATTGGGACAAAGCAAACGTGCTATTTGTCTTGACCTAGTTTTACATTACTGTGTTTGAAACTGCTAACCACCTGCTGGGGACAAGCATTAGAGGATATTGTGACAAAGGACCTGCCCGGGGACACTTTAGGCATTCCAGAAATTCTTGGAGGCAACGCAGCAGCCAGAGTCAGGTAAACCACAAATTCAGCAACTTTGTAGGTGAATAATATATTGAAAAGATGGATCTATTGAATGCAGTATAATTTTATACAATAAAAAAGTCATTAAAAAGCTATGACAAATTATTCTTGTTATAAGAATGTTTTTTTGTCTTTTGTCTATAGTGATAATATATATTATAAAGTGGGTGGTTCGAGCCCTGAATGCTGATTGACTGAAAGCCATGGTATATCAGACTGTATACCATGGGTATGACAAAGCATTTATTTTTACTGCTCTAATTATGTTGGTAACCAGTTTATAATAGCAATAAGGCACCTCGGGGGTTTGTGATATATGGCCAATATACCACGGCTAAGGCCTGTGTCCAGGCACTGCGTTGCATAAGAACAGCCCTTAGCCATGGTATTTGGCTGTATACCACACCCCCTCGGGCCTTATTGCTTAATTCTACAACAGGGGCAGGCACCTAGATTCAGCCGCAGGCCGATCCTTGTCGAAGTGGATGGTCAGGAGGCCGGAACATAATGATAATAATTTGTACACTGCAAATTGACCACAACTAAGCCCACAAATATTGTATTTGAAAATAAATAATTACACACTTTGATTACATTGAGACACGATCACATGCAGTGCCTTCAGAAAATATTCATACTCCTTGACTTATTCCACATTTTGTTGTTACAGTCTGAATTCAAAATGTTTTTTTATATATTTTTATCTCACCCTTCTACACACAATACCCTATAATGAAAAAGTAAATGTTTTTAGAAATGTTTGCAAATGTATTAAATACAGAACTCTCATTTACATAAGTCTTCACACCCCTGAGTCAATTCCTGTTAGAATCATCTTTGGCAGCGATTACAGAGGTGAGTCTTTCTGGGTAGGTCTCTAGAAGCTTTGCACAATATTTGCACATTCTTCTTGAAAAAAAATCTTCAAGCTCTGTCAAGTTGGTTGTTGATCATTGCTAGACAGCCATTGTCAAGCTGATTTAAATCAAAACTCTAACTAGGCCACTCCAGTGTATATTTGGCCTTATGCTTTAGGTTATTGTCCTGCTTAAAGGTGATGTCGTCTCCCAGTGTCTGTTGGAAAGCAGACTGAACCAGGTTATCCTCTAGGATTTTGACTGTGCTTAGCTCTATTCTGTTTATTTAAAAAAAAACGTCCTAGTTTTTGCCGATGACAAGCATACATATAACATGATGCAGCCACCACCATGTTTGAAAATATCAAGAGTGGTACTCAGTGATGTGTTGGATTTGCCCCAAACACACAGTATGTGTAAATGAGGGTGCCCCTGTCTGGCAGATGTAAAGCACATCATGTCCAGGTGATAGTGATACAACGTTGCCTCCTGGTGGCTGTCCTCTGTAGCTGCCTCACGTTGTCTAGGCTCACTGCCCAGCATCCTCTCAGGTCCAGGCTGCTCAGACGCCTGTTGATGGTCATCAGGCCCGACGCCGTCTCCATGGAAACGTCACTGCGGACAAGACTGAGGTGACATAGTTGTTGTAGTGGAGGGCTGTTGGGTCGGGCGGTGGGGCGCTTCAGAAGCTTCTGGAACACAGGCTCCAGCGGACAAGGCACTGCCACCAGAGAGACCCTCTCCAGGAGGGGAGAGCCGGATAGTACGCACCACAGCGCCCCCTCCAGAGACCTCCAGGACATGACGGTCTTCATCTGGCGCTGGTCATAGGAGAAGCTGGAGGAGAGAGAGACAGATGAGCACTAAACAGGATATCACAACTTCAATGGGAAGAGATATACAGAAGCTTAAACAATGGTGCAGTCAACACCATAGCGGGGGGCGGGCTTACATCCTGGGGAAGTCAACACTAAATACAGATATCCAGAGGTTTCAGGGGATCGCATGACCCACTCACCAAGACAGGACCTGTGGAGAAAATGACTGGGGATTCCCAGCTGGCATGTGGCCCATTGAGTCGTACCTATGACACCCTACAGAGAGGGCATAGCGAGTTAACTCTATTTGTACAGCAGTTGACCTACTTTAGGGAGAGAGAGCACAGTTGTGGTAGACAGGGTAGATCCCTGTCCTCGTCCTCGTCCTCCTCCTCTTCCTCCTGGGGGGCTAAAGGAGGCTCAGCGTGGACGACGAGGCTCCTCAGCCTGGGACAGGCGTGAAGGAGCTCCAGCATGGGTGTCTGAGAGCTGGTTCTGACCCCTTCCAGGGTGAGAGAAACCAGGGAGCCCTTCATAGCACGCAGGGCAGGCAGCAGCTCATCCAGGGGCCCTGTGAAGCGCACAGAGAGTCCCCTCAGCTGGCCTGCCCACCTGGCCAGGCCTGCAGCGAGACAAGACCCCTGGCTAGGCCCACCCTCCTCACAGTCCAGTGATATAGAGCGCAGCTCGGGGCAAAGCTGACTTACAGCCTCCAGAGTCCCACCAGACATGCCCTGCGCCTCCCTTAGACGTAAGGTAAAGCCCTCACCCCCTGCCCCCCCCACTCCCTCTTCTCTTCCTTTCTCAACACTGTCTTCTTCTATTTCCTTCCTTGATCTCATCTGGGCGTCACCTCTTCCACCTCCAACTCCCCTTGTCTCCTCACCTGTACCCTCATCCTCACTCTCACCCTCACTCGCCCACGAGAAACGGTTGTCATTTTCCTCCTCTTCAATTTCCTCCACATCCGCTCCTGATATGCCGCCTGTGTCTGTGGCCCTCCCACTCTGCCTCCTCTCCCTCCACACCTCCCAGAGACTGGGCAGCCCCTCATTGGTCGTGAACTCCTCAGTCCCTCCGAACTCCCTGCTGTGTATGAGGCCACAGGCCTCCCCCAGGCCCTCCATTGCCACTCTCTCCAGCCACGGCAGGGAGAGCAGGAGGAAGGCCACGGCAGCCACCCCGTCTTCATCCCCCTCCCCAAAGCCCACATCCAGAGCCAGCAGGCTGCTGAGGGGGGGTGGGGAGGCGCAGGAGGAACCCCTCAGGCAGAGCAGGCCTGCGGGGGGCAGGAATTGGCAGCGGGACACGTCGAGGTGGCGCAGCGCGGGGCAGTGGCGGGCAACCACCTCCACAACCTGTCTGTCACAAGGGGTGCCAGCCAGAGAGAGGGAGCGCAGGGAAGGCAGACAACGCAGCAGGTCACACTGGACATGGGCAGACACCTGCTGGGCTCCAGAGAGGTCCATGGAATGCAGGCTCTGAGGGAGATAGGGAGAACCCATACATACAGTGAGCTCCAAAAGTATTGGGACAGTGACACATTTATTGTTGTTTTGGTTCTGTACTCCAGCACTGAGTGACGATGAGTGAGAAAGTTAGAGGGATACATTTCATACTCTCTCAGAAACGCTAACCTCCCCTGTTATTGTCATAGTGAGAGGTTAGCAGCATGTCTTAGGGTTATGATATTTGTGCGTCTAACTTTCTCACTCATCATTATTTACGATTAATTCAGGATTATCCGTAAGTGGTGTAGAAGTGTTGCTACATATTCTATTCTTATTTACAATATAAGTGACTCCAAAATGACACAATAGATTATTTACAATTAATTTCTGTTGGGCACAAAATAATCTGAAGCACAACCAAAACAAACAGCAAATGCATCCAACAAGTTTGTAGAGTCACAAGCTTGACGTAATCATTGCGTGCTAGGAATATGGGACCAAATACTACATTTTTGTCCCAATACTTTTGGTCTCATAAAATTGGGGGACTATATACAAAGTGCTGTCGTTTCTAAACGGTTTACCCGATATTGATGAAAATACCCCCAAATTAAAGTTGACAGTCTGTACTTTATTAACCTCCGTCATTATATAATTTCAAATCCAAAGTGCTGGAGTACAGAGCCAAAACAAAACAAAAAATGTGTCACTGTCCCAATACTTTAGGAGCTTACTGTAACACATACTATAAATTATAAGGGGGACCAAAGCCTGTCCTAACCTGGCAGCGAATCCCGATGAGGGTGCAGAGGCTGGGGGTGACCAGAGCAGAGTGGCCCCCAAGAGATAGGGTTCTGAGCTGAGGGATCAACAGGAGGTGTAGCGCCGCACGGGACAACTCACACCTGGAGGACAGGACAGACAGGAGCTCCTCTACCAGCTCAGCCGCTAGAGAAAGAGACAGACAGAGAGGGGACACAGACACATACACACTTTTACCAGTAACTAGTGGACTAATCATGTGCACATTTACAAATGACCAGCAATGGCATCATATACATACACAATCCCTTCCAGTTCCTATGACAGACTTACGCAGCAGGGTGAAGGGGCCCATGACATATCTGAAGAAGTACTGATCCATGTAGTTGTCAGCGTAGTCTTTGACCCACATTTCCTTCATGTTCTCCGCCAAGTTCCACAGACAAAGCTGGGTCAGTCGGGGAGGGTGATCATCATCCTCCTCCCATCTTCCTCGTCCTCTAATCTTCCTCTTTCTCACTGCCCGTTTCGCAGCCCTGGGCTCCATCATGGCACGGAATAGAGGCATCTCCAACTCTCAGCTGGCTCAAGGATCAATGTAGTCTACAGTACTGGCACCATTGTTTCCTTGCAGGTATGGAAATATATGCAGCTGAAGGGCAGAGAATAATAACATTGTAATAAAGAGAGTAATAACATTGTAATAAAGAGAGTAATAACATTGTAATAAAGAGAGTAATACCATTGTAATAAGGAGAGTAATGCCATTGTAATAAAGAGAGCAATAACATTGTAATAAAGAGAGTAATACCATTGTAATAAAGAGAGCAATAACATTGTAATAAAGAGAGTAATACCATTGCAATAAAGAGAGCGATAACATTGTAATAAAGCTACAGTCTACAGTTCACACACAGTAAAAATAAAGGTTAATTACACAAATTACATTTTTCACATATTTGAAATATAATAAAACTTAGGAGTTCGGCCGACATACATTTTTCTCAGCAACCCTTGAGCCGGGGGGGGGGGGGGGGGGGGGGGGGGGGACGGACATCCGTATTGTTGAAAGTACCAAGTAGGTCGGACCTACTGTTGAATTTACCGTAAAAGGTTTATCAGCTGTACCTTAAAATAACAACCTTTGATTTAGGGGTATCGTTGCCAACAAACAGCACATGAACACAACATAGACCTAACGTACTATCGCCAATAACAGTTTATTTGTGGGTGCGAAATTGGATGCAACACTGTCAGATCAACGTTATTGTTTACTTAGACAACAGCTTAACTCGCAATATTTTTTTTTAGCTGAAAACAGGCAATACAATATTTTACAATATTCTTTCCAATTTACCGTTTATTTCCTGGTGTTAGAATCCGACTGTAGGTGTTCGGGTCCGGGGCGTTGACATCGGGTGAGGAAATATGGGGAACGTTCAAGAACCCCAACCGTTAGTGTTTAAAACGGATGTTGATGCGTCTAGCTCAGTCTATAATCTATCACACATATACATACATTTGTATGTTGCATAAGAAGAACATTTATTTATAGTGACGTCCTATGTTTATTTGTTATTGTACATACAAATAGGTATAGAGGCTACATTTATCCTAGTTCTAAGTACGCTTCATACCTCTTTATCTTGAGGAATTGGTATAAAATAATTTAAATATAAATGGTATAACATCCAATGTTGATAGGTATTAGGATGTTATAAACTCAGTGTCTTTCAAAATACTGTATGTAGGCCTATAGGAGATTATATTTACATTGAAATAATCAAACTAGTCCCAGCAGTTGTAATCAAAATGTTATGTGCTCGATTTCCTCTCTGGATCAATGAGCTCAGTCCCTCGATCAGCAGAACGGAGCGGTATCGTGTGTAAAGGGGGTTAGGTTCAAATCTAATTTTATTTGTCACATGCGCCGAATACCGAATTTACAGTGAAATGTTTACAAAAACACAATAGCACAATTGGTTACGGGATCGTAAACCGGCTGCCATCTCCTTCGTCGCCATTCTTCTTCAAGTTAACCTCCACTGTACGACTGCCCCATACTGGTCTCAACCAGTGATCCTCTGCTTCGCACTGATAACATGTACAGCATATGTGCCAACATGTACAAAAATGTAATAAAAATGCCATGTGTAACGGATTTATGAACATATCGTGACAGCCACCCATGAACATATCGGTTGAGCCACCCAAACGGTACCAATTGGACTGCTCCATCCGTGACATTTCAAGCTTGTTGTGGAGTGAGTTTACGATATGTTCTTAACTCCGTTAAACGTTTTATTTTGGAACATATGCTGTAAATGTTATCAGTCACATAAAGCCTACCTACAGGTAAAGTACATACACTGACAATCAGTGCTTAAATGTGCAAATCGGGAAGCGACGGAACAAAAAGTGAGCGCGAAAGGGGTGTGACCTGGGGAGCTGAAGTACTCGTAGGCAAGGCATACATTATTATATATTTTTTTTAACATTGCATGCATATCATCGCATTACCGTAGTGGCATAGAGCAGTAGAGGCACTTACAAAACTTGCGTACATGGGTAACATTTTTTAGTAGCCTAGGGGTCCGGGAAAAATGTGGCCTTTTATAAACGCATTTCCTGCAATTATACATAATTTTACAACCGAGGTAAAACCAGTTTCAGGTTGAATATTCGCCTGTAGTTTACTTACGTCCAACAACAGCAGTTAGGGACCGTCAACATAGTGACAAATCTAATTTTTCACATTTCAATAGCTCTTTAACCATTACTCCTAAAAAATGTCTAATCTGGTTCTAGATAACCCGATGGCATAGACACACATTGCACACACTTTTTTAATGTCTCGCACTATTTTAAATGATTTATTTACATTTTTGAATTTCAATAGCTCTTTGGTCATATGACCTACTGACTTCAACAAGGTTCAGAATGAACACTCAGTGGGCCTACACATTGCAAACCCTTTAGTTTGTCCATTTTCATCTCACACATTTTTACATGAATTTTTCAAACAAACATTCTAATTTCAATAGCTCCTTGGTCATGTGACCTACTGAATTCAAACAAGGTTCAGAATGTCCACTGACTACCCTTGTATAGTCAGTGGACTATAGTTATTCCATTGTAATGGATCTAATACATAAACCTTTTACATCCATTCATACATGTATATTTTTTAATGAAATACTATGAAAAACTCTCTTGGCTGCTGGCTCGGTCACTTTCAGACATGTACAGAGCAGACTGAAAGGAGAAGGGTAGCTCTTGACTTGAACCACAGGGGTTCTCTGTTTGCAAGAGAGTAATCCAAAAGGCACAGACACACCCATTGACTTTCAATTGGCACCTGTATGTATTCTCTCCTGATTGGTCTCCATGGTGCTTAGTCAATGGGAACTCCATTGCCGGCCCCATCATAAAGTTTTTTACACAGTCTGACTAAGTGCCAGAAGTATGAGGAGAGACATCCTCCTTTGTATGTATGGGAACAAATATTTCCTAACACGTAGGATGTATTCTTGGACAGATAGAAGACACAATGCAAAAAAACATTTATTTTTTTACTAATTACTGTCCATGAGTAACCTCAACCTTGTGGGTCTGTGGGTGTTTGAGCTAATAAAGTGCCAACTCAATTCTACCACTGACTAGTCTCTCATGCCCCTATGAATGGGGACACAGGGAAATAGTTTTTAATCTAAACCAGGCCTTTTTTACTGGAGTACACTAACCCCTAATTGGGGCTCTTTTCTTGACACACAACAGCAGTTTACCAGATAAGAAGTCAAGAAGATCAAACCTTAGATGGTTGTAAGGGTGTATTACGTCCTGTGCTGGCCCCATTGTCATATCCTTTCTGGATTCTGAGTGGGAAAATCATAGCTAAAAAATGCCTCTGTGGGAATGTATTATGTCCGTCCTACATGTAGTGTTGGTACATGGAATAATCTTCAACTGCATATATCATATCAAGTATTATGTTCAACAACAACTGAAATGCTCAGATATTATTTTGACGAACACACTTTGGTGCTTACAATTCATTCTCTATCGTCATAGACTTGATGGGCACTGTCATCTGTGATCTTTGTGATATGACTTTCCTTAAGCACGTACTGATGAAACTGTCACTTAATATTTTTTTTCTTAAAGTCTACAAACACTCTACATGTATTCACTCTGTTATAAGGTTGGATCCTATATGCTACTTTCATTATTCTCCTGTAAATGGTTCAGTGCCTATAATTTAGGCTGTGTGTAGAATGGGGCATGAAGGAAATGACCTCTACTAGATTATAGTGATAAGGAAATCAGCATACAGTTTTGGACTGTGTATTAATTTGCCTATAACTAATCAGAATTCCATTGTTTACATAAAAAGAGAACACTTCAATATGAGAAGATCCTGCCATGGAAAAGAAGACTGGGTGGACATAAAGTGGAAAGGAGGGGAAATAACTCACACTATGCAGGACACCTTCAGCTGTGTGGTCTTTGTATTGCAGGTTTGATAGTTAGATTTTCAATAATGAATGTTGCTGTTATGTGACAATTAGGTCAAAAACTGCATTTTATTTTTTGGTGTAGATGGCCAAGGAAGATGCACAAAACTTTCCCAACATCCCTTCCCAAATTGATATAGAACCTTTACAAAACCACATGGAGCAAGTGCGAAAAGAAATGGCTGAGGATATACTAAAAATGTCTGGTATGTAATGACATTTAATTCAAAGTAAATGTAAATTCTTTATTTTATGTAGTTGTGTGGGACAGCCATATGTTCAGTTCATGTCTATGATTTCAGAGTTCAACAAAGCCAACAACTGCTTCATGTGTGCCACTGATAAAGAACCTTCACTGTATATAGACTTTTTCTATTGTGTTATTGACTGTACATTTGTTTATCCCATGTGTAACTGCATTGTTGTTTGTGTCACACTGCTTTGCTTTATCTTGGCCAGATCACAGTTGTAAATGAGAACTTGTTCTCAACTGGCCTGCCTGGTTAAATAAAGGTGAAATAAAAAATTAATTAAAAAAACCTGGATGTGGCTCAGACTGACTGGGTTAGTAACTTTATTTAACATGTTTCTGACAACGGTGATGGCATGTAAGACAATTTATGATATAATACAATGGATGGCTAATTCGTCATTCGTCGTACTGCATTGATATTTGATATTATTTATAACGTGTTACGCTTTGTTTTGTTTTAGATTGAATGTTTTGCTTACCAACGGTGGTTCCATGTGCTGTAACTAGGAATGAAGACAAAAGAGTTCAACAGAGTAAACAACACAAACTGTCAGTGCAGTCTTTATTGTTGAAAATATATGCTATACCCCATCCACACTGAAGAGGCTCTGAAATGTACATCAACCAGGGATAAAGAGACAGTTAACACTGTGAAATGTTTTGTACTTATGTGAAGTAAAGTGTCTCTTGACATGTTGGAGAAGATTAAAGATCTACACTTTGTTTAATTTGTCAATATAACATGTTTTATTCATTGATTTTCTGGCCACCATTACTGTGGTTACATGTTCAGTATATGTATTGCCCAGCAAACCCAGTGCAGCCTACCGCAATAGCTCACTCTCCATCCCTGCTTTGGACAATGACTCTCGTACTTTGCCATTTTCCTTTATGGTTGATATTAACGATGAAAGGAGATATTATCTGTCTCTCTCCTATTGTGTACCGCTGTTAAATAGATATTATCCGTCTCTCTCCTATTGTGTACCGCTGTTAAATACTGCGGCAAAATAAAAAACTGGGAAAATAAGTACTTAGAACTACCAATTATTATAGATAGATATTAAATAAAAGGGTAAACACAACACTGGACTGAACCCCCTAATTGTCAAACTAATATTAATTGACAATATAGAAGATACATGACTAGAGGTTATGCGATATGGGTGTATACTCACTGCACAATTCTTAGGTGTGTAATTGACATGACCAAGGAGCTATTGAAATGTAAAACTATGAAAAATGTACGTTACACTGCGTGATTTTACAGTACACAAACAAGAGTGTGCAATATACAATATACATTCTGAAGTTCGTTTGAGTCCAGTAGGTCACATGACCAAGGAGCTATTGAAGTTTTAAATTCTGAAAAATTAATGTAAAATCAAGTGAGATGAAAATGGACAAACTAAAGGGTGTGCAATGCTGCTCATCGTGAATTTTAACATTTAACATTTCAATAGCTCTTTGATCATGACTTCAAACAAGGTTCAGAATGTACACTCAGTGGGCCTACACATCACACACCCTTTAGTTTGTCCAATTTCATCTCACTCGATTTTACATGAAGTTTTCAGAATTTAAAACTTCAATAGCTCCTTGGTCATGTGACCTACTGGACTCAAACGAACTTCAGAATGTCCACGTGTGAGATGAAAATGAACCAACCAAAGGGTGTGCAATATAGAAGGGTAGTCAGTGGACAATCTGAACCTTGTTTGAGTCAAGTAGGTCACATGACCAAGGAGCTATTGAAATTCAAATGTAAACTAGGAATACAAAATCCTGCTCACATTTCCGTGTTTTTTTTTTAGCTTTGGAAAACGGATTAAAATGGCCAAATCGTGAAAATAAGACCTGCGCAATGTGTGCAATTTTTCCAACATCATGACACTTATTTTGAATCGGTGGCTCAAGTGGTTTGAAAGCTATTGAGGTTTGAAAGCGCGAATATCTGTCGAATATCCAACTTGAAACTTTACCTCAGTCATTTTACACAACTGGAGACTTTGGCAGAATCTGTTTTAATTCCGCATAAATGATCGTAATGACAGGCTACTTTGACATTTTGTATTTTAATTATTGCGATCCAGCCAAATAGGTTCCAGAACGAAACAGTCCCAAAACGGTTTTGTGTGTTGCTCTAGGTTCATTGGTGACCTCTTGAAGAAGGAAGGTACTCCTGTTCCAGCAGTATCCGGCTCAAATTAAACACAGCTGACAATTCTGATAAATAATGGGATGTGTTTGCTGTGGACCAGAAACTCGAATCTCTGTAGTCTTTATAGTGGACCTGTCTATGACAGACATCCCACATTGTGCTATGGTAGGCTGTCAAATGGACATGGTCACTTCTAGCTTGTCATCTGTCACACACAGATGGGTCTACAGTGCAGTAGATCTGTGTGTGAGTGAGACGGGGAAAATATCTGGCTTGGAGGAATGTTTGCTTGAACAAAATCATTTTAAAGCTATGCTGTTTGCAGTGTTCAGCCTCTATATTTTCATATAACCCTACACTTTATCCTGGAGCCACTATCAATAATGTGTTAAAACCTTTGCCTCCAGGTGTGAAAACTCTCGAAATGCGTTACAAACAAAAGAGACACATTTTCACTTAAAATCATGCAGATACTCTGTAGCCTTTTTTGCTAAACTCAGCACTGTAGCGTGGAACAGCAGTTGCAGAATAATGACCGTTAAGTGATAATGCCAGAGAAACCGGTGTTTGGAGGATATATTGGCACTTGTGTTGTTAGGCCCGAGACGAAGTCAAGGATGCTGTAAAATCCGGACAAATGCAAAGCTAATAGGGGGAACAAATAGCTTTGGACCTTACACACGGAGATAAGTCTTGGACCAGTACAACTCCCTTTCCCTCCTGGCGCAGAGATACATAGATCTCTGGCATACAAAGTCTAAGAGAGCAGCTTCTAGTTTTGTGCCATCATCCATCAAACTCTTCAACCCTTGACATTTTTATTTGTGTTTGTATATGGCCTATGATTGCATCTAATCTATTATACCGCACATGTTTTCGTGTTCTATGTTGCTGTGTTGTTATATATCTTGTTAATATCAAGCCTTCACCATAGATGAAGGTCCCTCTCAGGAAATAAAAGTTACTTGAATTGAATAAACCTACATTCATAAACACACACATTTCCCTCAACTTTGAAATAACAAAAACAACAGACAATGATGTTCTTTGGGTTACGACATAAGTATGACAACATAGGATTCACTCTGAACTTCACGATGAGCAGCAATATCATCCATTGAATTTAACAGTATCTAATTACACTAGATGATTGAAAACACACACACTGTATATACAGTAATAATCCCTCTCGTTGAATACATTTTCCTAATCACCTCCTGTCCTGTTACAACAGCAGTCAGGTAAACTGGTAGAGGGTTCAGACAGATGGTAACAAGATGACAACAATCCAGCAACCAAACCTATGTCTATGTTGTTTCCACGAATGGGACCACTCTCTTCCCTGCCACGTACACCTCAGCAATGTTCCGATCATCCCCTGAAAGGAGGAAGGGAAAGGGGGAACAAAGGAGAGAAAAAAGAACCTGAACATACTTGAGAGATTTTACAACACCTAGTGATGACCTCAAGACTTTTGGACCTCTTGGCTGACAGCTGCAAGGACCCAGGTTTGAGTCCCTGTCGTGGCTATCAGTGAATTCGCCACAATACTTTCATGGCACGTAAAGGGCCCATCCACCAAAGCCTGAAAACAAGTTGTGTGTGAGAGACAGAAACGAAACTCTTACCCAAATTCAAGAACTTCTCCAGGAGCACCTGAAATCAAATGGAACCAAGATGAATGTTATGTATTGGGAGACAGAATGACTCAACAGGTAACAGGGTTTCCCATTTTATTTGGCCCCCCAATTTTTTTTTGCAAAAAAATAATATATTTTTTTAGCAACTTTAAAAATATATATATATTTCTTTGGGACATAAGATAGTAAGAACACAGGCAAATCAGCTCAAAGTGGTTTTAATTTTGGAAATCTGTTCCAATGTATTCCCACGCATAACAGAGAGATATACAGGTATGTGATCGTATACAAATTAAAGCAAGGTGTTAAATTATTATATCCGTTTGGGCTTCTTGCGATCAATTTGCAATCTACAAATTATTTGTTATTATGTTCCGGCCCCCTGACCATCCACTCAAGAAAGAATTGGCCCATAGCTGAATCTAGTTGATGATCCCTGCTCTATGTATTGGGAGACTGGTTCCTACCTTAGGCCCCTCTCCGTGGTTGATGAGATCAATGGGTCCTCCTGCTATGGCCGTGTTCACCCGCAGAGCATCAAAGTCTTTCCCTACCTGAAAGTTTCCCGTATGCTCATCCAGGGACAGGGCTACAAACCAAACAATCAACCCAGAGCTCAGAATATCAATCAATTATTCATCAATCAAGGACTCAATAAACAAATACACAGATGTACAGTTGGGTTCATTAAACAGTTTTTGACTGTAGTGCAGGTCAAAAACATGTGCTGCAAAGTGGATATACCTGTACAGTCAGTGGATTATATTTCAGAAATGTCACCTATGTATTTCATTGCCGTTTAGGTGATTGCAAATAAACTTGTTGGCTTGGCATCACTCTATGAGAAAGCTTGTGCTGTGAGCAATGTATCGATGCTGCAGCACAGGCGTTTTGAAAAGTAACATCTGAGTGCATGAATCTGTATCAATTCATAAATCATCATGTATCAAATCATTCATACTGATTGATGTATTGATTTAATAATAGTGGTGACGATGACCCTCCCACCCCTCCGGCCAGGTCTCCCACCTTGGCTGCCTCCCAGTGTGGCCAGTCTGAAGACCTCCTCGAAGGTGAGCGTTTGGTACTGGGGGTCCTGGATGGTCAAGGCTTTAGAGGTATCCAACGTTCTCCGCACAGCATCCAGCATAGAGGGAGAGTAGCCTCCTGCCACATCTGCAAGGCCGGAAACACAGACACACGCACAAGTGCATACACAAACAAATGTATTAATACGTTAAACACAGAGCCAATTGCAACAAAAAAAGCACTGGTTTTCTAAATACTATACTAACGGGAAATAACATGCACCTGTGTGATAAAATAAACCAGCAGATCAGCTTATCTCATGTTGTTATGGTGTCAAGCCAGTTTGATACCGGACAGGGAACCTAGAAGAAAGTTGCCTCTATTGCCGGCCTCAATGAAAAAACAGGATCATCCCAAATCGTAATGAATGTAAAATAACTATTCTAAGAAATAATATTATCAGTGCCATTTGAAATAACTTCATTAGACTTTAATTTGATCAAAAATATATAGATTATTATATAACTCAATCACGATTGCCTTGATTTAGTTATACATTTAAAATATGGACAACTCAGGGATAGCACATTTATTTATTTCGTACAGCACACATGGGCTAAAAACGATACAGAACACAGTGCGCTCTGGTAAAAGGAAGATGATCTGCTTTGTAGTGTGTTGTCATGGACTCACCTGTGCCCAGCCCCAGCTTTACTTTGTGGTTCAGAACCCTGCGGGCATCTAGCATACCACTGCACAACCTGAAGAGGGAAATGAGCGAGAGAGAGGGGAAAATGAGAGAGGGAAATGAGAGAGAGAAATAGAGAGAAGAGAGAGAGGAGAGAAATAAGGAGAGGAGAGAGAGAGAGAGAGGAGAGAAATAGAGAGAGGAGAGAGAGAGAACATGGGCAGGTTCTATCTTGAGTGCTGATATGATATCTATTATCACTGCTGTGTTTTAAAAGAATAGGGTATGATATAAAAATAAGAATCGTGATTTATTTCTAAATCCTAAGACATGGTGTTACGGTGCGTGAATGAGGACCCAAAAGCGAATTAACGTAAACAGAGCTTCTTTAATAACAAAACAAAACGTAGGCTCAGATGGACCGGCAGGTTCCGACAGGACAGGACAAGGTTGCAGCAAACATGACGATAGTCTGGTTCAGGCATGAACAACACAAACAAGAATCCGACAAGGACAGGAGCAGGAACAGAGAGAGATATAGAGACCTAATCAGAGGGAAAAAGGGAACAGGTGGGAAAAGGGGTGACGAGGTAGTTAGGAGGAGACAAGGCACAGCTGGGGAAAAGAGGGGGAGAAAAGGTAACCTAACAACGACCAGCAGAGGGAGACAGGGTGAAGGGAAAGGACAGAAACAAGACACAACATGACAGTACATGACAGTACCCCCCCACTCACCGAGCGCCTCCTGGCGCACTCGAGGAGGAAACCTGGCGGCAACGGAGGAAATCATCGATCAGCGCACGGTCCAGCACGTCCCGAGAGGGAACCCAACTCCTCTCCTCAGGACCGTACCCCTCCCAATCTACTAGGTACTGATGACCACGGCCCCGAGGACGCATGTCCAAAATCCTACGGACCCTGTAGATGGGTGCGCCCTCGACAAGGATGGGGGGGGGGGGGGAAGACGAGCGGGGGCGCGAAGAACGGGCTTGATACAGGAGACATGGAAGACCGGGTGGACGCGACGAAGGTATCGCGGAAGAAGAAGTCGAACTGCGACAGGATTAATGACCTGAGAAATACGGAACGGACCAATGAACCGCGGGGTCAACTTGCGAGAAGTGGTCTTAAGGGGAAGGTTCTGAGTGGAGAGCCAAACTCTCTGACCGCGACAATATCTAGGACTCTTAGTTCTACGCTTATTAGCAGCCCTCACAGTCTGCGCCCTATAACGGCAAAGTGCAGACCTGACCCTCTTCCAGGTGCGCTCGCAACGTTGGACAAAAGCCTGAGCGGAAGGGACGCTGGACTCGGCGAACTGAGATGAGAACAGCGGAGGCTGGTACCCGAGGCTACTCTGAAAAGGAGATAGCCCGGTCGCAGACGAAGGAAGCGAGTTGTGGGCGTATTCTGCCCAGGGGAGCTGTTCTGACCAAGACGCAGGGTTGCGAAAAGAAAGACTGCGTAAGATGCGACCAATAGTCTGATTGGCCCGTTCTGCTTGACCGTTAGACTGGGGGTGAAAGCCGGAAGAGAGACTGACGGAAGCCCCAATCAAACGGCAAAACTCCCTCCAAAATTGAGACGTGAATTGCGGACCTCTGTCCGAAACGACGTCTGACGGAAGGCCATGAATTCTGAAAACATTCTCGATGATGATTTGTGCCGTCTCCTTAGCAGAAGGAAGCTTAGCAAGGGGAATAAAATGAGCCGCCTTAGAGAACCTGTCGACAACCGTAAGAATAACAGTCTTCCCCGCTGACGAAGGCAGTCCGGTGACAAAATCTAAGGCGATGTGAGACCACGGTCGAGAGGGAATGGGAAGCGGCCTGAGACGGCCGGCAGGAGGAGAGTTACCGGACTTAGTCTGCGCGCAGACCGAACAAGCAGCCACGAAGCGACGCGTGTCATGCTCCCGGGTGGGCCACCAAAAGCGCTGGCGAATGGAAGCAAGCGTACCCCGAACGCCAGGGTGGCCGGCTAACTTGGCAGATTGAGCCCACTGAAGAACGGCCAGACGAGTAGGAACGGGAACGAAAAGAAGGTTCCTGGGACAAGCGCGCGGCGACGGAGTCTGAGTGAGTGCTTGCTTTACCTGCCTCTCAATTCCCCAGACAGTCAACCCGACAACACGCCCCTCAGGGAGAATCCCCTCGGGGTCAGTGGAGGCTACTGAAGAACTGAAGAGACGAGATAAAGCATCAGGCTTGGTGTTCTTAGAGCCCGGACGATAAGAAATCACGAACTCGAAACGAGCGAAAAACAGCGCCCAGCGCGCCTGACGCGCATTAAGTCGTTTGGCAGAACGGATGTACTCAAGGTTCCTATGGTCAGTCCAAACGACAAAAGGAACGGTCGCCCCCTCCAACCACTGTCGCCATTCGCCTAGGGCTAAGCGGATGGCGAGCAGTTCGCGGTTTCCCACATCATAGTTACGTTCCGACGGCGACAGGCGATGAGAAAAATACGCGCAAGGGTGGACCTTGTCGTCAGAGAAGGAGCGCTGAGAAAGAATGGCTCCCACGCCCACCTCTGACGCGTTAACTCCGACAATGAACTGTCTAGAGACGTCAGGTGTAACAAGGATAGGTGCGGATGTAAAACGATTCTTGAGGAGATCAAAAGCTCCCTGGGCGGAAACGGACCACTTAAAGCACGTCTTGACAGAAGTAAGGGCTGTGAGAGGAGCTGCCACCTGACCGAAATTACGGATGAAACGACGATAGAAGTTCGCAAAGCCGAGAAAGCGCTGCAGCTCGACGCGTGACTTAGGGACGGGCCAATCAATGACAGCTTGGACCTTAGCGGGATCCATCTTAATGCCTTCAGCGGAAATAACAGAACCGAGAAATGTGACGGAGGAGGCATGAAAAGAGCACTTCTCAGCCTTCACAAAAAGACAATTCTCTAAAAGGCGCTGGAGGACACGTCGAACGTGCTGAACATGAATCTGGAGTGACGGTGAAAAAATCAGGATATCGTCAAGGTAAACGAAAACAAAGATGTTCAGCATGTCTCTCAGGACATCATTGACTAATGCCTGAAAGACAGCTGGAGCGTTAGCGAGGCCGAAAGGAAGAACCCGGTATTCAAAGTGCCCTAACGGAGTGTTAAACGCCGTCTTCCACTCGTCCCCCTCCCTGATGCGCACGAGATGGTAAGCGTTACGAAGGTCCAACTTAGTGAAAAACCTGGCTCCCTGCAGGATCTCGAAGGCTGAAGACATAAGAGGAAGCGGATAACGATTCTTCACTGTTATGTCATTCAGCCCTCGATAATCCATGCAGGGGCGCAGGGACCCGTCCTTCTTCTTAACAAAAAAAAACCCCGCTCCGGCGGGAGAGGAGGAGGGGACTATGGTACCGGCGGCAAGAGCTACAGACAAATAATCTTCGAGAGCCTTACGTTCGGGAGCCGACAGAGAGTATAGTCTACCCCGGGGGGGAGTGGTTCCCGGAAGGAGATCAATACTACAATCATACGACCGGTGTGGAGGAAGAGAGGTGGCCCTGGACCGACTGAACACCGTGCGCAGATCGTGATATTCCTCCGGCACCCCTGTCAAATCACCAGGCTCCTCCTGTGAAGAAGAGACAGAGGAAACAGGAGGGATAGCAGACATGAAACATTTCACATGACAAGAGACGTTCCAGGAGAGGATAGAATTACTAGACCAATTAATGGAAGGATTATGACAAACTAGCCAGGGATGGCCCAAAACAACAGGTGTAAAAGGTGAACGAAAAATTAAAAAAGAAATGGTTTCGCTATGATTACCAGAAACAGTGAGGGTTAAAGGTAGCGTCTCACGCTGAATCCTGGGGAGAGGACTACCATCCAGGGCGAACAAGGCCGTGGACTCCCTTAACTGTCTGAGAGGAATGTCATGTTCCCGAGCCCAGGTCTCGTCCATAAAACAGCCCTCCGCCCCAGAGTCTATTAAGGCACTGCAGGAAGCTGACGAACCGGTCCAGCGTAGATGGACCGACAAGGTAGTGCAGGATCTTGAAGGAGAGACAGGAGTAGTAGCGCTCACCAGTAGCCCTCCGCTTACTGATGAGCTCTGGCTTTTACTGGACATGAAGTGACAAAATGACCAGCAGAACCGCAATAGAGACAGAGGCGGTTGGTGATTCTCCGTTCCCTCTCCTTAGTCGAGATGCGGATACCTCCCAGCTGCATAGGCTCAGCACCCGAGCCGGCAGAGGAAGATGGTAGTGATGCGGAGAGGGGGGCAACGGAGAACGCGAGCTCCTTTCCACGAGCTCGGTGACGAAGATCAACCCGTCGCTCAATGCGAATAGCGAGTTCAATCAAGGAATCCACGCTGGAAGGAACCTCCCGGGAGAGAATCTCATCCTTTACCTCTGCGCGGAGACCCTCCAGAAAACGAGCGAGCAAAGCCGGCTCGTTCCAGCCACTGGAGGCAGCAAGAGTGCGAAACTCAATAGAGTAGTCTGTTATGGATCGATTACCCTGACATAGGGAAGACAGGGCCCTGGAAGCCTCCTCCCCAAAAACAGATCGATCAAAAACCCGTATCATCTCCTCCTTAAAGTCCTGATACTGGTTAGTACACTCAGCCCTTGCCTCCCAGATTGCCGTGCCCCACTCACGAGCCCGTCCAGTAAGGAGAGATATGACGTAGGCGACACGAGCAGTGCTCCTGGAGTATGTGTTGGGCTGGAGAGAAAACACAATATCACACTGGGTGAGGAACGAGCGGCATTCAGTGGGCTCCCCAGAGTAACACGGCGGGTTATTGATTCTGGGCTCCGGAGATTCGAAAGCCCTGGAAGTGGCCGGTGGATCGAGGCGGAGATGGTGAACCTGTTCTGTGAGGTTGGAGACTTGGGTGGCCAGGGTCTCAACGGCATGCCGAGCAGCAGACAATTCCTGCTTGTGTCTGCCTAGCATCGCTCCCTGGATCTCGACGGCTGAGTGGAGAGGATCCGAAGTCGCTGGGTCCATTCTTGGTCGGATTCTTCTGTTACGGTGCGTGAATGAGGACCCAAAAGCGAATTAACGTAAACAGAGCTTCTTTAATAACAAAACAAAACGTAGGCTCAGATGGACCGGCAGGTTCCGACAGGACAGGACAAGGTTGCAGCAAACATGACGATAGTCTGGTTCAGGCATGAACAACACAAACAAGAATCCGACAAGGACAGGAGCAGGAACAGAGAGAGATATAGAGACCTAATCAGAGGGAAAAAGGGAACAGGTGGTAAAAGGGGTGACGAGGTAGTTAGGAGGAGACAAGGCACAGCTGGGGAAAAGAGGGGGAGAAAAGGTAACCTAACAACGACCAGCAGAGGGAGACAGGGTGAAGGGAAAGGACAGAAACAAGACACAACATGACAGTACATGACACATGGTCTTTCCTTTCACATCTTCCATCAATGACCCTTGGGAAAACACAGGCGTTGTCAGGGAACGTGAACTGTAGGGTAATGAGAAACACTTACGAGATGTTGGAATTGGGACAGTGAGCGACGGACGCCCCTTTCTCTCTGAACAGCTTCAGCTCTTCATCGGTTAGGTGACAACCGTGAGCCATCACAGTCTGTGAACCATCACCATCATCATACTTACTACCATTACCACCGCTATCATTATAATCATCATCAGCATACTTACAACCATTACCACCACTATCATGATAATCATAATCATACTTACTACCATTACCACCGCTATCATTATAATCATCATCATCATACTTACTACCATTACCACCGCTACCATTATAATCATCATCAGCATACTTACTACCATTACCACCGCTATCATGATAATCATCATCATCATCATACTTACTACCATTACCACCGCTATCATTATAATCATCATCATACTTACTACCATTACCACCGCTATCATGATAATCATCAGCATACTTACTACCATTACCACCACTATCATTATAATCATCATCATACTTACTACCATTACCACCGCTATCATGATAATCATCATCATCATACTTACTACCATTACCACCGCTATCATGATAATCATCATCATCATACTTACTACCATTACCACCATTATCATTATAATCATCATCATACTTACTACCATTACCACCGCTATCATGACAATCATCATCATCATACTTACTACCATTACCACCGCTATCATGATAATCATCAGCATACTTACTACCATTATCACCGCTATCGTGATAATCATCATCATCATCATACTTACTACCATTACCACCGCTATCACGATAATCATCAGCATACTTACTACCATTACCACCACTATCATTAGAATCATCATCATACTTACTACCATTACCACCGCTATCATGATAATCATCAGCATACTTACTACCATTACCACCACTATCATTATAATCAGCAATATGATTTTCATTATCCATAGAATGTCCTTGTACTGTGTGTGTGTGTGTGTTGGGCTAACCTTGTCAGTGAGAAGGTTGTGTTTGTGGTAGACGTCTGTGTAGGAGTCATAGTCTGGGAACAGTTCCTTCACCAGCTTCACCTCCTCCTTCGTCTCACTGATGTGACTCTGGGGATCACAGAGACGATCAAAGTTTTTTTTTAATCTTCAGGTGATTATCAATGTGTATGAATTCAAGAGAGCGAGAGAGAATGGAAGGGAGATACAGTGCCTTGCGAAAGTATTCGGCCCCCTTGAACTTTGCGACCTTTTGCCACATTTCAGGCTTCAAACATAAAGATATAAAACTGTATTTTTTTGTGAAGAATCAACAACAAGTGGGACACAATCATGAAGTGGAACGACATTTATTGGATATTTCAAACTTTTTTAACAAATCAAAAACTGAAAAATTGGGAGAAAAAAAATTATTCAGCCCCTTTACTTTCAGTGCAGCAAACTCTCTCCAGAAGTTCAGTGAGGATCTCTGAATGATCCAATGTTGACCTAAATGACTAATGATGATAAATACAATCCACCTGTGTGTAATCAAGTCTTCATATAAATGCACCTGCACTGTGATAGTCTCAGAGGTCCGTCAAAAGCGCAGAGAGCATCATGAAGAACAAGGAACACACCAGGCAGGTCCGAGATACTGTTGTGAAGAAGTTTAAAGCCGGATTTGGATACAAAAAGATTTCCCAAGCTTTAAACATTCCAAGGAGCACTGTGCAAGCGATAATATTGAAATGGAAGGAGTATCAGACCACTGCAAATCTACCAAGACCTGGCCGTCCCTCTAAACTTTCAGCTCATACAAGGA
Organism: Oncorhynchus mykiss; assembly: GCF_057628025.1. NCBI lineage: Eukaryota > Metazoa > Chordata > Actinopteri > Salmoniformes > Salmonidae > Oncorhynchus > Oncorhynchus mykiss. Next base: position 50,156,879 of record NC_143032.1, read on the forward strand.
GAAGACTGATCAGAGATGCAGCCAAGAGGCCCATGATCACTCTGGATGAACTGCAGAGATCTACAGCTGAGGTGGGAGACTCTGTCCATAGGACAACAATCAGTCGTATATTGCACAAATCTGGCCTTTATGGAAGAGTGGCAAGAAGAAAGCCATTTCTTAAAGATATCCATAAAAAGTGTCGTTTAAAGTTTGCCACAAGCCACCTGGGAGACACACCAAACATGTGGAAGAAGGTGCTCTGGTCAGATGAAACCAAAATTGAACTTTTTGGCAACAATGCAAAATGTTATGTTTGGCGTAAAAGCAACACAGCTCATCACCCTGAACACACCATCCCCACTGTCAAACATGGTGGTGGCAGCATCATGGTTTGGGCCTGCTTTTCTTCAGCAGGGACAGGGAAGATGGTTCAAATTGATGGGAAGATGGATGGAGCCAAATACAGGACCATTCTGGAAGAAAACCTGATGGAGTCTGCAAAAGACCTGAGACTGGGACGGAGATTTGTCTTCCAACAAGACAATGATCCAAAACATAAAGCAAAATCTACAATGGAATGGTTCAAAAATAAACATATCCAGGTGTTAGGATGGCCAAGTCAAAGTCCAGACCTGAATCCAATCGAGAATCTGTGGAAAGAACTGAAAACTGCTGTTCACAAATGCTCTCCATCCAACCTCACTGAGCTCGAGCTGTTTTGCAAGGAGGAATGGGAAAAAATTTCAGTCTCTCGATGTGCAAAACTGATAGAGACATACCCCAAGCAACTTACAGCTGTAATCGCAGCAAAAGGTGGCGCTACAAAGTATTAAATTAAGGGGGCTGAATAATTTTGCACGCCCAATTTTTCAGTTTTTGATTTGTTAAAAAAGTTAGAAATATCCAATAAATGTCGTTCCACTTAGTGATTGTGTCCCACTTGTTGTTGATTCTTCACAAAAAAATACTGAAGCCTGAAATGTGGCAAAAGGTCACAAAGTTCAAGGGGGCCGAATACTTTCGCAAGGCAATGTAAATACAGATAAATACATGATTATCCTCAAAGCACATTCCCATAGGATCCCCATGACTTGGTTACTGTGGCTACAGGCTGGCAAAGCTCACCTGGATGTGCAGGTGGTTATTCTTGGCGATCTCTCCCAGGTGACCCAGCAGGGCAGCAGAGCAAGACAGGGCGAAGCGCGGGGTCACCACTGGCATTACAAGGGGGTACTGCCCCAAACAAGACAGAAAGACACCCAGTGAGCAAAATCCTAAAAAGCTCCTTTCACAGATTCTGATCACAAATGTGTTTTTTTTTTTTGGGGGGGGGGGGGGGGGGGGGGGGGGGGTACATGTACCCTTAGAACCCCCCCTGTGCTAGCAGGGCTAAGGAGTCTTACCTTCTTCTTCAACATCTCACTAATGAACCTAGAGCAACACAAGACAATAATCACATTTGTATTTTTTCCTTCAAAATAATTTTTAATTTTTTTTTCTATCAGGTCGGTCCCTCTCCGATTCATTCCATTTCCTTCTGTTTGGTTCCTAATTAATACTCCTCAGATGTGTGTTGGGCAAGATGTGAGTGTAAGGAAGGACTGAATCCTGTTTTTCAGACTGCAGCAACTGGCTCAGAGACAATGATTTCCTCACTAATTTCTCCTTTCAGATTTGCTGAGGATGCATTTGATAAGTTTTGTTTCCTGAGGGCCATACTTGTTATGTATGTTGAAATATGACAAATGTTGTGAGATATATTGTGAGGCTAGAGCAGAAGTTCTCAAACTTGGGATTGTATATGAAAATAGGGTGGCGCGAGAATATCCAAAATCCTGAGGAAAAAAAAAATTAAATACAGAAAAAAAAATATATGCCTTTGTGTCTCAAAAACATCGTAATGTGGTTAACCGTAAAAAATAAAATGATTCAAATCTAAATGATAAAATTCAACCACAAAGCACCCTTAGATCATGGGAAAAGGCTGCACTTGACCGTTGCATTTGAAATCATTCCCATGGTGAACGGCTAGGCCCGCTATGAAACCACACACTAATGCAGATACTTTGATATTATCGGCCGCAATTGATATGGTGAAAACTAGGTGGGGAGGCAGAGACACAGAAACTCACATTAATACCCTTGTCAGATAACACTTTTAAACTAAGAATGTAAACTATTTCTAGCAATCAAGAGGAAACTGATTAAATGACTCAAAAACGCCCCAACTTATACTCTCCAAGTGGACGTTAGCTGTGAGGGCCGAGATGCCCGTGTTCGCTATACATGTTGGGGGATTCTATTCACGAGGACATATTTTTTTTAATGCCGCATTCAAAAGAACTGGGAACTCTAAAATCTATGACTTCTGTCTTCAGTGCATTTAAGACAACTGGGAACTCTGAAAAAAAACGATCACCGACTGCGAAAAATGGTTTTGAATGGTCACCCAACTCGAAATTCCAACTCGGGAACTCGGGCCTCTTTCTAAAGCTACGACTTACTGACCTAGTATTTTCAGAGTTCCCGGTCTTGAAAGCACCATAAAACTCACGGTACCCTTTGCCAGCTCATGTCTGTGTGAAGCTGGATTGAGTGCGCTCATCTGCATTAAAACCCCTGACTTTGAGAAGCTCCGACGTGACATGCATCAAGCACACCCATCCAGCTAGTGGTGATGAGACAAGATACATTATGTCAGACTCATTTGCAATTGACTGTCATAGCACCACATTAAAAGCATGCGATGGTGAGCTGAGAAGACAATCAGAAATACTGTTAGAATGTTTTTCAATTGACTGCCATAGCCCCAAATAAAAATGAAACAGTCGCTGTTAGTTAATGCCATAATTTTTTCCACATGGTTGGGGTCCAGATATCAAAATGGGGCGGGACAAAAAGATATGGGAACCCCTGTGCTGGAAGGTCCCATAAAGTCATGTAAAGTCTAGAATGACATGTCTGTTCCCATTGGTTCTTGCTGCACAAGCCAGTCATGACTCAATATGATGATGCTTTTCTTAGTCATTACTCTATCCTCCTCCAAGGAAATTATTTTCCATGTGACCTTACGGTCTGTCTATTACCTACCTGTTGGTTTCGTCATGGGACTCGTCTGGCGTCTCTCTGTAATGTGGGACAAAGTTGTTTGTATCCATACACACCTTGCCCACAAGGGCACGCTGTCCAAAATCATCTGGAATGACAAGAAACATTGGAAAAGGTCACCAAACTGGTGAAATCACCCATCAGGGGAGCTGCATTTGGTGTGATTAGAGTAGCACTCTGTCGAGACCGTATCAGACTGGAGTCATGAGGGACATTTGTAATGTTGCTCATCAGCATCCTGGAATATCCTAAATAATAAACTAAAGCTAACATTAAATCTCATAAACCAAAAGGTGGGAGCGCTGTTGGTTGTGGTGAAACAATTCTGGTGTCCTACAAACTCTGGACGGTTTAGGAGGAGTAATGCAACCACCAAAGGACAAACATTCCATGCATGCAGTAAGTAGATGTGAAAGTGACAGATTCCTCTCCATACAAAACCCTATGTTCATGTCTTGTTCTGAGCTGGTGTTCGCGAAAATAATTTTCATTACAGTGGGTAACCATAAGGATGGAATGGAGCAAATCAAGATGTTCATGCACAGCCAATCCCTGTACCTGAAACTCAAAACATTCATTACCTGCTATCCCTGCCCTCATTTAACCTCACACTGAAGTGTTTTATCATTTTATTTTCAGGACAACAAGTAGAACACAAAACATAAAACAGTTACATTTATAAGTTTTATTGGCAAATGTCAATAAATAAAAAGCTCTGGCAAGCAATAACCTCATGTTTTTATTGCAGAAATGGTTTTCTTGCCGCAAAATGATTATACAACTAGTCAGTGACAACTGCGTGGAGTTTGGACTTTGTGACAGCAACTATGCGATCTTATTACAGTATTATAGACACAAAGTCCGGGGCAGAAATTGAACTTGGCGAAATAAACTTGAATATCCACAGGATCATTCTGAAATGGATCTGAGAGATATAGCAAAGCTTAGGAAAACATCAGGGACGATCCCAATGCAATAGTGGTGTGGGGGCTGTGCTTTGGCAAAGTGGGTGGGGTTATATCCTTCCTGTTTGGCCCTGTCCGGGGGTGTCCTCGGATGGGGCCACAGTGTCTCCTGACCCCTCCTGTCTCAGCTTCCAGTATTTATGCTGCAGTAGTTTATGTGTCGGGGGGCTAGGGTCAGTTTGTTATATCTGGAGTACTTCTCCTGTCCTATTCGGTGTCCTGTGTGAATCTAAGTGTGCCTTCTCTAATTCTCTCCTTCTCTCTTTCTTTCTCTCTCTCGGAGGACCTGAGCCCTAGGACCATGCCCCAGGACTACCTGACATGATGACTCCTTGCTGTCCCCAGTCCACCTGGCCATGCTGCTGCTCCAGTTTCAACTGACCTGAGCCCTAGGACCATGCCCCAGGACTACCTGACATGATGACTCCTTGCTGTCCCCAGTCCACCTGACCGTGCTGCTGCTCCAGTTTCAACTGTTCTGCCTTATTATTATTCGAACATGCTGGTCATTTATGAACATTTGAACATCTTGGCCATGTTCTGTTATAATCTCCACCCGGCACAGCCAGAAGAGGACTGGCCACCCCACATAGCCTGGTTCCTCTCTAGGTTTCTTCCAAGGTTTTGGCCTCTCTAGGGAGTTTTTCCTAGCCACCGTGCTTCTACACCTGCATTGCTTGCTGTTTGGGGTTTTAGGCTGGGTTTCTGTACAGCACTTTGAGATATCAGCTGATGTACGAAGGGCTATATAAATAAATTTGATTTGATCAATAATTGTGTATGATTTTCTATGTAGAAGAACCCTTACCTTCTAACGACTCTTGTGCGGCGTGAGTGTCAGAGCAAAACAGTCTCAGCTTTTCATAGTGGGGTCATAATAGTTTTTGTAGCTCAAACCGCTTGGACGTCACAGACGTTTTTGTGAGAAGAACAGTTTTCGGGATCCGCCCGATCAGCCTTGGTCTCACAAACACCGTTCTGGTTCAGCCCCCATCAACACACAGGCTAATCGTCGGCAGATGCAGAAGACAGAGGAATCCAACGCAAAAAAAAAAGAGAATTCGGAACAGAACAACAGACCCATCTTATTGAAGCCACAGAAGTTCAAGACCAACTGCGATACTGCAGGCGTTGCTTGCAGAAAACAGGATCCCCATTATAGTGAATGGGAAAATTGCCATCTTTGTGGTCAATCTTCATGTAAATAAAATACAAATTTGAAGACAATCATGGTACCAATAATTGCTTCTAATACACCATATGCAAGTCCTTCAAACGATAATGTTGTAAAAATCACAGAAGTTATAAGGACAATGTAGTTGCTAATGGCAGCCTGCAGTACCCCGGCCAGCCTTCAATTTGAGTTACTCATTGAGAGGAGGCAGCACTGAGCTAGCCTGCAACACCACTTCCTGAATTAGCTCAAACTGCGTATGTTATGTATCCATGAGATGCTATCTTAACCGACTTCATTTGGCTTCAATGTGCTATTCAGTCTTCACATAGAAATGAATGGTGTCACGTGTTCGATGGCTTTGTCCATTCCTATACCGTCATTGGTATAGAAGCACAAAAATATTTCCGATTATAGCCTGGGACTCAAAGCATTAACAAAACATTTACACACTAGACTCCCCCACAATGACGTTTGCACTGTGAAATAACAAATGGTACATGGTCAACATAACCCAACTACATAGCGAGAGACTGGGTGCCGGAGGCTGGCCTAGCAGTCAACACAGCTGCCTCCAGACCACTTGTATCGTGTCCCCCGGCAGCGAGGTTATAAACCCCACACCACCACTTTTAATACCGTCTATCCCCTGGTGTCCGTCTCCCTAATTTCCTGTCTAAATAAATATAACACATTTGAAAGAGTGGAGTCCCAATCCCCCTTTAAAAAAAAAAGAGACGGATTGATAAGTTGTTGCATAACACGCAGTGGAGGCGTGTGTGTGTGTGTGTGTGTGTATTCCAGGTAGTTGTACATTGTGACTGAGGTTAATGTTTATAGCCAGTCAAATAATGTCCCGTGCTCTTTTATCACAGAGCATGTTCTTACCTTCCTCCGTCATTAATACTTATGTAATAAACAAGAGTTAAACAGGCGAGAAGAACACTGGGAACAGGTCAAAGTACAATGTTTCAATGTTAAGCCATTGTGCAAGTGAGCGGTAGAGTGTGTGCAGGTTTGTGTCTGTTTTCTCACTTGCGATTTGGCCCAGCAGGAGAGAAGCGTCAGTGTGTATGGTGGCAAAGTAACAAGCCGTAGTGGTACCGTTTCTCAGGGTTCTTTTCTGAAATAGACAGAGATTGTTTTAGTATTCAGGCCCTATTGTTCATAAACACCACTCCATCAGTGCAAATATCACCTGCCCTAACCTGCTATGTGTTACAATGTATCCAGATTTCATCAGATTTTCTATGCTACTCTGTGAGCTTTCCTTACAGTAGCCAAGGAAGCAACCTAAATAGTTCACATTTGTATTGTTTTTGCTACACTGCAGGTCATTTAAAATAAGCTAAAGCTTCACATACGTAAACTCTCTCTTTAACCTTTATTAAAATGGCCATAGCAACCTGCTATTGGCCCTCCTTTGGCATCCCTATCCCTGCCCAGCAGTGAATTTCGAAAAACGAGAGAAAATAGACACAAGGGAAATTAAAGACGGCAACCAAAGTTGCTGCTCCCGAGTGTCCATTATCATTGCAATATTAACCTCTGCAACACAAGGCTTTAAATAAGTATAACAGACGATTTAGAATAGGAAATAAGGATAAGAATGGTCTATAATCCTCTATGCAAGTGAGACGGATTGATTCGGGTGCGCAACGACATATATTTTAAAACATTGTGTGTTTCTTATTAGACAAGTCCAGGTCTGTTTCTTCCATTTGGTGCCTGATGAACACGACCCTGATGACTTCTACAGGCTGAGGTTTGCTAGTTTGGCCCAGACCGCTCACCACGACATGGGTGTAGACGTTGCGGGCGAACGCCAAGTCTTTGTAGCAGGCCTCCACTGGGAAGGTGTACGTGTTGAGCCACTGTAGCAGGGGCAGGTCCAGGGCAGTGCCTGCATAGCTGTACTGAGACGCGTGGATGTGGGTGTCCACCATCCCTGGCATGAAGAACTCACTACAGACAACAAAATGGACTTTAGGATAATAACTTGGTTGTGTTCAGTCACAAATAGATTAGGAATCAGTGTTACTCTAATAGGATGGACTCTTCACTCACTACTGTCCAAGCTGTGTAACAGCCAAGGCCTCAAACCCCCACTTCTGTGACAGACTGCCGACTTCCTGCCCACTCCCAATGAAGGCAATCTGTCAACATGAGAAGCAACCAAAAACAAGGTGCTGATTAGCGCAAGAGAGAGACAATCAGAGCCTAACTCAACAAGGTGTTCATTCATTTAAATATAATTTATCCATGCATTGATAATTGATCTACTGTAACACATTAAGGCATAGTCAGATGACACAGACACCCTCAACAAACAGTACATTCGGAAAGTATTCAGACCTATCCACATGGTTACATTACAGCCTTATTCTAAAATGGATTAAATAAAAACATTTCCTCATCAATCTACACACAATGACAAAGCGAAAACAGGCTTGTGAAAAAAAATAAAAATGAAACAACTTATTGTACAGTATTCAGACTCTTTGCTATGATCAAATGTATTTATAAAGCCCTTTTCACATCAGCCGATGTCACAAAGTGCTATACAGAACCCCAGCCTGAAACCCCAAACAGCAAGCAATGCAAAACCACGGTGGTGTGGAAAACCTCCATAGAAAAGACAGAACCTAGGAAGAAACCTAGAGAGGAACCAGGCTCTGAGGGGTGGCCAGTCCTCTTCTGGCTGTGCCGGGTTGAGATTCTAACAGTACATGGCCAAGATGTTCAAACGTTCATAGATGACCAGCAATGTCAAAATATAATAATTACAGTGTTTGAGAGGGTGCAACAGGTCTGCAGGTCTATCATTCAGAGACAGCAGGTGCGGTAGAGAAAGAGAGTTGAAAACAGCAAGTCCGGGATAAGGTAGCATGTCTGGGAAACAGGTCAGGGTTTCATAGCCGTAGGCAGAACAGTTGAAATGGGAGCAGCAGCATGACCAGGTGTACTGGGGACAGCAACTAGTCATCAGGCCAGGTAGTCCTGAGGCATGGTCCTAGGGCTCAGGTCCTCCGAGAGAAAACTTAAAATTCACACAGGACAAGGCAGGAGAAATACTCCAGATATAACATACTGACCCTAGCCATAAACTATTGCAGCATAATTACTGGAGGCTGAGACAGGAGGGGTCGGGACACACCGTGGCCCCGTCCGACGATACCACCAGACATGGCCAACCAGGCAGGATATAACCCCACCCATTTTGCCAAAGCAGTCTCCACACCACTAGAGGGTTATCTTCAAACCACCAACTTACTGCTCTGAGACAGGGCCGTGTATAGCCCACGAAGATCTCCCCCATGGCACGAACCCCGACAGGAAGATCACGTCAGTGACTCAACCCACTGAAGTGACGCACCCCTCCTAGAGACGGCATGGAAGAGCACCAGTAAGCCAGTGACTCATCCCCCATAATAAGGTTTGAGACAGAGAATCCCAGTGGAGAGAGGGGAACCGCCAGGCAGAGACAGGAAGGGCGGTTTGTCGCTCCAGTGCCTTTCCGTTCACCTTCACACTCCTGGGCCAGACTACACTCAATCATAGGACCTACTGAAGAGATGAGTCTTCAGTAAAGACTTAAAAGGTCGAGACCAAGTCTGTGTCCCTCACATGGATAGGCTGACCATTCCATACAAATGGAGTCTTGTGACCGTAGCGTACGTGTAGGTACGTACGGCAGGACCAAATCGGAACGATAGGTAGGAGCAAGCCCATGTAATGCTTTGTAGGTTAGCAGTAAAACATTGAAATCAGCCCTCGCCTTAACAGGAAGCCAGTGTAGAGAGGCTAGCACTGGAGTAATATGATCAATTTTTAAAATATTTTTGGTTCTAGTCAAGATTCTAGCAGCCGTATTTAGCACAAACTGAAGTTATTTAGTGCTTTATTTTGGTATGTGTCATGTAGATGGAAAAAAGCTGTCCTTGAAACAGTCTTGATATGTCCATCAAAAGAGAGATCAGGGTCCAGAGTAAGGTCTAGGTCCTTCGCAGTTTTATTTGCGACGACTGTACAACCATCAAGACTAATTATCAGATCCAACAGAAGATCTCTGTATTTCTTGGGACCTAGAACTAGCATCTCTGTTTTGTCTGAGTTTAAACGTAAAACATTTGCCGCCATCCACTTCCAGGGAAGGGAACTCGAAATTGAAAAAAAGAAACCATGAGGTTGAAGGAATTTTCCGTAGAGCTCCAAGACAGGATTGTATCGAGGCAAAGATCTGGAAAAGGGTACCAAGAAAGGTTTGCAGCATTGAAGGTCCCCAAGAACAGTGGCCTCAATCATTGTTAATGGAAGAAGTTTGGAACCACCAAGACTCTTCCTAGAGCTGGCTGCCCGGACAAACTGAGCAGTCGGAAAAGAAGGGCCTTGGTCAGGGAGGTGACTAAGAACCCGATGGTCACACTGACAGAGCTCCAGAGCTCCTCTGTGAAGATGAGAGAACCTTCCAGAAGGACAACCATCTCTGCAGCCTTCCACAAAATCAGGCCTTTATGGTAGGGTGGCCAGACAAAAGCCACTCCTCAGTAAAAAGGCACATGACAGCCCGCTTTGAGTTTGCCAAAAGGCACCTAAAGGAACAAGAAACAAGATTCTCTAGTCTGATGAAACCAAGATTGAACTTTTTGGCAAGAATGCCAAGCATCACATCTGGAGGAAACTTGACACCATCCCTACGGTAAAGCATGGTGGTGGCAGCAACATGCTGCGGGGATGTTTTTCAACAGCAGGGACTGGGAGACTAGTCAGGATCAAGGGAAAGATGAACGAAGCAAAGTACAGCGAGATCCTTGATGAAAACCTGTTCCAGAGCACTCAAGACCTCAGACCGGCGTGAAGGGTCACTTTCCAAGAGGACAACAACCCTAAGCACACAGCCAAGACAGCACAGGAGTGGCTTTGGGACAAGTCTTTGAATGTCCTTTGAATGTCCATCTCTGGAGAGACCTTAAAATAGCTGTGCAGCGACGCTCCCCATCCAACCTAACAGAGCTTGAGAAGCTCTGCAGAGAAGAATGGGAGAAACTTGTGCCAAGCCTGTAGTGTCATACCCAAGATGACTGAAGGCTGTAATTGCTGCCAAAGTTGCTTCAACAAAGTACTGAGCAAAGGGTCTGAATACTTATGTAAACATGATATTTCAGATGTTTTATTTTATACATTTGCAAAAATGTATAAAAACCTGTTTTTGCTTTGTCATTATGGGGTATTGTGTATAAATTGATCAGGGAAAAAAAGCTATTTAATTAATTTTAGAATAAGGCTGTAATGTAACAAAATGTTGAAAAAGTCAAGGGGTCTGAATACTTTCCTAATGCACTGTATACACACACACACACACTACACAAACATGAAACCAATTACCAAATGAAATCTCATAATTAGGATCTGGGTGGCATGAGTCAGTTTGGGAAACCTTTGTAATAAAATACATGTGATTAAAACATCACATTCATGACAAAGCAATGTAAAATCGCAAGAAACGATTTCCATGAAACTATTATTACAAAGTCCAGACCACATTTCACAACTTTTGTGACAGCTGTCACAGGCCCTTTGTAGCCTCTACTGGAGTTACACACTGTACAATTATAATGATTGCAGGAAACAGGTTTATCTTCTTTTGAAGAAAATGTGTGTAGGTCAATGGTATCCATACAAAAATGCTGAATCCAATTCTGGCTTGGGGCATTTTTTTGTGTGCCAAAGTTAGCTAACTATTATAGTGTTTTGAAAAGATTTACCTATCCTATGCAGGTTTGTAAAATGTATAGAAATTGGGGCAGCAAATAAATAAAATACAACCATTTTAAAAATATATAAAAGAGATGGAAAACATAGGCCTATAAAACAATGCGAGTTCCACTTAGGCCTACGCATATGACACTTTGGCAATGTAAAATAGCCTAATCATAAGTTAAAGTCTTTACATACATTTTGCTAGGATTATTTCTAAATGAATTAACATAATGTATGCTGTTCATAGATATTGAAATACACTTTCACAGTTTAATTCTGACAGACCTTCCCCTCTGTGTCCACTCCCAGAAGCCTATCCTCCAGAATTTCCACGACTGTGTGATCGGTGGAGTGCACAAACGTCCCCCTGTAGACGTGCGCAATGTCCACAGCGGATTTGTTGGAGCTAGTCATATCTAGAATGTTACAACAGCAGGGTTTGATGCTGAAAATGAATCTTGTCACATTTTTATCCTCGGCAAGGATAGTGGGCGGTTAATCAGTGCGCACCAAGAAGAGACTCCACCTGCCGACAGTGCGACTAGCCACAAGCGAAGCGTGCGCCCGCATGGGACAGCCACAGCAGGAATTTTATTAGCCTACAGTGTTATAAAAATAGGTTTTGAAGCATTGCTCAGCAATGGCGCATTGTTCACTTTCATACCGTATGATAGTTTTCACTACTTAGACACAGGCAGAACTAGAGTTTTATACATGGGGTGGCAAAGGCTACTTCAGGGGGTCCAGAGACCATGACAGAAAATGAATGTAACCCTAACCTGGCATCTAAGCAGCATGAATGAATCCTATGATTGCTGATTAGATGTAGAAGTGATGATTCACTTAACCCGGAGTTCTTCAATGTGGCAGATAGTGTGACCACACAAAAGGGTTACTTCACTAGAATACTTCAACATACTATGAATAGTCAGTGTCTCTACCTTGGAACTGCAGCTCAATTTCTTTCTTTCGCTCTCTCTCACACACACACACACACACACACACACACACACACACACACACTTGGGTCACTGTTTTCACAAATATATAATCTGGGTCTATAAGTGTTTAATAATATCCAAAATATTATTTTCAGAAAATAAAGCTCAAGCACCAAGGAGGTAAGATTTGACATACCAGGTATCAAGCAGAAATGGACTTGAACAATAAAAAATAACTACAAACTTACAGTATCATATTTATGCTTATATATATAATGTTAACTAACAGCAAAGAAAAGTTTGGGAATGGGCCTAATCAAGACCAAATTAAATCTGTGTGTCATGATACCCTTTGGATGTATCATTTTAGAATGTCAGTGTACTAGCTAGTACACAGTGCAGGTGTTAATCATGACCAGAGGGACCGCCTAAGTGCCAAATTATCCTAGGTAAATTTAGAACAGCATAATTTGGCAGTTCTGGTGAGAACTGGCAAAATGTTTCACAAACTCATCCATGTTGAGGGAGCGTGCCCTCTTTGACATAACGCTGAGAATTCTGAGGTGACTTAACCTGTCATCAACCATTGTTGTCCTAAGGTGGGTTTTAATCAGTTTTAAAGCTGAGAAGCTTCTCTCGCAAGAAGCACTGCTGACTGGTGTAACAGAAATCTTACAAAGTGGAAATAGCTCATGGAAGACCTCTTTATAAGGTTCTAGAAACACAACAAAGTCAAGGAGAGTAGATGGTCTGTTCCTTCCACTTTTCTCTCTCCTATCAAGAATCCGCTTGGTTTGATGAACCTCATGTCTGAGGTCCTCTAAATCAGACTCAAAAGGTCTGAGCAAAGGCAAACAGAAGCTCCTCATTCAAGGATGTTGTACTCTTTGGGTTGAGAGACTGGACCCCTTGCATTATCTCACAATTATTTTTTGAAAAACACCTCTGCAGCTCAGAGACTGTCAAGCACCTGATAAAAGATAGCTATTTGGAAGCTCTCACCATCACTTTGGTCACTATTTCTCTGTCCTGCAGTGCTCATCATCAATGAGTCATGAAATCTTAAGCTTGTTTAAGGCTGTCTTTTCAAAACTGTACACTTATTTTGCAGCGCTCTGCAATCTCTTTCCATAGTTCTCCAAAGTAACCCTCACTTCTGTAGTCCTGTAATGTGTCTGTAAGGGCACCTACTAGATCCACAGCCCTTGCAAGGTCAAGAGAGCTTGTCAGAAATCATTTAGCATCAACTAGCACTTTGCATAAGGTAGCCAAAAGCCGTATAAAATGTAAATCTGAGAAAGATCACTGGAGCCAAGGGGCCTTCTATAATAAATATTTTAAAGTATGATATCCTGTAGCACTCTTAGAACTGCTGGAAGCCTGTCCCTCAGATTACGCCATGCCATGTATCTGCATGCCCACTTTCCATCCGTAAGTCTCTGTAGTGCTCTGGACTGCTGCTGTGGATACAGCTCTTTCTGAACTGCAAGCCACTTGAGATGAACGTACGAGCCAGATACAAAGTTATAAAGCTTCTGCAGGAGAGCATAAAAGTTAAATGCCTCAGGTACTGATTTTACAGCATCAACAAGAACCAAATTCAAACAATGTGCATTAGAGTGCACATAAAATGCTAATCTTACACTGTTTTTAATCCGTGCACACACGACAGAATGCTTTCCGCTCATGACGGATGCACCGTCGTAGCCTTGCCCCACAAGATTATTTCTGTAGTCCAGACCATGTTTTCAAGGCAATCAATTATCATTTTTGTGAGACCTGCTGCATCTAAGCTTTCAACTGACTGAAAGTGTTAAAAGCTTTTGTGGACGGCCCCGTAGTAATAGTACCTCACAAATAAAAATACATTTGTTATTGTTTCTTTAAAATCTGCAATTACACTAAAAACTTCTCTTTTACTTCTCTTATTATTTCACTTTGTACCAGCTCAGCTAAGCCCTCAGGAACTTTGTTCTGGATTTGGTGGCTTGTGTATTTAGCAATGCCACATGCATTCATCTTTTTCTCTATGAGAGGGTCATGCTTTGCTATTTCTTCTAAGATTGTCAAAAAAAATGGCCCTTGTTGTGAGAGTCAGCAGACTCTCGATGACCTCTCTGCGGTATACTGAGTGACAGTTAATAGAAGCACATCTGAAATTGTTTTAATGTAAGTACAGTTTTCCTCCACTTTCTTTTTCCGGTCCTCATTTATGACATCTAACATTGATGAGTTGCTTTCAATAGCCATTTTATGCTGATTCCAAGCATACATAGCATTGATATGATGCTCTGCCTGCGAATAGAGCTTAAACCCAGAATCTTTAAACAGCGCCTTTTTCCTGTTACAAAAACCTGAATGTGATGTGAAGGCAGATTCAGGTGTATTGGGCAGAGAAAAATGCCTACAGGCGAAACAATAAGTTGAATCTTGACTTACAGAATATTCAAGCCATGAATTGTCCTTTATACCAGGAGCTATTGAAAGCCCTTTTCCTAGTACCATGCCGAGTTCTGGGAAATGATTTCAAACACGACTGTACAGAACCCTCTTCTCTGGATCTTGAAATGTCTGAAAAACACGTTAAATAATGTGTCATATCTCTATGGAAATTTAGAATTAAGGGATCCACAAGATTAGATACTAACAGCTGCTAACGAAAATGTGTAGTTTAAGGTATAGGACTGGCCTACCATTGGGTCCTTTTGGAACAGCACATCTGGTGCTTGATACAGTTGGGAGGGGCTCGATGACATCTCCTGGCAGCTCTGGCTCACTGTCTTGCTCAGAGCCAGAGGTCTCTGTGTCATCCCTTGATACATCTATTACATTAAAATAACAAGAACCATTAGTGTATAATCCCAATAAAAATGCCACAGCCACCAAAACAAGAACACACATGAATCAACAACCAACATTTAAAAGTGAGGCTTAAATCTGACAAAAATCACCTATTACACACAAGCTGAAGCTAAACTTACATTTTGAACTGGGCCTGTAACTGACTGCCTGGTAGATGCTCTGACCTGCTGGTGGTTGACTGGGTCCTTGTGAAGTCTGACCACACGGACTCTGACTAGCCTCAGGTAGGGAGGGGGCTGCTCTGGGGTCCAGTTGTGATGCAAGGCCTGGGCCTGTTTGCACCTGATCTGCCTGTTTGTGCTTCTTTAAAAATAAGTCTGATATCTCTCCCTTTCTTTTCATGTTTAATTGGTCCTATGCAAAAATAAGACCGTCTATGGTTACATTTAAGCATCCTATTACCCACATTTTAGTCCAACCTCAATCTTAATTACAAATCCCCATTATCATAACTGTACCTTAAAATCAACTACATGGCTTGCCCTACTCTGCAGTAAGTAACTTAGATAGCTATAATTTCTTACACCTTTACGATAGCAAACAGGCTATATGCAAATTGTTGTAATCTTTTGAGTAACGTTAACAGATTGATAATAATAATTGTTCGTTTTGAGTTCAAGTACGAAAATCTAACAGTTAATGGATTTCAAATTTGCTGAATGTTAACTTGCTGAACACTGACAACTGTAGCCTACTAGTTACCCCACATTAGCTAAACATTCGCATACTGTAATTTACGACACTGCACTCTATATGCGTGTATTACTAGCACAGGTGTAAACATAATGTTAGGCTACAATGGGAACCGATCTCTCTAATCAGATTAACTGTCTGTTAACGGAGCCAGGTCTAACGTTGAGTCTCTGTGTAAATTAACTTTTATAAAAGTTGTTCAGGAAACCTAAACCCGATGCTAAACCTTTAAAACTTACTTTAAATATGATGCTTTCGAAAAGAGCTCGTGGAGCTGTGGAAATATTATCTTCTTCTTCTGTATATCGCAACCAACGTTAATTTTCTATTTTACTCATCCTCGATTTGAATTATGTGCCGCCAAATGTCAAAATAAATGCTTATTTCAACAAGAGGTGAAATGAGATGTCAATCAGCATCAAACTGCCAATAGCGAATTACATTTTTGGGTGGCCAATCAGATGTCAGGGGTGTCCAGTGCCACCTCGGACAGCCCTCTGGCTCCGCCTCTGGACACAGGCAGTAGTGCTGACAACATTGCAAGTACAGTACAGCATCTCAATAGTTTCTGTACCAAGCAGTGACTGGCGAGACATGGTCCTCTTTTTTTTTAACAAGCTCATGTTTAAAACAAATACAATATGCGGAAAAACCACTGGCGATACAACTCACCACTATGACCGAGTCTCTGTTCTAGCTATTTTGTTTGCCTCCCTGTTGTGCTGCGTTTACACAGGCAGCCCAATTCTGATCTTTTCCCCCCACTAATTGGATTTTTGACCAATCCCATCAGATCTTTTCACATCTCTTTTTCAGAGCTACTCTAATTGCTTTTTCCCCCCACCAATTGGCCTTTTGACCAATTTGAATTGGGCTGCCTGTGTAGAAGCAGCAATAGTTGTATCATCTTCACTGCCAATGCTCTGTACTTTTTGTTCTCTGTTTGTGTCTGCCTTGTACTTTATAAAACCCAAACTAAGGACTTAGAAGTTATATTGCAAATTAGTGCCCATCAAATGCATTATGCTGAATCAATACCTACCATAAGTGCTCATTGCTATTCCAGGGCTCCAGACTAACATTTTCCCCGGGAGACACTGGTGCCACTAACTTTTACAGTTGGTACCAGCCCCATGATTTGGTTGGACCCAAATCACAAATAATCTTAAAGTAATTCATAGTGTTTCACTAAGAAGTATAATAGACTATGGAGTTATCGAATAAATACGTTGTTTCATTTAACACGTCCAAGCAGGAATGCATGATCACCTAATCCAGTGATTGTCATGAATTTCTGGTTGACAATAGACTATAGTTGCTATATTTTGCAGTCAAAATAGGACACCGGAATTTCACGTTTTTTTTATTTGTTCAAGAGATATTAATTGAATAGGCCTACATCTTTATGTGCACTAACAGTGTTGTAGTACTCGAGACCACAGTGTCTCTCGGTCTTGGATACATTTGTACTCCGTCTTGACTTAGCCTCGGACAGTGAGGACTCATACCGTCTTCCCGAGACCAGCCAGGTAAAAAAATACTAAATGATCAGTTTCCATCCAGTCAGCGCACAAAACCGCTTCGCCAGGCCAAATAAATGCACTGCTTTATTGAAACAATATCCTAAGTCTTTATATCTATTATAGACATGTTTGCGCAATGGTGAACCTTTCGGCCTTCCGTGTGGGACATGTTCGTGATTCTGAAAGGACAGCAACCGTAATACCAGCGCACTCATGTAGGAGAGTAGGCAGGTATACTATGTATACCCTCGTTTGTTTTTCAGTGGGTATTACATATAGTCACTTATTAATCCCTACTGGTGCGTATCACGCTAGTGTAGTGGAGGTATACGATTTATTAATTATGTAATACAATAGAGAAATCATGCACAACGTAGCCTACACAATCGCAAAATATATTCACATGCACGCCACACAGCCTAGTTTCAACAGAATAACATCTGCAGGCAGCAAGAGTGTGCAGCGCTCAACTGGTTTTGGCATGGAGCAGCAGCTCACAGAATAATCACATTGGTAACCGGTAGGTTAGGAAAGACATTTCACCGTATGATATCTACCATGCTATGCTAAATCAAGTTAACAAACTGTAGGTAAACCAAGTATTGAAAAAGTTTAGTCCGACGTGTTGGTTAGTAGGCAGTAGGCTATTTGCAGTGCTTAATTTGTAAATCGGTAGGTGCCGTAACAAAAAGTAAGCACATGTCCTTTTGAAAAAGCATTTCATGCAATTCTAAATAATGTCACATGACTGGAGACTTTGACAAAATCGTTAAATATACCTCACAAAATATCAATCATTTTAAAAACTTTTATTTAACTATGCAAGTCAGTTACGAACAAACTCTTATTTACGATGATGGCCTTGTCTGGAATCCATCAATGGCCTAGGCGTCTGGAGACATACAGTATTGTAGGCTACAATATGTGGAGGAAATTATAGTAATAAAAATGCTTTCAAATTTCACTGACTCACCCAATGATGAGCAGCTTGCTGGTGATGGCCAATGCGCTCGTGCCAAAAGCCTCTCACTCTTTTGTAAAACATAATTTGGAAGTTGATCAAATATGTTGGTCTTTTGTTTTCAGCAGGAACCATTTGCTTTCCAAACTATTTTCCCTCGACTTGTTTTCCCTTTTTACTGACATAGTAGCCGCACGTCCCGACTATAGGCTATGCCTTGTTATTGGGCTACGATCTACAGCTAAGCTATTTTTTAAATAAACTATTGATCCTCTGTGGCTATATTATAGGCCTTCTCATGGCGTAGTAGGCTATTCTGAACGATTTAATGTATTTCTGAACAGACAGCGGTTATTCTATAACTTTGGCAAATGTATTTACATTTATCAGGGGTGCTGCAGTTCATTAAGAACCATTTGCGCGGCTATGATTCCATAAGGAAATAAATTATGAAGTGCACCGCTGGAGAGATGAGAGTTGCAGACTCATGTCTATCAGGATAGAGAGATCATAGAAAGTTAATCTCATTGTAGTTATGAGAGAGATACTTGCACGCTTCTCACACAGCCACGGCCAGGAAATGGTCTCAAACATAGGTTACAATGTTGCACAAACCATAAACCCGGCCTGCCCAACCAGAATCAACTCTTAGAATATTAGACCCGGGCTGAAAATCTACTTTTTCCAGTTTTTTTGTGAGGGCAGGAGAATTAACTAAGAGGCAACTCGAATTAACTTTGTTTTTATTATAATTTTTACATTGCAAAAAGTGGCAATTATTTTTCATGCCAGGAGAGGTAAACTGTCCAAAACAGATGTCTACAAACAGCACTGGCTATTTGTGATGCATAATTGTCATCATGTGCTGTTTGCATTAGGGGCGTATACACACACAGGCCTGGGTGAACACAGTCCCACCCACTGGGGAGCCAAGCCCACCCAATCAGATTGATGTGGTTGAAGCATTGTTTGGACTTAAACACATTTGTATTTTTTCTATAAAAAAAAAAAGGGTGATTTTGAGAGTGAAAATTCTACAGGTAAACAGTTGAATCCGGGATTCGCCTGTGAAGAACACACTTCTCCAGCGTGCCAGTGGTCTTCGAAGTTGAGCATTTGCCCCTGAAGTTGGTTACAATGCCGAAATGCAGTCGAGACCAGATGAGCTTCCCTGAGATGGTTTCTGACAGTTTGTACAGACATTCTTTGGTTGTGCAAACACAGTTTCATCAACTATCTGGGTGTCTGGTCTCAGACGATCCTGCAGGGGATGAAGCCGGATGTGGAGGTCCTGGCCTGGTGTGGTTACACGTGGTCTGCAGTTGTGAGGCCGGTTGGAAGTACTGCCAAATTCTCTAAAATGACATTGGAGGCGGCTTGTGGTAGAGAAATTAACATTATCTGGCAACAGCTCTCTGGTGGACATTCCTCCAGTCAGCATGCCAATTGCATGCTCCCTCAAAACTTGAGACATCTGTGGCATTGTGTAGCATGACAAAACTGCATATTTTAGAGTGACCGTTTATTGTCCCCAGCACAAGGTGCACCTGTGTAATGATCATGCTTCTTGATATACCACATCTGTCAGGTGGATAGATTATCTCAGCAAAGGAGAAAATGATCACTAATAGGAATATAAATAGATTTGTGCAAAAAATTTGAGAAAAAAGCTTTTTGTGCGTATTGAACTTCTACGGGATCTTTTATTTCAGCTTATGAAACATGGGACCATGTTGCGTTTACATTTTTGTTCAGTGTAGTTTGCTTAACAAATAACTTGCATGATGGATTCCAGCTGTGTGCAATACTAGGAGTTAATATACCACAAACACCAAGGAGCTTTTCCAATGGCTTATAAGTAAGGGGATCAAATGGTTTGGGTCAAAAAAATACTGAATACCCCGTTGAAAATGGTAAAACATTTTTATTAAAGCCACTTAGTTTCAGAAGGATATCACAAGTTCATATGACTAACCACATCATAACCTAAAATCTAACGTTGTTTTACTCGTGTTTGTAAAAAATATATATATTTTAAAAATAGGCCTAATGTATTGCTTCAAAATATGGTTGAAACTATCAAGAGATTGTTAGGATACGAATGATTAATAGTGCTTTATATAATGTCCCAATAGGCCAAGTAAATTAGCTAACATCTTCAAATGAAATAAACCTGAAGACAATTGTATTAAGCAACTTCTATGTCGTAATCCAGACAATTTCAAACAGGCGCAGCTTCAGCCCTAAACCACAGACGTTCCAGTTGATAGAAAGACGCAGATCACCTCACGCAGAAAGGAAATATGATTGATACACTTGTCTTAATCTCGGGGGGGGGCAGTCCATGCGAGTTTGGCCCAAAGTTTATTATGTTTAGGATCTTCTTGAAATTCAATTAATAGAAAAAAGGTATATTTTTTTATTCAATTTAACTTGGCAAGTCAGTTAAGAGCAAATTCTTATTTACAATGACGGCCTACCCCGGCCAAGCCCTAACCTGGATGATGCTGGGCCAATTGTGCGCCACCTTATGGGACTCCCAATCCCGGCCGGGTTTGACACAGCCTGGAATCGAACCAGGGTCTGTAGTGATGCCTCTAGCACTGAGATTCAGAGCCTTAGACCGCTGCTCCACTCGGGAGCCCTATATGTTTGGCATACTTTTAAAATCTGCATCTAAATAATTAAGACATTTTTCGAAAGTAGCAAAGCGTGCACTCTGGACATTTGAGGCAGCATCTACAGACTAATCATTGTAGTATCTTTAAGCAATCTATGCATGACAGACTACACCTTCAAAGTAAGGAAACACATTTTGTTTTGTTATTTGGGTAAACTATTCCTTTAAGTCAGGAGGAGCACTAAGGTCGTTGGACTTTAGATCATGTGTTTGAATAAGCAGAACAAAACTGGCATTACCAAAGGCATTAAATAAAACCCACTGAGATCATCAATTAATTATGTTAATAGTGTGGTAACAAGTTAGTGCGACTCACCATAAAGACTATGGTCTACTTGTAGCTCTAAAAAGGGAGAAATCTGAGAGAAGATGTTCCACTATGGCCTACAGAGGAAAGCATTTAGCTGAAATAATGCATATTACTCAAAATACATTGTCAGAATAAATAAAAATAATCACTATTTTCTCAAAATGTATATTTTGGCAGATGTGTACATACGTGTGTATTTCTGTATCTGGAAAAATTCAAAAACAGCTGCTGGGGCACAATAATGACTTCAATCCAGTAGTGCTTGTGAATATTCCTTCACAAACAAAACAAGATAATGCTTCCTTAAACCCATCAAAGCATGACAAAAATTGCTCTCATAGGATTTACTACAAAACAGTTCATTGAAAGTGGGGTTTGTCCATTTAACGTCCCAACACAAGTTGGCTATTGTATTTTAGAGTGAATAAATCTAGTGATGAGTCTTCTTAGCAAAAGTATGTATAATCAGAGGATAAGTATATTAATAAAATGGATAGGAGGTACATTTAGGATCATCCTGGTTTAGCAGTCTTTAGTCTTTGAAAGTAACATGTGCCACATTAGGGACAAGGGCCATGCCGCTTCCTGCCTTCTCAGGACCCGAGTCACTGGCAAAGTCATCATCATCACTGCCCAAGTCACCAAAGTCATCATCAAGCTCATTGAAGTCCTCCTTCCTCCGAGTACGTCCGGTCATCTTTTGATTGGTGTATTCCTCCTCTTCCTGCTTCTGTGTGTTAACCCTTTGGGAGGAATTTGAATTAAAAACAAAAAAAATTACAAATGGAACCCTTTGATTTTTATGGCCTGAAACTACTAGTGCACAACAACACACTTTTGGAATGTCGACCTAGGTTTTTTGTAGGTTCTTCAGAGATTTAAGCCGATTGAAATAGAAGTAGGGAGGACTGGATAGTTGTAACACTTTTTACCTTTTGGATAGTTACTCCAAGCTTTTTAATAGCTAGAGTTCAAAATGGGATACAAACAACTTACATTTGTCTGCTACAAATGTATTTTAAAGCAATCAGAGAATGCATGATTATGTATCAAACACATGGAGTAATGTTACAACTGTATTTGGGGTGTAATATAAAGAACATTGTTTAAAATCCATTACATACCTGTATTCAGGTTGCAAATGGCAGATTTTGACAATAAAAGCCTAAATTTGAACGCCGTGCCTGTACAGTAACATGCTATACATGAAGTCAGAGCTCTGGCTCAGCGCTTCACAGCTCTGTATGGGTTTTGACGGACGGCCATTCTGAACTTGAGCACCTCGTGCGACAAGATGCTCACTGTGCACACTTGAGAGGTGTGTGGTAGCGCTGGGACGATAAACCGGAAATTATCGATACCGACCACTTATCACAGGCATTTTTCGGATATCGTTCAATATGATAAGTAGCCTAAACTAGAGAAATTTGAAATGAAATAAGTTTGCTAATATGGGTGATTGTTAATGGAAAAATTGATGGCTACAACCATCAAACTAGTAGTAGTAGTTTAAAGGATGATAAAAATGGACACAATAACCCATAATGACAGGTTTTGAAATGGCAAATTTGTATTTATTTTTAACCCCAGAAATATCACATTTACATAAGTATTCAGACCCTTTACTCAGTATATTGTTGAAGCACCTTTGGCAGCGATTACAGCCTCGAGTCTTCTTGAGTATGACACTACACGCTTGCCACACCTGTATTTGGGGAGTTTCTCCCATTCTTCTCTGACAATCCTCTCAAGCACTGTCAGGTTGGATGGGTAGCATCGCTGCACAGATATTTTAAGGTTTCTCTAGAGATGTTTGATCGGGTTCAAGTCCTGGCTATGGCTGGGCCACTCAAGGACATTCAGAGACTTGTCCGGAAGCCACTGCGGTGTTGTCTTGGCATTGTGCTCATCTTTCCCTCGATCCTGACTAGTCTCCCAATCTCTGCTGCTGAAAAACATCTCAGCATGATGCTGCCACCACCATGCTTTACCGTAGGGATGGTGCTAGGTCTTCTCCAGACGTGGCGCTTGGCATTGGCGCTTGGCATTCAGACCAAAGATTTCAATCTTGGTTTCATCAGACCAGAAATCTTGTTTCTCATGGTCAGAGTCTTTGTCATGTCCAATCAATTGAATTTACCACAGGTGGACTCCAAGTTGTAG